>NC_142145.1:15209166-15512196 GCF_024610735.1 Ursus americanus | reverse complement strand
GGTAATGGCCCCCTTTTAAAGTAGTTTCGATTTATAGAGCCCGTGACGCGTGCAAAGGAAGTGGGGCATTGCCAACCTGGCCATGGCTAAGTGGGCACCAGGGTGCTGTCGCTGGCTCTTACTTGGGAGGCCAAAAGCTTTGCCCACCTTCTGTGATGTCCAAGAATTCTCCGGTTTCCCGAAGGCCTAACCCGAGCATAACCTTTCTGCCATTTAACTTCATTCCTAATAATACGGGACAGCAGAAAGGGCCCTCTTAAACTCGATTCGATAGTAATACATCTTTTTATTGAGATGTAAGTGACATATGACATTGTATCAGCTTTGTTCGATATATGTATATATCAAATGATGATTTGGTTTATGAATATATTGTGAAGTGATGCCAAATAGCTTTAGTTAACATCCCTCATCGCACAGTTTCAATTTTTTTATTACTACATTTATAGAACTGTAATTAACAGAAAGATTAAGGAAACAACTAGCAGCCAGTTTCTGCCCCATCTTTTGGTGAAAGAGATAATTTTTTCTCTTAAAACCCTTCTATAATCCTTTTTCTTAAATTAATATTCATTTAATGATGATATCTCACTTCTAAAAAACAGTAAACTTGTGAATTAAACATATTTTCTGCTTCACTCATAAAGGCACAGATTAGGTTTATAAGAAGAATTTGGTTTAAAGTAAAATGTAAATTTCTAAGTTGTTTTAGAGAATATAGACTTATTTTTGATATGAGATTTTATGAGTCTTACAAGAAAATTTCAAAGAGTTTTTCAATGAGAGTAAGAATGGGTGGCTCAGTTGGTTAAGCTTCTGCCTTCAGCTCAGGTCAGGATCCCAGGACAGCCCCGCATCGGGTTCCACATGGGGCTCCCTGCTCAGTGGGGAGCCTGCTTCTCCCTCTCCCTCTGCTGCACCCCCTGCTTGTGCTCTCTTACTCCGTCAAATAAAAAAAAGTCCTTTAAAATAAGAGGGAAAAAAAAAGAATGCATTTAGATTTGTCTATTAATGAAGGCTTAATTGGAGCTGGGAATTACTGCCATTTAAAAAATAAATCCTACTTGAAGACAACATACAAGACTTTGGAATTTGACTTCTGTTCCCCTAACCAACCTTCAGTGAGCGAGAAGAGGCTGGCCAAGGCTCTCTAACTCTCTGGCGTATGACAGAAATGTCCATATCGAAAGAAAGATAACATTTACCTCATGCAGTGTGCTTTTTTTAAAAAAAGATTTTAGAGTAAATGTCTTTATTCTTACCTATTCTTTTTTTGGTTTACGAGTCACAATGTGTCAGTGTATGGTGTGTGTGTGTGTGGGCGCGCACGTGCGAAGTCACCTTTCTCACATTCAGAAAATGGGTGTACATAAAGCTAAAGTTAAGATAAATGCTTCACTGAATAAATAACTCGGCTCGTCCCTTGGATGGGCACATTAATTCTTGCTGGTTGCAGTCGGTAATGTCAGTGTAATTTTAATGTTTTGCTTTCCTTTTCAGAGCCCGAAGTGGAGTGTGCCATTCAACTCAGGAGATTTGGAGACAAACTGAATTTCCGGCAGAAACTTCTGAATCTGATATCCAAACTCTTCCGCTCAGGAACCTGACTGCTTTGGAAGCTTTCGAATGAGGAGATTCCTTTAAAATGGAAGATTCCCCAGTAGCTGCAAACTTCATCAATTAGAGGAAATGCCTTGTAATGGAGAAGATTGGGAGGGAGAACTCCTTGCTTTTTGGATGCCCTTGGAAGCCGAGATGGAATACATCAAAGACGGATTTCTTTTGAAGTTGTCCCAGAAGTCATTTTTTTTTGGATTGTGAGGGCATTATAAAACCATTTTGTTTATTTTAAAGCAAGAATGGAAGAGCTTTGAAAAATAAGGAATTAATTACTTATACATTTTGTTTTTACTTTGAAAATTATTCTGGTCATTTTGCAGAAGGTTGCTGTCCAGCCTACTGTAACCGGAGTTGGCAAATGAAAAGACTGTGGTCTGGGGCAAAGAAAGAATGTGTTCAGTGTTGGGTTTTAGTTTTGGATGACAACTCCAAAGTGATGTATAATACTTGCTTTATATATTACCGTGTTCAAAGTAAAGATTTCATTCTGAGGACACTGAATATCATAGAAGGTGTGGATCCCATAGGTCACTACAAAAGATAAAATGATTTGAAAGCTTGTTTCTTTTGACTTAAAAATGTATCGCTTCTGTTCAGATGACCCTTCCTCAAATTATGTTTCTGTGAGTCTTAAATGGAAAGTCTATACTTCGAACAATGTGATAGAAGTGTTACTTGGTGCCAGTAAGATTCTTGAAGGTAAAATGTTATAAAACATAAAGAGCATGGGGATTTTGTAGAATGAGAAATAATGGGGGAAAAATTCGTTTGAGACATTTTTACTGCTGTAATTAACACTTAGTAAAACAAATATTCTAAAGTAACTTGATAAGAAGATGAATTTGTTTCTAAAGACGTTTCTGAAATCTGTAAAATGCCCTTTCTCATGCTAGTCAGTGTATGTCTTCCAAGACGTGATCTTTTAAGAGAAATTAAGCATGTTTTACATAGTTGGGATATACTTAAAAAAAAAAAGGAATGGATTGCTCATCCAGAATAAAAATGCCACATATGTGTAATTTGCATTAGAATTATATGTAGATTCTAAGAAAGGTTTCATGAATTTCACTTTTTTATTGTCGAAAGCCCAGGCTACCAATGAAGTCCCCAGATATATAAAAAAAAGAAATAATGTCATGATTGAATTTCAGCAAGAAGACTCTTATTTATTTTACCTATTTATGATTAAAATATTTTTTGTTTAGTTTGAAGATGTCTATTAGTTAAAGCTACATTTTTAGGTTATGAGACAAGGCTTTCATAACCACTTGGACTTTATAGTAAGAACGCTCTGGCTGTGGTCACTTTAGATGAAACTTTACCTCAGCATCTGTTTTCTTCTCAAGTATTATTTAGTGTTTTTTGTCTGTCCAGAGGCAGATATCTTGCCATTTGGATATTTATGTTCTGTAACTGTATTTATACATACAAAACTTGAATACTGTAGCTGTAAACTATTAAAAATTATTACCATTCTTTTCTACGTCTTCCTCTTTGTCATCACGTCGGCGGCCCAGTGTTCATTATGAAACCAAAATTGTTTTACCGGTTTCCTTCAGCAGGCCCCTTCTGACCACCACCCCCTCAGTCACAGTTTTGTCCCCCGAGTGGGACATACAGGGACTTTAGCATGATTTCTGCTGTCAAGGGACTTACCATTTCATCGGGAGAGGAAATAGTGAAAAAGAAGAAATCCATGCCTGCGGGAGGTCTTGAGTGCCTTAGTGCCTGGGGAGTGGTTTATTGAAAGGAGCCCGCAGAGATCCGTGATCTCCTTAGAGGTGCAGCGCGCCCCCGTCCCTGGCTGCTCGCCCCCGTCCTGGGCTGCTGGGGGCGGGGGAAGCCCTCTGCCGGGCGAAGAGGAGCTTCTGGGCGGTTTCCTTGACAATGGCCTCACACTTCTCCCTTCCTCTGCCCCAGCCCTGAGCAGATGTATTGCTTCATCTGAAGCCGGTCATGTGCAGGAGTGGCTTTCCTGTTAGAGGGTGAGAACTCACCAGATACTCCTAGTTGGTGGTGTCGAACTAATCGCATCATCAGCCTGAAACCCGCGGAGTGTAATCGCCTCGCTCAGACGGGGGCGTGAGGGAGAGGAGGGGCTATGGGAGGAAGGTGACCGCATGAGAGGGGACTGCCAGGGAAGGGGATGAAGGGCTGCCCCCAGGGCATCACAGGAGTAGGCTCCATAAAGGGGGTGGGGGGCAATCTGCATGATTTGATTTGAGGGTCTCTGGAAGAGGAACTCCTGTCCCTCTGCCTGTCTGCGTAGCCAGAAGTTGGTGTTAATGAGTTTTGCTAAAAGTATCCTTGCTACTCATCTTTCATACGAGGAGTAGCACGGGAAACTTTGGCACGATGCACAGTCTTCAGGTATGAGGACTAGATATTTTAGAGAACGCTTTTTTTTTTTAAGATTTTTATTTATTTATTTGAGAGAGAGAGCGCATGAGCAGGGGGTAGGAGCAGAGAGAGAGGAAGAAGCAGGGAGCCCCATGCAGGGCTCCATCCCAGGACCCTGAGAACAGGACCTGAGCCCAAGGCAGACGCTTAACCGCTTAACGGACTAAGCCCGCCAGGCGCCCCAGAGAACTCTTAATGTCAAAAAATTCCCAGGCTGCCCACATAATTGTAATTGTAAATATTGACTAGTACAAAGCTACCAGGAATTAAAAAAATAGTTTGACTTGCATTTATACCTAGGAGAAAACCTCCATAACCTTTATATTTGAAAAGTCACCTAGAAATGGCAATGTGTTATTAGTAAAATGCATACAAAAAATATAATTCTGCTTATAAATTACTTATAGTTAGTTTAGAAATTGAATAAGAAAAAAATCACTGCCTTTTGCAAAAACGTGTTTGCAATCCTTCCCATGAACAAAGTTACTGTCCTTCCCTCCACAGCAAGTATAGGGGAAGGCCTCCCTGGCTTTGTGTCTTGGATTAAAACAGTAGTGAATCACTTCAGCAGAGCAGTCTCTCATCTTTTGAACTGTGGCAAAGTGATGGACCTTTAGGAAAAAAATAAAATCAGAAATGCAGTAATACCAGAATTAAGAAGCTGTGACTATTACTGAAGTGACTGAAGAAGATCTAATCCCATGGAAGCTCCATTCTGAATCCTAAATATACCAAACCATTGAAAATGTGTGCCTCAAATTTCAAGAACGGTATTTTGTTCATTTTTTAAAAAGATTTTGTTTATTTGGGGGGGTCTCTGGGGGGGGGCAAGCAGGTTCCACGCTGTACAGCACAGAGCCTGATATGGGGCTGGATCCCACGACCTTGAGATCATGACCTGAGCCGAAACCAAGAGTCGGATGTTCAACTGCCTGAGCCACCCAGGTGCCCCTATTTTTAATTTTTATAAACTGGACAGAATTTCTTCTGAAGCTATCTCCTCTTATCATTTGAATGTGTAAAGGAATTAAACTCCCCAAAACAAATCTGGTCAGGTAATGGGCTACACTTCAAGGGATAACATGATGTGCTTTGGTAAACTGCCCTTTGCTGGTAGGATTTTTGTTTTTGTTTTGTTTTGGGTTTATTTATTTATTTTTGTAATCTCGACACCCAATGTGGGGCTTGAACTCATGACCCGAAGATCAAGAGTTGCATGCCTCTCCAACTGAGCCAGCCAGGTGCTCCTCCTATGTTGATAGTTTTATTTGAGATGTTTTTATCAGCTCTCCTTCCATTATTAATCAAGAATACATGTATCTGATTGTGTAATTTACATGTACACAAACAAGTTAAGAGAAAACCAGCAACAGCCATCTCCTCAGTAATTTGAGATTTTGCATAGTCAACAGAGTATAGCTCATAGAGCTTTACCAAAGTCTCTGCCAAAGCAAATTGTCCTTGTTTGGTGAATTTCTTTATCTCTGTGTATGTATCTCTCTTGTGCTTGGGGAAAATGCCTGTTTTTCTCTCTACAAATATTAAATACTGTCCAAGTAACTGATCATTTCAGGGACTATGGGGCTGGGGAAGGATGCAGGTAAGAAATGGGGAGGAAAGAAGAGGGACAGAGATCTCTTTGCGCTGCAATTTGCACTTACTAAGGATACAGAAATCCAATCAGAAACCTTAGAAATTTTCGAGTTTCACCATCTTGAGTCTATACTTACCCCATTATCTCATGTATAGAACTGAGTCCATACAAAATGTGGTCATGGCGCTCCTTAATGAACACCGTAAGTTTTAATTTAACTTTTTTAAAGTAAGTTCTATGCCCAGCTCACAATCCCGAGATCTAGAGGCGCGGTCTACTGACTGAGGCAGCCAGGGGCCCCGAACACTCTAATTTTTTATGTGTAAATCCAGTAAAAGAGAATTAGTTCTAAAGAAACAATGCAGAAGAGGAAGCAAACACTCCAGTCATGGCCTTGTCACTTTGTAGCCCTGAGAACTTGAAAGTTCATTAACTTCTCCGAGCCTGGGCTGCCGCAGGGAAAACTGGGAGGAATGCTCCTTCACGAGGCAATAGCGTGAGGACTGATACTACAGGCGGGTGGAAAAAAAGTCACTTATCATCTGTCTATCACCGATCTCTTTATCATCTATCAATGAACTACGAGATAAGTTGTTTCCTTTAGTCTGAAGACTCTGGGTGCTGTGATTTGGGTTTTTGAATCCCTTGCAATAATTCTGCCCCCACCCCACCCCCCACACGCACACACAACCCTTTGAGCCAGGACCACATAAATTGTGAAGATCTTGCCAGACTCTTCGAACCTTTGTCAGAGGGAATTCTCCACAAGGAAGACACAAGGCATCTTGAGAACAGTCACCACTGGGCATAATGGAGAGCAGAGAGTGCCCTGCTTTGGAATCAAGGCCAAGCCCTCAGTGACCTGTGAGGTCTGAGCAGGGCAGCCTGTCTGAGCCAGAGGGATTCCTCTGCATCCCCTCTACAGTCATTTGTGGTTTGAGACAGAGAATAGAATGGCGGAGGGGTCTGGAGAAAATCTCCTACCACACTCCGGGTCCTACCAGCCCCCTCCTGCCCTCAGCATAAGAGAAAACTGAAGGGTTTGCAGAAGGAAGTAGAAGAGTGGGTTTAAACCCCCTGTCCCCCAAAATCCATTTTTCCAAATTCTTCTCCCAAACATTGACTCTAAGTCCAGGAGGAGGCTGGGCAGAAACCTCTTGGACTTAAAAGTATTTTCTTGGACCTGAAAATTCCCCATGGGCTCTGGCCTCCCTGCTGGTGGTGTCACTGTGTCAAGAGGGCTTCTTATATGTAGCTGAAAATAGATGAGGTCACCTGACAGGACACACCCTACCGTGCGAGTCTCTCACGTAATAGGTCATGGTTCAAGAGCAAAACCTTTGTCAATACAATCCAGGCTCTGACTTTAGCTTCTGTTTTAAGGACTTTCAGAAATCAGTTTAACAAATTCAGAGTGAAACAGTCACACCCACCTGCAGCCTTCTTCCAGATCGGTTACTGTAAAAAACACCAGAAAAATGAGGGAAGTGATGAGTGACAGGTGGGGATTTAGGATTCCTTTACTATGCAAGTCTGGGTCCCAGACTGCTCCCATAGGTGTACTGTCTGTGATTAGAAACTGCCCAGTGCGTGGAGCCTGGGCTTGGGTTTGGGCTGGAAATGGAACGTACAAATAGCCCTTTGAGATTTCTCATGTCTTAGTAAAAGGCTTCTTTTCTTTTCAGCGTGTTCTCTCACTATTGATCTCTAATGGAGCCGTGAGATTTGCCCATTTCCAATTGCACCTCGATTTTTAAAACCACAGACTTTCTTTCCCTGCAATTATCATTGACTTTGGACTTTGGACTTAGCCCCTGTTTTGCCACGTCTCCTTTGCAGGGCGCTGGATCAATGGCTTCATCTTGGTTTTCTTATAAAAGGGTATAAGATACACGGATTTCAAAGCATCTTGAGAATGGAACGTGGTGAGAATGTGCAGGCTGTCTGGCTCACAGTCATGCTCAGTGAATGTCGGTTAACTTCAGCTTCAAGACGGAGGGTTAGATATTAGCTTCCTTACAGAGCTATGGAAGATCTTGCCCAATTAAGATTATTAGACTAAAATGAAAGCTTTTGAAAAAAGGCAGTAGGGCAGTGGTGGGGCTGGAGAGGAAGTGGCAGTTTTTCCCTTGATGAGGCCATCTGTTTTTAATTTATAACCTTCTAGTGATGGTAAAACATTGATTTTCACCCCGTACATAATGGGTTTCATGAATACTATTCACTTGCCCAAAGCCCCCTGCATGTGGTCATAGAAAGATTCAGGTCCTAATATACAGAATACTGCCTCAAAAAATAGGAAGAAGGTCTGTGTTGTTATTTTGGACTTGGCTAGATTTGGGTAAGTCTGCTTTCAGCAGGGAATCATAAAGGGCAGGCTCTCCCCTGAGATGAAACTGTGAAACTGTGTTCGTCTGGAGGACAGAAGTTGTATCCTGCTGCTTTTGCTTTTGGCTGGAGGAAGCTTGAGTTGCATTCAGCCACAGGGTTTTTCTGTAGAGCTTCTTTGAGTCTGCACTCAGATGAACAATACTTACACAAGATAAATACTTTTTCGTGATCACTGGCAATGTGCCAGGCACTTTAGAAACAGTTTTACCGTATCATCTCGTGGTCACATATTTGGAAACTATGATTAGCTTTCGTATTTTATAGTGGAGGAACTAGCCTCAAAGAATCAGCAATTTCCCCAAAGTCGATTGGCAAACGGGTGGAATGCACATGGGATTTGAACTTGTGCCTTTCTAACCCCAAAGCGGTCTTCCCAGGCCACCGCAATACAGCTGCTTCCCACAAGGGACTGGGGAAGGGCCCCATCCCAGAGCGAGGCTGGTTTGTTTTCCACTCCAGTGCCTCATTAAATACCGCCAAGTTTTATACCTCTGGGTTTTCTGAGGGTGCGAGGTTGATTATTAAGCCAGCTGATATGTGAAAGATACTGATAAGTGCCGGCCAGTTCACACCCCTCTAGCACAGCACTGCCGCTGGTTGCTTCTAGGTGATTTCCAACCTGCAGGGATGGAAACATGACCTCAGAAACGGTCTCACGTTATTCCAAGAAACAAAGGAAGAGAGGGAGCCGTGAGGGAAGGTGCTGTGCCATCTCATCTCTAGCAGGGATTTTGTAGTGGGTGAGCATGGAATTAATTTGAAAGATACACTCCCTGCCGGCTCGCTTTTTACCAGTTAATGCCAAAACGGCACCTACTAGGACAGACCTGCAGGAGCTATTTGTAATGGGAACGAATAGGATTCAAAGAAGCCAGTCAAAACAGCAATTTGTGTGTTTTGTCGGCTGCCCCCGCTGTATCCGCCCTATTTTCAGCAAAGCTGAGCAGCCCTTAGGAAGGAAGAAGAAGTTGTTGCCACCATTTTTTTTTTTTTTTTACCCAAACAATAGAGAACATCTAAATGAACCAGTCTGCCTTCTCGATGATTCATTTGGACAAGTGTCGAAGGAGGGGCAGGGAGCAATGGGTGGTTGAGGCGATTATGAAATCCTTTTGTTTTACGAAGATTACTTTTTAGTAAGAAATTCCCAGATCCTCTGTGTTGAGGAAACATACATGTTCATCAGAAAGCAGAGGGGGAAAATAACCTCCTTTGTCCATCTTTTAAAAAAAAGACACAACACAACACAGCATCTGTAAGTAAAGTGATAAAAATGCTCCTGTCCTCTTCTTGAAACTTTTATTGGTGTTGCATTAAAAAGAGCAGATTTCTGAGAATTAGGACTAAACTTTTATTTAACTTTCATGATACAGATATAGAAGAATATAAGGAAGTCAGGCTAACACTTCACAGATGACCCTTGGGGCCCTGGGAAAGTACCAGCCGGGATGATAAATCTGGGCTTTTCTTCCAGACTTGAAATTGACAGACAGGAGGAAGAAGGCTAGTGAGATGCCTAGGTACAGCTCACTTGTTAACCACACTTTTTCACGAATAAGCTGGGAAGTGATAGATGTGTGTATTTCTATATGTTTAGAAACACACCCTGCTGTCATTTTCAACCCAAATCAACTTCATAATAAATATTGCTAACGGGAAATAGATATGAGCCCTTTTCTTTTTTACAGCATTTTACTGCTTCATCCCTAAAGACTATGGAAAGTTTCCCAACCCCGATTTGCCTGGACCTGTCCTGGTTTTAAAACTGAAAGTCTCATGTCCTGGAAATGCCCTCCAGCCTGGGCAATCTGGGACAGTTCACTCAGTACTGCGTGGCTGTAATGTGTTTGCATGTATACCTTTGACAAATTAATCTCTGACGATCTTCATTGAAATAAACTATATCTCACTTCTCTTTTCCACTCTTGGCTTATTTGTGAAAAGTGGGGAATCATAACTTCCTAGCCCTGTGGAATCCCAGGGTTTGTAAGGGGACTGAAGGAGCTCATGGGTACAAGGCTCCCAGCCCAGAGCCTGGCAGTTAGCAAGCCTCCAGAAAATGGCTGCTGAAAAAAAATGCTCTGGGGGATTACGAAGAGTTTATGAAAGCCAAAGGTTATCACGGTTTTTATTGGAATTATTAAGTACGTACTGAGTGAAGACAGGAAGAAAGCTGTGATTCATGGACTTTGCAGTTTAGTTGAGCACAACCAGATGAAACATGCAAATGGTCCAGAGTTAACAGTTATAAACCGTGAGGGTGTTCGTTGGAGAAAGGGAAAAAGGCAGGTAGGGTCAGATTTTTCTTCTTTTTTAAAGATTTTGTTTTATTGTTATTATTTTTTAAGATTTTATTTATTTATTTATTTATTTATTTATTTATTTATTTAAGAGAGAGAGAGAGAGCACAAGCAAGGGGAGCAGCAGGCAGAGGGAGAGGGAGAAGCAGGCTCCCCACTGAGCAGGGAGCACAACGTGGGGCTCCATCCCAGGACCCTGGGATCATGACCCTAGCCGAAGGCAAACAACCAACTGAGCCACCCAGGTGCCCCAAGATTTTATGTTTTTAAGTAATCTCTACCCTCAGAATAGGGCTTGAACACACGACCCAGAGATCGAGAGTCGCATAGGTATTTTGTATTTCAGAGAAAGATGTTGTTTATCAGAAGTCATTTCACTATCAGAATTGCCAATGACTCAGAAGTCTTCACAGACAGCTCTACCAAGTTATCATTAGGTCACTTCTTCAAAGGTTGGTGGACTTCCTCAAACATACCTATTTTTATCATCTTAATCTGTCTTTCATCTCCATTTTTTCTACAGATACTGTTTTCTTAAAGGTTTCTAGTAGCCCAATTGCCACATCTTGAGGCCTCTTAAGATTGCATCATTCTCAACCTCAGAGCATCAGCTCCTTCTTCAAACTTATGTAAAGTGATTCGCATACCACATCGTGTGCCGGAGTCCTCTTCACTCTTCTTAGCAAGTTCCTCTTTCCTCCTGGTCTTTAAATGTCAGTTTCTCAAGGTTCTGCTTTCACCCTGTCCTCTAAGAGTAATGACCTTGCGTGGCCCTTGAAGCTAATTGATTTTTAATCTTCATCTCCATCTGGCTTCTCCCCCTGGCACCAGGCTGGACTCTGTCACTCTGTGAGACTGTTTCCCTTTCTAGGATTTGTTTATAGTTTTCATTAATTTTGGATTCCTTTCCTTCCCAATTTTGCTGCTCAAAGCTCTGTTAACCTTCAAGTCCAATGTCAATAGCTATTTACTTGGAGAAATATTTTTCGATTGCCCACATCAGAAAGGACATTTTATCTTTTATGTGTCCATAGCACATTTTTCTTATTATGATCCAACACTTATTTAATTCATATTTAGGTTAACTGATTTTATGTCAGCTTCTTTCTCTCTCTCTTTTTTAAAGATTTTATTTATTTTATTTGACACACAGAGAGAGAAAGATCATGAGCAGGGGGTTGGCATGCAGAGGCAGAGGGAGAAGCAGACTCCCCACTGAGCAGAGAGTCTGACTTGGGGCTCAATTCCAGGACCCTGGGATCATGACCTGAGCCAAAGGCAGATGCTTAACTGAGCCACCCAGCTGCCCCTACATCAGCTTCTCTAACTTGATTAAAGCTCCTACAGGTATAACATAGATCTAACTTGATTTTTTAATCCCTGTGTATCAGCAAAATGATACTCATTCACTCATTTACTCATTTATTCATTCATCCATAAAATAATTTTTGACCGTGTGTTCCAAGAACTACATTTGACACTAGAGATATAAAGATAAAATAACCAAGAACACATGTCACAGCCTCAAATGTCTCAAGGCATAATGGAGACACCAAGGCAAAAACACACTGTTACAATTAATCTGCTAAATACAGTGTTAAGAGGTGAACACAGAGTGTTGCTCTGAGGCTCACAAAGTGTGTGTGTATATGTGTGTGTGTCTGGCAGGAGGTATTGTAGTCTTCATGGAATATACGTTGTATGAAATGAGTGCATGAGATATATATGGCTGTGTAATAAATTACCCCCAACTTCAGCAGCTTAAAACAATACACATTTATTATCTCACGGTTTCTTTGTCAGGAGTCTAGGCATGGATTAGAGGGACCTCTGCTTCAGGATTTCTCACTCCAATTGCTAGGTTGCAATCAAGGTGTTAAATAGGGCTGTGGTCTCATATGAAGACTCAAATGGGTATGATCTACTTTTAAACTCTCGCATGTGCTTGCAAGGACTCAGCTCTTTAATGCTTGTTGGACTAAGGTCTTCCGTTCTTAACTGGTGGTTAGCTAGAAGCCCCCCTCCCAATTTCTTGCCACATAGGCTTCCCCATTTTGCTTCATCAGAGAAGCACTCAAGAAAAATGTGTGTGAGAGAGGGAGAGAGAGAGAGCAAACAAGACAGAATCATGATCTTTTATAACCTAATCATGGAAGTGACATCCCATCACTTTTGTTATATTATTTTTGTTAGAAGCAAGTCACTAGGTTCAACCCACGCTCAAAGGGAGGGGAATACACAGAGCACAAATACTAGGACTTAGGGATTATTAATACCTATTTTTAAAGACTGTCCACCACCACAATGAGTGAGAATGAGAATTTCTCTCAGAAGAACCCGCAAGAGCAAACATAGGATAAGGAGAATAACACAGCATGTAAAGATACTTTGGTGCTGCTGGATCTTAAAGTTTAAGTTAGGAGAGATAAGTAGGGTATGGATTGTCATAGGAAGGGGCTTGGGTTAAGTCCTGTAGAATGATTGTGCTAGTATAAGTCGGGAGCAACTAGAAAGTTGATTTTTAAATATCTCAGCCTCTGCCTATACAAAGGATGGATGTGAGAAATGTAAGTATGCAATCTGGAAAACCATAGAGGATATTGTAAAAAGATGATGAAGGGCCTCAATGTTGGCAGTGGTTTGGGGTAGGAGAATCAGGGATAGTTCTTAGATATGAAGAAGAGGTAAAGTTGATTGACTTTTATTTGCTGTAGTTGTGGGACATGTAGGTAGAAGCATCTAGCAGCTGGTTTGGATATACAACCCTGAAGCTCAGGGAAAACTTGGCCCAAAGTTTGGGAGTCATATGAATATCAGTGGTAGTTACAACTAAAAAAGTTGTATAGAAAATAAGATAAAAGATGAACCTGGGGAACATCTGGCTGGCTCGGTGGGAAGAGCATCTCAGGGTCTTGAATTCGAGCCCCATGTTGGGTGTAGAATTTACTGAAAATAAATAAATAAGCTTTAAAAAAATGCACCTGGGAACACAAGGTTTAGGAATATACAGAGAAACAGAGGCCAGTAAAAGAAAGAAGAAGGCATAACTATAATGGTCAAGAGAATATTTGCACTCAGGTGAGGAGAGGTGGCGACCAACAGGGTCAGATGCGCAGAGAAGTCCAACAAGACAAAAATTAAATAGGGGCACCTGACTGGCTCGGTCAGTGGAGCATGCGACCCTTAATCCGGGAGTTGTGAGTTTGAGCTCCACTTCTGGTGTAGAGATTACTTAAAAATAAAAAATAAAATCTTTTTTAAAAAAGATAAAGGTTGGATACCATTTGCACATTCATGCACTCAGTCAAGCTTTTATTCAGAGATGACTTCATGCCAGGCGCTGAGATAGGTGAGGGCCGTGGACCAGACAGACATTATCCCTGCCCCCAGAGAAGTCACGAGTCACCATCCAGGTGGGGAGATGGACAGTAGAGATGGGTGTAAGTGCCCAAAGAATACAAACAGAGTGCCATGAGAGAAACCACAGGGAGCAAAATATTCAAGTGGAATCTTCCTAAAAAGCAGAGCAGAGAATAGCCTCAGAATTCCCATCAGGGCATCTCTTGACCGAGCCAGGGTGGAAGGCTGGTGCGCCGAGCCCTAGCAGCAGTCCTGTGTGGCTTCTGTGTTCCATGTTGCTGTTTAGATCCATGGGACAATAGGAGGAATATCACCTTCCTAGGACAACCTTACAAAGTACCACAGATTGGGCGGCTTACATCAGATATTCATTCTCTTACAGCTCTGGAGATCAGAAATCTGAAATCAAGGTGTCAGCAGGGCCACCCTCCCTCTGAAACCTGTGGGGGAGAATCCTTCCTGGACTTTTCTCAGCTGGCAGTCCTTGGCCTTCCTTGATTTCTAGATGCATGCATCACTCAAGCTCTGCCTCCATGATGACATAGCATTCTCCTTGTGTCTCGAGGTCCTCACATGGCCTTTTCTTCTTATAAGGACACCAGTCATGTTGGACTAAGGCCCACCCTAATGATCTCATCCTAACTTGATGACATCTGGAAAGACCCTATTTCCAATTCAGTCACATTCATAGGGACTGGGAGTCAGGACTTCAACATATCTGGGGGACACAATTTAACCCACAGCAAGAGGTATTCAGGATAATTAGTAAACCTCAAGAAAGCAGTTTAAGTGGACTTATGAATTGTAGTGCTATTTTGTGCTTAACCTGAGATCGGATCCATAAATGCACTGGTTACGATTAACCATTGCCTTTCTCATTATTTGTGGTACCTTGGTAGGTTTGGTCAGAGAAAATGGTTTCTGCTGAGTACTCACCACTAGGAGACAAGGAAGAATATTGAGCTGGTTTCCTCTTACCTCAGGTTCTTACTGCTGGGCGGTTGGGGGGGTGCCTTACCTTTGCCAGGCCTTACTCATCATTTGCCTAAAGAGAAGTCTGACCTGACAGGGAAATCGTAGGGGGTGTCAGGGTCTCCCTTGAAATGGTGTTTAAGGAAGTTGTTTACTTCTGCAGAGGGGGGCCATTGCTTTGTCAAGGGAGCCTATGACTCAGTAATATTTGTGAGCCATTGGACTGGATCGGTGGTGGTTTTTACATTTAGTTGCCCCAGGAGACTCCCTGCAGAGATTTAAAATGCCTTGTCCCAATCCTGGGGACAGAGATTCTCATTCCATTGGCCAGAGGTGGGGCCAGAACGTCCATGGTTTTCAGCTCCCCAGATGATTACAGCGTGCAGTTGGGCTGGGAACCACCAACCTCTCTCCTTGTATTCAGATTCTGACCCCCTCTGCTCTTTAAAAAAGCAACAGGGCCTATCTGTCAAAACCATCAGTGCTATGGGGGAGGGCTTGGTAAGGCCCATGAGTATCATGATTTAAGGTAATTTCGGTGTACATTTAAAGAATGTCCTTTAAGCTCCTGGTGGATTCTACAGCCGCAAGGAGTGGGTGCAGACAGCTAGCCTCTGAGGCCTCTGCCCCACTTCCTCTGCATACAGGCTTCCAGAAAGAATTAGAGCCACAGACAGGGACGCTGCATAGCTTCCAAGGGGGTGTGGAGAGAGGGGGTAGCTACGCAAAGCCCCCAGCTAGGTGGGAGGGGGTGTCTACAGGAAAGGAGGAGGATGGGGGGATGATGAGAACAGGGCCTCTAATGTAAGCCTGAAAAAGTGAGTCAGTTTGCCGACCTGTTGATGTTGAAAAGGGCCACAGTTGCCTTTGTCGGGTGACTCAGCAGCTAATTTTCAGGAAGTGTGTTTTTTTTTCTTTTTGTCGGTTTTTTTTTTTTTTTTTTTTTTTAACGAGCTAGTGAAGGCGAACCAGTGAATAGGTAAGTTCCTGGGACTGAAAAAGATATCAGCCTCTTTTGTCAGATATGGAGAACGCTTTTTTTTTTTGGTGCAAAATAGTGGTTTTATTAAAGCAGGGGGCTAGAACCTGTGGACAGAAAGCTGCTGCCCCTGGAAATAGCTTTAATTGTTTAATTAGCTACTCCCAGAAAGAATCCAGTGACCCACCCTTCTCTACTTTTCTCTGCCAGCTGTGATGGTATGAACCAGGGGTCTCTGCCATCTGCAAATCAAGGCTGGACACTCAGAGAAGACGCTGGTCTATAGTTGATCGCCCAGACATGCAGAAACACACATGGCCTCCCCCTTGTCGTTTATCTCTCCGCAGACAGGAGAGCTGGGTGTGGGGTGTGGTGAATCTGCTCAGGGACATGGCCCCCTGGGACTTAAAATTGCCCCTGCCGGCAGCTGGGATGACTCAGACCACGTTCTTCAGCCAACACAACGGGGCCTGCCAGGGTGGGGCCCAGAGCAGTTGGACACAAGAGACCTTCCCAGTTGCTTTATTTTAAGCCGCAGGGTCTTGTAACAGGTTTGGTAGGAACTGCAGTGTTGGCTGGGGAAGTAGGAGGGATTAACTACTGTCTCTAGGTCCCCGGTTTAATACTAGTTTAGCCTTTCGGTTGCATAATGTGTCCCAGCTACTGCTTTAGGTCCTTTGTGATTCCATTTAATCCTGACAGCAGCACTCAGGGCTAAGTGTGGTTATCCCCACTTTTTTTTAACAAGGGGGAGGGGAAGGGGAAGTTGAAGCTTAGAAGTTTTGGAAGCTTGCTCCAAGTCAGAAGACTAAATGCGGAGGTAGAGACCTGCCTGTCTTCCAGGCCTGTGTCCTCCTTGGTCTTCTCGATTGAGCTGCCGCTGGCCTCTCCCTGTGGGAAATTAGTCCCAGGAGCGTGGCTGAGAGCCTGTGATATGCAGGGCGCTTTGGAGAATGTCAGTGTTGAAACGCGTGGCTCTGGCTAGCTAGGCGCACTAGCTTCTAGGTACTTTGGGAAATGTTCATTTTAGTTTTGGTTCTTTGCATCACCGGTTGTGTGACCCTGGCTAATTTTCTTAGTCCAGGATTCCTTTCTGTTCAGCTATAAAATGGAGACAGCAAGACTATTGTCTTGCTAGACAAGTGAGGGGACTGGGACAGCGTATTGAAAAGTAATGTGCTCGGAAAAGTGAAGCTTCACTTATCTTTCACAAGATACCCGGCTTCCTAAGATAACCAGCTGGGCTGGTTCTGAACAATTTTAATGCCTTAATAGAATCTTTTTAAAAAAATTTTTATTTATTTATTTGACAGAGAGAGAGAGAGCACAAGGAGGGGGAGCTGCAGAGGAAGAGGGAGAAGCAGGCTCCCTGCTCAGCGAGACTCAACTCCTAGGACCCTGGGATCACGACCTGAGCCAAAGGCAGACGCCCAGTTGACTGAGCCACCCAGGCACCCCTGTTTAATATAATCTTAAGAGTATTTTAATTACAAAGATTAAGCTGCTCTCTTTTTATCCATATGTTCTTTTTTTTTCTTTTAAAGTTTACTGACATGGTGATTTTATTTGATTGATTGATTTTTAAGCAATCTCCACGCCCAACGTAGGGCTCAAACTCACAACCCCAAGATTAAGAGTTGCATGCTCTACTGACTGAGCCAGCCAGGTGCCCCTTATTCCTTATGTTCTAAATTTTGATGTTTTACTTAAAGCGTCTGAACAGTAGAGTGACCCAAATTTGGGGTTTCTACTTAGCATCATTAATGAGTTTAGTATTATTAGCTAACCGTTAGCCGAACATTTTGAGGCTGTTAGACCTAAGAAACCCGTAATACACTTAGGCTGTTCAGTATGTGTATAATGCCCCGACAACACACCACACTTCATTCACATATTCCTGCATTAACTCATTAATACATGACTTATTCGGCACCTACTATGTGCTGTGCATACAGTTTCCAGTCTCAGTTAGAACCTCGCACTGATGTGGTGTCATCCTTCACATGAGTTTCCTTTGCGTCAGTAGAGGGGGGGCCGTGCAGAAGTCATGGTTGTGGGAATGCTTAAGGTTGATATCTTGGCTCATGGCCAGTAGGTAGCTTTTCAGATAAAGCCGGTGATGACCAAGAAAGCAATATTTTTTTAAAAAAAGATTTTACTTATTTGTCAGAGCGAGAGAGTACAAGTAGGGGGAGCAGCAGGCAGAGAGAGAAACAGGCTTCCTGATGAGCAAGGAGCCTGATGCAGGACTGGATCCAACGACCCTGGGATCATGACCTGAGCTGAGGGTAGACGCTTAACGACTGAGCCACCCAGGTGTCCCAAAGAGGCAATATTTTAAAGTGGGGAAAGCCTTGGACTTAGAGAAAGGAGAACCAGGTTCTTGTCCAAATGTTGCAACTAACTAGCTGCGAGAAATTGGAAAATCACTTATTCTCTTGATGCTAATTCCTACCTGAAAAAAATGTCAAGTGTGTGTGTGTGTGTGTGTGTGTGTGTGTGTGTGTGTGTGTCTGTGCGTGTATGCAGGGGTGGTAATTCCTTAAGTCCCATCGAAGATTTATGATCTTGGCTAGTTTTCTTGTGATTTGCCACCTGTTCTATAAGCTGAGTGCAAGAATAAATCAAACCAAACCACCCTCTTACCCAACCAACCAAACCACCAAAACTTAGCAACATTGCCCATCTCCTGCTTGGATTCCCGGGAATACACCAAGCAGTGGAAAACAGGTCTTAGTGCTGCTTTGTGTATATTTATGCTTATCTCTCTGGCTGTTTCTGAATCCAAAGAAGACTCTCTGGTCCTTTTCAGAGCCTCCCATCGTCAGAGAAGGGTAACAAAAATCAAGGTTTCAACTCACCCTAAATAATAGTCCGAGTCAAGGGCAAAATCCCGCCTGTGGCTTTCTGATACTCTCAAATGCAAAATGTTTTACAATGATCAAGACATTGTAGAATATTCTTGAAGCCTGACCAGTTACTGCCACTTGTAAATCATTTCAAGTTTTAATACTTTAAACACACCATGATGTGATTTTATCTTGTTCAGTCTGCTGTGAAACAGGGAAATAAGCCATCCTGAACTGGCTAATGTTTAATTATGTCCAATGCAGTATTTCTAAACCGTGCTTAATATTGCCTTAGAATCTAAACAGGAAGCTCCTTTCCATGGTTGTAGCTCTGACCTGAACACCCCAGATGACATGTGCCATTGGAATGCCACCAAACACGTTTCATCTGCAGGTGGACGCTGGTGCCTGGCAACCCATATGCCTCGTGTGGTGACTGAGGGGTGTTTCCTTTTACCCGATAGCAGGAAACTTCTCCGTCAGGTCCAGTGTGACCACATCGTCCTATCTGATTCCTTGCCAGAGATTTCCACCAGATGAGAGATCGCCTTTCACTGTAAATCTTTTCCTAGATAACTTGCAGCTTTCTTTGATTATTTTCGCCCCCCAGACAAACATAAAATGAGGGTGACATTTCTTTCCCAGCTCTTTATTTTTATAGCATGGCAGGAAGACGCTTTGATAAATTAGCTGAGTTTTAAGTGGGTTACTCCTGGAAACTCCTGCTGTTGGGCAGGGAGAAACCAAGCTCTGTTGTCTCAGCGGAAAATTGTCATCGCAGAATCAGAGCAACAAGGGCCAAACTCCTGGCTTTTAGTTTCCAAGTGGAAGATGAAAAAGATTTGGAGGAATCGAAGGTCAAGCAGAGCCAGTCCTCCCACAGGTGAAGACTAGATAAATTTGCCTAAGACAGAAAAGACTGGAAGAGCAGGAGAGTTCAGTGAGGCTGAGGACAATGGAACAGCATGTGGACAGTAGCAGGGTCCGCGGATGTGACTGCTGTCTGTCACCAGCACCAGGAAGTCATGAGAAAGCACCCTTCGTCTCCCTAAGGGTCCTTTCCTTCAGGAAGACTGCCCACAAACAACACTTGCCTGTATCACGAATCTTTGTGCATGGGTATCGCCTTACGGCTCACCATGGGGTTGTGGGGTAGTGGAGGCTGATTTCAGCAACGGAGGAGGTGTGGGCTGTCAGGAAGGTTCCTATCTAGTTCTTTTTGTCGTTTCCTTAACATCCTAATATGCTGCCTCTGAACAGAAGAATATTGGTCTTGGCAGACCCTCTGTTTCCAGTCTTCACACTTCAACAGACCTAGTAGAGATTGCAAAACTGTCGGAATATGGGGATTGATCAATTTACTGAACAATTGCAAATGAGTGAATTCAGATGTGTTAATTCTGTGCTCTTTTGAGGCACACATAAGAGCCAGAACTATTCATTGCATCTAAAAAATTTAGGTCATATTATTCATACGATTTATTGTTAATTGAGGTATTGATTCATTTTAGAAGCCAATGTACATGGTTAATTTGGAAGGATACAATGGGAGAATCATTTCTCTTTATCTGCACTCTTTTTTTTTTTTAAGATTTTATTTATTTATTTGAGAGAGAGAGCATAAGCGGGGGGAGGGACAGAGGGAGAAGCAGACTCCCTACTGGGCAGGGAGTCTGATATGGGACTTGGTCCCAGGACCCTGAGATTATGACCTGAGCCAAAGGCAGACGCTTAACCTACTGAGCCACCCAGTTACCCCACTTTATCCACACTCTTTTCTTATCACCCGAAGCTAATATATTAACAACTGATTTAATTAGACAAACTTAATGGAGGATGGCTGGGTTTTCCTTCACTTGAGTATTGTTCGGTGCAGGCCAACTGCTAAAAACAATCCCCAAACATAAGTGAGTTAGCAAAATGAAAATTTCATTGTTGGTCACATAGAGTCTAATACTCATGCTTTTGGTCGAGAGGTGCTCTAGGCTTCTCTCTTCCAAGGGGTGATTCGGGGACCCAGGATCCTTCCATCTTGTGCCTCCACCATCTCTTGGCTTCAAGGTCACTGCTATAAGTTGAATTGTGTCTTCCCCCTGCCTGAAAATCCTTATGTTGAAACCTTAAGCTTCAGTACCTAAGAACATGACTCCACTTGGAGGCAGGACCTTTAAAGAGGAGATAAAGTTAAAATGAGGCTGTGAGGGGAGTCCTAATCCCACCTGACGGGTGTGCATATAAGGAGAGGACATTTGGGCACACAGAGAGACACGAGGGGCGCACACGCACAGAGGAATAGACCTAGTGAGGACACAGTGGGAAGCCAAGCAAGCCAAGGAGAGAGGCCTCAGGAGGACCCATCTGCTGACAACTTGATCCTGGACTTCTAGTTTCCAGAATTTTGAGAAAATACATTTCTGTTGTTTAAGCCATCCGGTCTGTGGTATTTATTATGGTAACCCTAGGAAACCCACACAGTCACTTTGTCGTCATCCTGAGAACAGAGGAGGGGAGAGAGATGAAAGTCCCCTCTGGGAGCTCTCTGTGGGCAGTGTTTGCTGGTGGTGAGGCTCTCTCTTCCATCCGTATTCCTGGGCCCAGAATTTGGTCACGGTGGTGGTGGCTTCGAAATATATCCTTACAATTCTTCTTTAAGTTGTTCATATATGTTTTAAACACTCTTGGGTACATATGGGGTGTATTACAATGAAATGATTAAAAAGCAAAAAAACTAAAATGAATCCTCGTATCCCACCACTTCAAAAGCATTACCTGTCTAATAGAAGGTTTAGTTATCTCCTTTTTCTGGATGTCAGGGATCCTAGATTGAGAGTAGGGAGGGAAAAACACTCTTCCTACCTTCTTCTAGAGAAATCTCTCATGGTTTGAAATTTGTGTAGTTTTTTGTTGCTATGGTTGTCTTATGTTTACATGGGTGGACTAAACAATGATTAGAGTCATTTTCATAAAAATAATGAGCAGATTATTATTTTCTGTTATTAGAGGAATTCGATTTTTTTAGAAGAGACTTAGGTGTTTTGGTTCTCTATAAAGTTGTCCTGAAAATAGCCAGATGTGTTTCTTTAACAGAATTGCATGCTGGGGGCACCCAACAGTTGGTAGAGTGTGCAACTCTTGATCTCAGGATCGTAAGTTTGAGCTTCACATTTGGCATGTAGAAATTACTTAAAAAACTAAAATCTTAAGAAAAAAGAATTACACTCTTCACAATAATGTTTCAAAATTAGTGTTTTTCTGCACACATGCAAGCTCATTTCCTTCATTCTGCAGTAAAGATGTTCAGAAATGAGTAGTTTACAAAAACCCTTTCTCATATTTTTGTGTTTGTATTTGGGCTTGTCATATTTGTTGGAGAGTGGAAGGCTCCTGAGGTCTGAATTACAGTTTCCATTGATGTCTGAGATCATCACTCTTGGTGAGTGCTATTCAGAATTACACCATATGAAAAGCAGAACTAGGTGGTGGCCAAGGGCATAGAGTCTGGTTTTGAACCCATCACGCCATCTCTATGAGACAGTAGGCAACTCACTTAACCTCTCCATGGCTTGGTTTTCCCAACCGTAATCTAGGGATAATACTAGATCGACTGCACAGGATTATTTTGTGGATAAAATGAGTTAATATATGGAAAGAACTTAACACAGTGTCTGGCGTAAGGAAGCGCTACGTGAGTGTTTGCTATTACTGTGATTTTATACCGAGCAAAGTATCGTCATCATCCCTGGACAAAAAGCTGTTACTGTTGCTTGCCTTAGCATCACGTCTTCCAGGAAGAGTAGGAACTACCCACGTGAAGAAAGCTAACATATTAATTTAAAAAATGAGGATGGGGTGCTGGGTGGCTCAGTCGGTTATGCGTTCGACTTGATCTCAGCTCAGGTCTTGAGCTCAGGGTGGTAAGTTCAAGCTCTGTGTTTACTTAGGGGAAAAAGAATAAGGACCATTGCACAAGAGACTGAAATGAGAAAATGAGCTTCTTCTCGTGGAGATTCACGAGTCCTGGTGTGCTTCCTGACAGGTGCCTCAGAAGTCCACTCCTTCAGTAAAGACTCGCTCTTCAAACCCACTGTCGCAATCACAGCCCAGTTCTCCAGACTGGCCCAACGGGAAAGACTGGGCTTGATGGCGAAATTCCATCTCTGAGTGAGAGTGTTGTTATTTTAACCAGAGGAAGGAACTGTATAATTGGTGAGAAAGACCACGTTTAATGCCAAACAGTGAGGAGAGTCTGGCAGTCTGAAAGGACAGAACATCTAGGCCAAGGCTTGCCAAGTATGTGTGGGAGTGTCCATGACTCAAATTCTGGCACTGAGTCAGAATAAAACTTGTTTCTGCAAGTGGGTGAATGCGATTGGGGGCAGTGGGGAAGGACACAACTACTTACTAGGTGATCTTCTTTGTGACTTTTCACAACGAATTCTCGCAGGGTCTGACAAGAAATATCCAGAAGACTCCAGGTTTAAGTCACCCTGCTCTGGCCAACCTTCTAGTTCTCATTTCATGCTCGGAGGAAGGTTCTCTCCCTTCCGGCCTGTTCTAATATCACCTCATGGGATGAGCCACCTCAGCCTCCCCAACCAAATATTGAACCAGAAGAACTTCCCAAATGTGGGGGACTTCAGGAATGGGGAGAATAATCAAAGATCTTGTACACAGGGTGAGGCAGCAGTACTGGCCTCCTAAAGCAGAAATCCGCCCTGAAGCAAACAACCTTGAAGGTAACTGAGCAGAGAGCATGGACATGGCCCCGTTAGGCCCTGACACTGAGTTGCTGTGTGAACTCCGGCAAATCAGTTGAAAATTTCAAAGTCTCAATGTTCTCCTTTGAAAAATAAATATCGTAAAATCTGCTAAACTAGTTGGATGCAAGGCATATCTTCTAATTGTGGAGGTGGAAATAGAGGCATATTCCTTCTCTTCCAAGTGAACGGGCCTTTACCCTGAAGAGCCAGCCCCGTGGGGTAGGAGCCAAGCAAAATGAGCTTGAATGCTGCCTCCAGTCTTTCCTAGAGCAGTAGGGAAAGACAAGGAAGGACAGGGAGAAAGAGGTTCCCGGTTCTCTCCCTTCAGACAGGGGATTGCACAAGCACCCCAGGGAAGTGGAGGGCACTGTCTCAGCAGCTTACTGGCAGATAAGATAATGGCTTCTGAATCGTGCAACTCACAACACTAGTAACACCAAATGTGGGGGAGTTTTTTCGCCCCCATTGAGCAATTCTCCAATTCTCTGCATTAAAAAAAAAAAAAAAAAAAAAAGAAATTTTAAAGTAAGTTTCTACCTGCCATGTTGGGGCTCAAACCGATGACCCCAAGACCAAGAGTCACACGCCCTACTGACTGAGCCGGCCACGTGCCCCTAATTTTTGGATTCAGTTCAATTCTGGAGCGTCAGTTACGTCAATAATGTCCCAGGAGTTAGCGCAGACCCCACAGGTGAAAGGCTCACTCCCCGAGACTGTCCTCCCACCTGTACTTCTGCCCGATTGGCTATAAATTGGGGATTCCCTCGACCTCCTCCTCACATTCCACGGTTACTAGAACGGCTCACAGAACCCAGGGAGACGCCTCATGTACATTTCCCAGCTTACTAGAAAAAAATACAACTCAGGAAAAGTCCAATGGCAACGCGGCGTAGGGCCGGCGTGCGGGAGGGGGTGGGGCTTCCAGGCGGTCTCTGGGCGCAGCGCCCTCCCCGCCCTCCCCGCCGTTCCACGTGCTCGCCACCCCGCAGCGCCCAAGCCCAGCCGGTTAGGATTTTTATGGAGGTTCTGCTGTGTCTGTGTAGTTATCTTCGACGTGGTGGTCCCACCACCATTTACTAAACAACGCTCTTTACACCCTTGATTTGAAATGCCATCCTGAAGAACAAATGACACGCTGGAATGTCTGGTCTGTTTCCGGAATCTATACTATCGTTTAAGTCTTTTGCAGCTTCCAGGTGATTTTAATCGTATCTGCATTTTATGTTTTACTATCTGCAAGAGGGAGTTTCTAGAGAGAATCTCCCGTATTTTCAAATTGTGAAGGAAAGGTGTGAGCAGAAAGGTGCTGGAAGACGGAAGATTCCTGACGCGCCGGGACATGGTTTCCTGAGCCGTTGAGGAGTGAGGCTTGACCAGGAGCAGGGCGCATGGGACTCTGTGAGGGGACAGAGGAGGTTAAGGATGGTGGCAGCAGTCTCGCTGCCCTTCCAGGGCGAGTGACCTTTCCTTTTGTTGCTGAGGCGACGGCGGTCTTCGGCAGCTGCACTTCGTGTCTGTGATGCTCTGTCCATCCCAACAATCCCTAATGGAACCGGGGAGACGGGCGCCAGGCTCCGTTCCAGAAGTTCACGAGCAGCCTGAGGAGTGATGTGGCCGGAAGAGCTCTGTCCAAACGTGGGACGCTAACTCGGTCAGAATCTCCTGTGTGGGGTTGCTGACAGTCATTCTCTGGTTCTCGAATCCTTCCTATAAAACATAGATGGACGGCACGGATACAAAGGTACGTTTCAACGCTGCCTCTTTTCTTTCTAGACCCAGAGGGAGTAAAGGAGAGTAGTGTGCCTGGCTAGAAGCAAGGTGAGGACTGGAATTTCCTTACCGCTCTGGTCCGGAGGCCAGCTGTCACGCGCTGCAGAGAAAGGGACAGAGGCCGCTGTTTCCTCCCAGACTTGGGTCCTCTTCTCATTACAGAGAAGCAGCAAGTCGGCCAGGCTGTGTCAGGGGGTGAGTGGACGTTACTCCAGGCGGCCCCAGGACAGATGGCCACAGAGCCCTTCTTGGGATGGGGCTGGCTGATTAGCTTGGCTTGAGTAACACACCTGTCGTTAAAAATAACCAGCCCTGGGGCGCCTGGGTGGCTCAGCCGGTTAAGGGACCAGCTTTTGATTTCAGCTCAGGTCATGATCTTAGGATTGTGGGGTGTAGCCCCGTGTGGGGCTCTGTGCTCTGCGTGGAGTCTGCTTGTCCCTCTGCCTCTGCTCCCCCCTCCCCCGTCCTCTCATGCGCTCTCTCCAAAATAAATAAATAAAATCTTTTTTTATTTTTAAAATTTTAAAAATTTTATTATGTTCAAGTAGCCAACACATAGTACATCATTAGTTTTTGATGTAGTGTTCAAGGATTCATTAGTTGCGTATAACACCCCGTGCTCATCACTAAATAAATAAAATCTTAAAAAAAAAAAAAAAGCCCAGAGTCAATCAAGCATTGCAGCTAAAATTCCAACTTCTGATCTATACTCAGAGGTCATCAGTCTGCTTTATACTTTAAAGTTTTAATGAATTTAAGAGAACAGTCTCTACTCTTAAGGGAAAAGAGTGTCTTTACAAAATGGCATTTGCTTTTTGGGACCCACAAAATTCAGGGGAATTCCTCTGGGGACCCTGCCAATTCATTAGGTTCATTGTCTTCAATATGTGGTCTCCATGTATTTGGAGGGTAGGCAGAGGCTTTCCCAGAAGCACACACAAGCTGGGTAGTTTTAAGGAATGGATTTCCTCATGTTCAACTTGTGTATGTATATTTTCCTAAAATTTATCTGCCTGAGAGTTTGCTGTCCTGTCCTCTTTTATAACCACCCCTTCTCCATTTATTATGACTCTTATGGAGGCTACTGGCCTTGGTGTGAACACCCCGCATATGAAGGCCAAGGGCAGCTGGGGGTGTGGGTGAGGAGGGGAGCAAGTGAAGGCCTGGTGATGCGCTGGTAGGTTCGTTTGCAAACGTTGGGCGTTTTCAAGTGGAAGAGCACGTAAGCCTGTGGTTACCCTTTAATCCGAGGACTATTCAAGTGATGTTTTTGATGACAGATGACTAAAAAAGTAACTTATTTTTCATGGTAAATGCTCAAAATAATTTTATCAGGAATGCTGAGAAATTGTTCAAATAATTGAGGTGCATTTTTATAGACGAATACCTTCTATTTCTATTTATTTATTTGAACAAAGTTTTCACAATTGTTTCCAAAAAATGAAAATAAGAATAGTCTTATTCTTATGAACCAGTCTCAGTCTGTCATCCACAGATTTGTAAGTAATTGAAGAAAAGCCCCAAACTCAAAACCATTAAATGAAATAGTCCCATTCATTTAAGAGCTTCATTCTCAATACATTTTACTTTTTATTTTATAATTTCTGTTTTATATCTTACTTTATGTTTACTTTATATTTAATGCCTGAAAATATGTAATATTCAGGTGCTTTGATCAATTATTTACTGATAACAACTGTAAAGATAATTCAATCCAGAAAAAATAATGTTTTTATTTATGGTCAAAAGAAATAGTTTTTTCAATTTCCATGTATATACCTATTTTTGTTATAGAATCATAGGGAATATCAATACAAGACTTTCAAGCCTAAAGGATATAATTCTGTGGGAGACATGGAAAGGCACAGAACCAGGGTCTGCCCTCATTTCTCTCCCTCCACTCTGAGGTTTAGGTGCCGGAGGCCATGTGAAGATTGC
The DNA here is from genome assembly GCF_024610735.1 of Ursus americanus. Lineage (NCBI taxonomy): Eukaryota > Metazoa > Chordata > Mammalia > Carnivora > Ursidae > Ursus > Ursus americanus. The sequence goes on along the minus strand of NC_142145.1, from coordinate 15,485,263 downwards.
TGTTCTCAGGTTCTCGGAGGGCATCTTCCAAGTGGCAACAAGTATCATTGAACCCTAATTATTCAGGAGTGGCTTAGTTGGTTAAGCGTCTCCCTTTGGCTCAGGTCGTGATCTCAGGGTCCTGAGATCGAGCCACACATTGGGCTCCCTGCTCAGCAAGGAGCCTGCTTCTCCCTCTCCTTCTGCCCCTTCCCCTGCTTGTGCTCTCGTGCTCTCTCTCTCTCTCTAAAATAAATAAATAAAATCTTAAAAAAAAAACAAACCCTATATTCAGGCTACAGTAAGTTGGTCTCCAGTATTTAAAAGAGAACAAAATAAGTTTTCATTTTTCTTCTTCAGGAGAACAGGAGGCAAAGCCATACTATGAAGGAGTGAGACGGGTGGGGGGCGGGAGAGGAGCTGATATCCTCCTATCACTTGCCTCTGTGATCTGACTGTTGCTTATTCCTCATTCAGGTAAAATCCATTTAGCACGGTGGAGAGTGGAGAGGGCCGGGGTTGGGGTGTGTATGAGTGTGTGTGTGTGATTTGTTTCACAAAGTCATTGAGGGCCACATCAGATAGAGGTCCTGATTAATAAGAAAAATATGTTAAAATACATAGCCTTTTTAGATAATTATGTATATACATCCCTTTCTATATATATGCATTGTATTCTATATAAATAACAAAGTAAAGGATACTGTCACAAAGCAGGTGTGATATGAAGGTATCAGAATGTAAAATTAAGCTCTGTCTTGGGGGTGGTTGGAAATGAAACCCAGCCAACTTCAACCTCATGTGGTTACACAGTACCTGTCATAACCCACATGGTTTAATGGGTGACATCCATGTCTGCCCCAGGTCTTAGCATCCACAGTGCAGATGGGGGAAGAGAGAGGTGCATTTGTGAGAGGTTTGGATAGGCCAGGCCTGGAAGAAGGGGAACATCACTCTGCTCAAATTCCATGACTAGATCTCAGTAGAATGGTGATACCGTATGTAAGGGGGGGGCTGTTAAATGTAGTTTTCCTGGGTGCCCTGGAAGAAGAGGACTCTGGTTGACTCCTCAGCTCGCTGTATCTGCCATCCTGGGGTAGAAGGTTTGGAGAAAGCTGAGAAGGTTGAAAATAGCCACTGGAGAATGAGAGGAACAGCTGGCCAGGAAAACATCAATGTCGAGTTTCAGCATGGGGGCTGGTGAGTTTTTCTCCAGCAGCTCCCAACAACAGGCAGATAGTTGGTTAGATCTAGCTTGGAGTTTGGGGGATCACAGAAGGGCAAGGGAACAAGGGAGGTGAAGGTCTTGGTAGGAAAGAACCAGAGGTGAGGATCAACCCACATTTCACTGAGAAGGATGAGAGAGGACATGGTTGGTTGGTAGAAAAAGAAGGGCTCAAGGACCTGGAGGTCTGGCTGAAATTGGAGAGAGAGGTAGTAGATGAAAGGGGGTGAAAGCAGGGAGGGAGAGCTTGCCATCCAAGAAGGATGTGTTATGGGCTGAATGTGTATGTCCCGCACCCCAGAATTCATATGTTGAAACCCTACCCCCCAGTGTGATGACATTAGGACGTGGGGCCTATGGGATGGGATTAGGCCAAGAGAGTGGAGCTCTCATGCAGGGGGTTCACGCCTCATAAGAGTCTCAGTAGAGTTTGCTTCTCTCTCTCTCTCTCTCTCTCTCTCTCTCTCTCTCTCTGCCAGGTGATGATAGAAGAAAAAATAGCCACCGGCAACCCTGAAGAGGACCCTCACCAGAACCCAAGCCTGCCGGCTCTCTGTCTCTGACTTCCAGCCTCAGAACTCTGAGAAGTAAGTTTCTGTTGCTTATAAGCCACTCAGTCTGTATTCTTCTGTGATGGCAGCCCGAATGAACTAAGACAGTGCACTTGAATGTACGATTTTGGAGCTGGGACAACCTTGGGTAGAGCTGAGATGCAATGTGTGGCCAAGGAAGTCTGGGTAGGGGGTGGGGAGCTGCAGTGAAGGTGATCTTTTCTCTTCTTGATTTATCGTAGATTTGGGGGCTAGGTCCTACTACACACCTGTTATCTTTGCCATCAGAAGGTTAAATGATTGGAATCTAAAGCAGTTAAAAATAATAAGTAGATTTTGTTTGTAAAATATTAAAAAATAAATTTTCAGTGATGTGGATTTGTATACCATGAAAAAAGATGTTAAAATGCATAGCCTTTTTAAGGTAATTATGTTAACTGGTCCTTTTCTGTATATATGGATTCTATTCTATATAAATAATAAACTAAAAGATACTATCACAAGGCAGATGTGATGTCAATTTAGCAAAATGTAAAATTAAGCTCTGTCTTGGGGGTGGTTGGAAATGAAACTCGGCCTTCTTCAGCCGCGTGTGGTTGCACTGTACCTGTCATAACCCACATGGTTTGAAGTGAATGGAAATGAAAAATAACACCAACAGTTTTAAAGTATGATACCTTGTGTTATATTATTAGATAATATTATTAACATCTTCATACAGAAATGGGGGTTTTAGGGGGCTTCATTAGAAATAGGTAATGATTTAAACTCTAATGATTAAAAAATACTTATATTTTAGCCAAAGGTAGTCAAATTTCCTTTTTTCTATAAAGCCTTCCAGGTGTCAGATAGGGAGACTTTCCGGGTAGGATCCCTTCCAGGCAGAAACAACTGATGTAATTATTTGGCTGATGTAGGCAAGAAAGCTACCCATTAAGTGATGTCTGTATCACTCAGGTGTGAAGAGTGGGGGCAATCCCATAAAGAGATTGCTTTAGAAGTCTCTATCCACACTTTGCTTGGCTCTTGCTCACTATATTAAAGCATAGCTTTAAAATCAAATGCAGGGGCGCTGGGGTGGCTTAGTCAGTTAAGCATCTGCCTTCAGCTCAGGTCATGATCCCAGAGTCCTGGGATCGGGCCCTGCACCATCAAGCCCCATGCACGTAGGGCTCCCTGGTCAGTAGGGGGACTGCTTCTCCCTCTGCCGCTCCCCCTGCGTGTGTGTGCTCTCTCTCTGTCAAAGAAATACATACAATCTTTTGAAAAATAAAATAAAATGCTAACAATATTTTTGTGTTGGCTTCGATAAATAATCTGTCATCATTTAGGCCACAAATAGAATCCAAGAAGTTGACGACTGACAGTGTACTGCAAACAGCATAGGACGGGTTGCTTTACCTCCTGCTTCCTTCTCTCCAGGTAGCTGCTGGTCCTCAGTGAGAAGCCGGAGCTGACCTAATCGGGACTTCTTATCCATACCTGCAGGTACTGCTTCCCTTGCACCAACCTGAGTTCATGAGGAATCAGAGGTTTCGCTGTGACTTAGAATATCCCCTCTTATTCTAGAGACTAAAACTCTAAGGAACATATTTGCGTCTAAGTGCATAAAAGGTTAAACGATCTGTACAAAACAATGTTAAAAATTCTCAAAAATTCACAAAAGTCCTATATCTTACAAAATAAAAAAATGGGATTTTTTTCCCCTTCAATCCTAAGTCCAGGACTTTATTCCAAAAAAATAAGATCTCCAGTATACACTTTTTTTCTCTTCATGTAAACGTCATTGTAAATTCAGTCTCTGAACATAAAATGAGTTGCCACTGTCCCTACATAAAGACAGTAAGTGCAGACTTCTTCAAATCTGTATTTTAACCACATGGCTCTGCTCTTTTTTAAAGATTTTATTTATTTATTTGACAGAGATAGAGACAGCCAGTGAGAGAGGGAACACAAGCAGGGGGAGTGGGAGAGGAAGAAGCAGGCTCCTAGCGGAGGAGCCTGATGTGGGGCTCGATCCCACAACGCCAGGATCACGCCCTGAGCTGAAAGCAGACGCTTAACCGCTGTGCCACCCAGGCGCCCCTCTGCTCTTTATCTTAGAAAAATGATGGCTATCATCTGTTTTCTATAGTGTTACTTGTTTGTTAACGAAAGCCAACAAGTATTGTGGGATTAAGTCAGGATGACAGAGTACACGGGAAAAAAAGTAAATCCAGTTTGTAACTGCAAATGGGGGCATAAAACAAGAGTATGTTCCCTACGAAAGTCATGTTCCAAAAGGATGAACAGATGTGATGATTTCCCCAACAGCCTGAAGTGTTTTTTTTTAATCAAGGAATTATCTTTGGTTTAAAAACAAACAAAAAGGATGTAAAAAGAAAAAGAAAAGAAACAACAATAATAGCAACCTGCATTATTGTACCCAGAGCAGGAGAAGTTGTCCAACGCTTAGACTTAATTTCATCAGTTGAGCATCAAGGGAAAAAAACCTGTCTTTAAAAAGATAACTCGGCCTTGTGTCAACTTGCTGTTTGGCCTCCAAACACAGTGTGCATGTTTAGAAATTGTGGACTCCTAGAGGATATTCAATGACTAAAAAAGATTTTTATCATTGGTTAATGCTCTAGGTTGAATAATTCCCCCTGCGAATTCATAACTACCTGGAACCTCAGAATATAACTGTAATTAGCAATTAGTTAAAGATGGGGGTCATGCTGGATTGGATTGGGCCCTCCATGAAATGACTGGTGTCCTTATAAAAAGACCTAGTGGAGACACAGAGACACAGGAAGAACGCCCTGTGAGGATGGAGGCTGATATTGGAGGGATGGTTCTAAGGGCTGGGAATGCTGGCAGCCCCCAGAAGCCAGGAGAGAAGTGGGGCGGGATTCTTCCCCGGAGCCTTCAGAAAGAGCATGACCCTACTGACACCTTGATTTTAGACTTCTGGCCTCCAGAACTGTGAGAGAATAAATCTCTGTTGTTTGAAGCCACCCAGTTTGTGGTACCTCATTCTGGCAGCCCTAGGAAACCATTATGGTTAGATTGAGTGACATATGGAGGTGACAATGACCTTTTTTCTCAATGTTATAATGATCAACCTAAAGCACAGCCCGAGCCAACCCAAGATGCTTCCTGTTGGAAGAGTGCAGTTCACAGGTTCTTTGGGTCAGAGTTTACTCAAACAGAGCTGATAGATTTCCTTCCAACTAGAGAAATAATTTTCTATTTTAAATATAGTACACTTCATGGTATCTTTAACTTCAGGAAATTGAACTCTGCACAGAAACATCGTACATTGCAGTCCCTGAAAATACTACTTTTCATAATTTGATTTTGCATTTTCCTTTACCTCCAAGGTTAGCCTCAGAGAGATATCGTATTTAATTCTACTTTCAGCTAACAGTTATAAATGCTATGTTTCTCTGTCCTTTGAATGCACTCCAAACCGCTCTGTTGCTTATTTACCAAACTTTATAAGGCTATGAATCTTTATTGTGATTTTTTTTGAGGCTTAGACAATAATTTTATATGCTGATCAGAGCACAGAGATTACTTAAACTAACAAGTGATGATCCATCTCAAAAATGTAAACAGAAAATTAATTCATCGTTTTGCTCATGGTTCTTTTGTGGTGCATTCATCAGCCTCCATTCCTTCTTTTATCCTAATGCACTATACTGTTTTATGAACTTTCTTCTGTGTGTTAATATAAAAAGGAAGGTATTATGATCCCTTTTACACAGACACCTAATGGACTGAAGGACTTGCTCAACATCACATTTTTCTTACCCGTGTGTCTTCTCCCAAGGATCCTGCCAGCTCTTCCTCCTATTCTCAGTCCAAATCTCATCCTGTGGCACTCTCAATTTGCTTTCTTTATCAGGAATGAATTCCATGTTCATCAGTATGTGCCCTGAAATGGCCAACCAACTTGTTCTTGGAAATGGGTCCCCTTGATCAGCGTAGGGAAAGAAGGCAGAATGGAGAGGCAAGACCTATACTGCTCTGCAGCCAAGATGGAAACTAAGGACCGTGGGCTAAGTCTGGCCATTAATCTATATAATCACAAATGCATAGATGTTTGTCTTCTGGTGACATTAACCCTGGAGCAAGTGAAGTTTGGTCTGACAGCTGGCTTCACATTTTGATTTCTCTATCGTGTGGTCTGATCTTGTAAGCATAGAGCTAATCCTTGTTCACCCACACGATCACAAGTTTTGAGAAAGCGTTTGAAAGGTGAGGGGATCACATAAGCTAAGATGCATAGTTAGATCATCTGGAACTTTGCTCTGTGTATGAAGTGAATGCACATGGTGCCCACGTTCTTGGAAATACAGATAGCTTTCATAGAGATAAATTAAACATCCAAGTTTAAACTTGCCAGCCAGCTAACACAGGAAACATACTAGATTTACATAGTCAGGATTTTAGAATTTGAGAGATTTGGGGGTCTCATGTATACACTTTCTTTAATGGCAGCTCTAACTAGTAGCTGTTAAATATTGTCAATCCAGAGAAAATGAGAAGAAAGTCAGCCCAGTTCTGGGAGCCAGTACTGTGGGATGGTAGCTTTAAACATTGGGGAACTTACTAGTGGTTGTTTTAGAGGCAGATGGCCTCATAGGTCACTAATTCTGTGGACAACATGAAAGAGAGTAGAGGTGAGTGGTCAAAATAAAGGCATAAAGAAAAAGTAAAGCAAATAGCAGGAGTTACAGACCTCCAGGTTATGAAACACCACCCACCATTCAATTGGACTGGTGATCATCTTTTCCTATGAAGTATCAAGTTCCATCTTTTCTAACTTCTATAGCAAACGAATTAATTATTTTCTTACAACTGGGGGTGTGAGTTTGTGTTTTTAAGATTCTTCTTAGACTTAAAAAAAAAATATTTAATTTTTAAGCAATCTCTACACCCAACATGGGGCTCGAACTCACAATCCCGAGATTAAGAGTCGAAGGATCTACCGGACTGAGCCAGCCAGGCGCCCTGGTTCTTAGACTTTTTAATTCCTCTTTATATCAGGTTAGATTTTAGTTTACAAATGTATTATAAAAAAGATCCTGTAAAATGTTACAAGGAGAACCAGAAGTGCACATTTTGCATCTCAACCTGTCAACAAATTTCGAGGACAGGCACATGAATGAGATGTCTCTTGACGGCTGATGTGAACTTCCTTGCTGCCCAGCTTTCAACCCATCTGACTAAAAACAATACTTAACCTCAATGTTTTTCTGTCATTTCAGGATCACACTGTACTGAAACATGCCACTGTGGTACACAATTAAGAAGGGAATTGAAACAAGGGAAATTTTTACTGTTAAGAAATATAAATAAGAAGTGTGCCTGGGTGGGTTAGTCGGTTAAGAGCCTTTGGCTCAGGTCATGATCCCGGAGTCCCGGGATCCAGCCCCACGTCAGGCTCCCCGCTCAGCAGGGAGTCTGCTTCTCCCTCTGCCCCTCACCCCTCTTGTGTTCTCTCTTTCAAAAAAATAAATAAGTAAAATCTTTTTTCAAAAATAATTTTTTATTATGTTAGTCACCATACAGTACATCCTTAGTTTTTGTTGTAGTGTTCCATGATTCATTAGTCGTGTATAACACCCAGTGCACCATGCAATATGTGCCCTCCTTAATACCCATCACCAGCCTATCCCATCCCACCCCACCCAAGCCCTCAGTTTGTTTCTCAGAGTCCATAGTCTCTCGTGGTTCATTACCCCTTCTGTTTACCCCCCTTTCTTCTTCCCTTTCTTCTCCTACCGATCTTCCTACTTCTTATGTTCCATAAATGAGTGAAACCATATGATAATTGTCTTTCTCTGCTTGACTTATTTCATTTAGCATCATCTCCTCCAGTCCCGTCCATGTTGCTGCAAATGTTGTGTAATTGTTCTTTCTGATGACTGAGTAATATTCCATTGTATATATGGACCACATCTTCTTAATCCAGTCATCTGTTGAAGGGCATCTAGGCTCCTTCCACAGTTTAGCTATTGTGGACAATGCTGCTATGAACATTGGGGTGCATATGGCCCTTCTCTTCATTACGTCTGTATCTTTGGGGTAAACACCCAGTAGTGCAATTGCTGGATCATAGGGTAGCTCTATTTTTTTTTTTTTAAGATTTTATTTATTTATTTATTTGACAGAGATAGAGACAGCCAGCGAGAGAGGGAACACAAGCAGGGGGAGCGGGAGAGGAAGAAGCAGGCTCATAGCTGAAGAGCCTGATGTGGGGCTCGATCCCAGAACGCCGGGATCACGCCCTGAGCCGAAGGCAGGCGCTTAACCGCTGTGCCACCCAGGCGCCCCTAGGGTAGCTCTATTTTTAACTTTTTGAGGGACCTCCACACTGTTTTCCAAAGTGGTGGTACCAACTTGCATTCCCACCAACAGTGTAAGAGGGATCCCCTTTCTCCACATCCTCTCCAACATTTGTTGTTTCTTGCCTTGTAAATAAGTAATCTTTAAAATCTTAAAAAAAAAAGAAATATAAGAAGTAGTGCTTTCTTCATTGTATCATTTCTATGCTTTCTAATCACATGAACTCTACATGGATTGTGTAGCAGGAACTTCATCTTGCTTTCTTTGGCCCAATATTTGGGGCAGCCCCCCACTGCCACCCTCAGTAAACATTAAGTGTTTAATAAGGAGGCAGAAGCCCAGATGTTGGCTCCCAGTGTTGAAGGAGTCCACCAGAGACTGTGGACACTTTGGGAAGTCACTCTTCACCACAAAGCAGCGTGGTTAGTCTCTCTCTCTCTCTTTTTTAAAAGATTTGGGCTTCTTAGTGTTAGACATTGAATTGCGGTTGTTCATTATAGAAGTCTATAATAATTAACATCAAAATATAAATAATTGAAACTTAAGCATACAAAATTTGATGAGTGAAATAGTGTCCCAGAGGAGAAGTAAAAATCCAAGGCTACCCCTAAAGGCAGGTTTTCATACAGCTTGTGTTAGGTCACACAGTATTATGTGTGTACGTGTGTATCTTTGGGGGGGAATATGAGTTTACTAGGGCTGCCATAACAAAGTACTACGAATAGTACAAAGTACTACTGCTGCTTAAACTGCAGAAATCAATTTTCTCAGAGTTCTGGAGGCAGAAGTTTGAAATCAAGGTATTGGCAGGCTGATTTCTTCTGAGGCCTGTCTCTTTGGCTTGGAGATGGCTGTCTTCTCTCTGTGTCTTCACAGGGTCTTCCTTTTGTGTGTGTCTGTGTCCAGATTTTCTCTTCCAGCAAGGATACCAGTCGTATTGGATTAGGGTCCATCTTAATGACCTCATTCTAACTTATTTACCTCTTTAAAGACCCTATCTCTGAATATCACCATACTCTGAAGTGCCAGAGTTAGTATTTCAACATAGGAATTTTGGAGGGACACAATTAAGTCCATAACAATGGGTATGTGGCCTTAACAGCTTTATTGAGGTATAATTTATGTGCTATAATTTTTACCCATTTTAGGACTCAATGGTATTGTTCCAAGTCTCATAGAGCACAATGATTTAATGGCAGTGTTAATGGCAGCCCAATTGTTCCATTCTCAAATTACTTCCTAAATTTCCTATTTTAATAAAGGGCTTAAACTATTACTTTTACATATGTAAAGCCTGGAAGTATAAGGGAAGTATATGGGAAAATACTGGAAGTATATGGGAAATCTCCACACTTCCCTCTCAATATTGCTATGAACCTAAAATTGCTCTAAAAACATTAAGTCTGATTAAAATTAAGTCTTAATAAAAACAAAACAATTGCTTATTAGCCTGAAATTTTCCATAATCAATTATATTGGTATTAATACATTTTGTACTTGGCATTCTGTCTGCTTTTGTTTTTGCCTAGCCATGGTTTTCTCATAGAAGGATGAAGGCACAGGCCCCAAACATTGAAGGCTTTCATCTACTGTTAAGTACAGTTTGCTAGAACAGAAAGAGCACTGGGCCTTGAGTTGGGAGATCTGAGTTTGGTCTGAGCTCCATGCTCTCCTCGCTGAGCCCTGGTCTCCTCAACAAAGTAAGACCCTGCTCACCAGGTGGGATTGTTATAAGCTTCAAGGTAAAAAATCCTTGAATATTGTAAATTTCAAAGTAATTGTAAGGTGGTATGAATTTTTGAAGGGGAATAAAATGGGGCTCCTAATTAGAATCAAAATAAACTCTTCTGAATTGTTAACAGTTTATTCCCTTACTTTGAGGCATAATTAATTATCTTGCTAGAACCTCAAACTTTAAATTGGTGTATGATCTAATTATTAAGGCACCAAACCACCAGAAGAAATCGGCTCAAAATCACAAAGAGCGATTAGGATGTATGTTAACTATTTTTTTTAAAAGATTTTATTTATTTATTTGAGAGAGAGGGAGAACAAGCAGTGGAGAGGGGGAGAGGGAGAGAGAGAGAGGGAGGCAGACTCCCTACTGAGTAGGAAGCCTTACATAGGCCTTGATCCAGGACTCGGAGATCATGACCTGAGCTGAAGGCAGACGCGTAACCCACTGAGCCACCCAGGTGCCCCAGGATGAATGTTAACTATTACAAAATCAGGCTGTCAAGTTCACAGACAGAAGTCACACTGATAACACCTTTAAGTATGTCTCTTATTAGATTGCATTTAATACACTGGGAAAGGTGTTTTCAATTTGAAGTTTCCTTTGCTTTTGCTTGCAAAGGTCTTTTCCCCAAAAGTTATGTACTATTTGAACGTAGGGTTTGAAAAAGAGAGTCATTCCCAGCGCTGCACTCTGCTGTCTCTCTGAGTTCAGATCATCCTGACTGCAGCCAAAATGCTTTGATGATGCTGACGTCACACTTGGGTCTTAATTGAAATATACGTAGTGAGGCAGGTTTATAGTGAATTGATTTATCATTAAACAAGGCTTCCTCAGAACCCATACTTTTAATAGAGCTCTTTAGCCCTTGAAGAAATGCACCCGAATAGAAGGTAGGCTCCTTCTTTGTAAAATGGAAGGTTTACCGTGGCAGAGGACGTAGACATGGGGAAGAGGTATGAATATGCAGGATGGCTCTTAAGTATTTTAGGAAATATGATTCCCACAAAATTATTGGTGCTTGCTTATCTTTTTAACTTTTGTAAGAGTCCACTGAGCAGTCTGTGTGGGAAACCCCTTTGTGGACCAATGACCAATGAAGTTTGCAACTTCAAGTCAACTAAAGTACTGGTTAATTATATTTAGAACTTACGACTGGCAATTCTTAGATTGAATCACTCAACTTCTAAAGAACTGATGTATTCTTAAGAACATTAAGGCTTCTTATATATATTATAAAACATCTTTCTTTCTAAATGAATTTGCTTTATCAAATGGAAACCATTAGTGGTGCATTGAACCATATGTGGAAAGAAATCAGATAACAGAAAGTTCTGTTCGTTTCCCCAGGATGTTAATTTTAAATACTCTTTTTACAAACAGATCTATCTTAACGCAGTTGCTTTTCCTTCATTGAGACTGAAGTCTAACCTGGCAGGAGAGTTCAGTGTCTCAACACACATAATATTTCTTAGGAAAGCCATTAAAAACAGCTGGGGCTTAGAGAGTCTCCAGGTCCCAAGGGCATGGCTAAGTTATAAAAGGCAAGTGGAGGATATCCAGCTGCAGGTTCTCCATTAGATGGGAATCTCAAGGGAAGAGCAAAATATCTTTCCTACTGAACCCTCCAGAGTATATTTTGCTCTTAAGACAAAAGTGGAAGACAGGGGACTCTAGAATTGTTTGAGGTGTAGTCTTGAGGGGTATTGAGATTATATTCCGAAAAAACAAACTTAGGTGGAACCTCAGAAACAAAAGTGGTACCAAGGGAGCCTGTGGCCTTTTCAGCATCCCAGGTAACTACGAAATCTGTGTTTGGAACTCCTTGCGAGCTAGGAGGCTAGAGACATTGACACAGGCACAGACCTATGTTTCAATCAGAAAATCTCTTCCCTTTATTCCTGTTCTTTTAAAACAAGAGTGAACAAAAACCTGACATTTTCCCAAGCACAATTTTCCACATCATTGCCTCTTTTCATCAAAATGCTTCCAGAATACTCATCTCTAGATTACTCCCTGATTAGTGAGATGTGTAACTTGTAAAGGAACCTACCTTTTTTTTTTTTAAAGCCCAACGTGGAGCTTGAACTCACAGCCCTGAGACCAAGACTTGAGCTGAGATCAAGTCAGATGCTTAAGACTGAGCCACCTAGGTGCCCCAGCACTTACTTCTAAAGAGATTTAGAGAAGTGTTGAGCAATTGGTTTTAACCCGAAATAGTGTGAGCTGAGTTGCTGGGTTTGTTAACGATTACTCTGAATGGTGTTTCTGTGTGCAGTGGCAAAAAACACTAGAGCTTGTATTTGTTTTCTCTGACTGAAGGGGCTGCGTGTTCTGGCACTGTAAGGACTTGCTGCGTTTCTCCAGTTTTCAGATGGTTTCCATGATTCCTTTTTCCTTCTTAGGGCATCAGTCCTCCGGGGAGGTGGAAGATAGTTCTCATTTAGCAGAAGACTTTCCCTTGATCAGTCTTCTGCAGCCGCTGCTGGTGGGAGAATTTCAGGACATCTCTGTAGATAGAATAAGCTAATGTAGACAGAAGGACATCTCCTGGGAGGCGGGCCCTGAGGAAACCTGTGGGGAAGGGGGGGGGGTAAAAAAAAAAATCCACTGATGACCTTCAGTAGAAGCAACGAGATAAATGACAAATCAATCTTAAAGGAAATACATTAAAGGCCAAGTTTTCCAAAACAAATTGGTGCTCAGTTGTGCATATCAAAAACGTGTGTACTAGAGAGGGAAACGGATTTCTAAATGTGATTTGCTAGGGTTAGTGTGGGCCTACATTTTCATCCAGCACGTATTTTCATCGTCAGATATCTCCCTGGGATCCTGTTGATTTTTAAGAAATACAAAAATGCTAAAGACATAATTTCTGCCAAGATGCAACACAACTTAATAAAGGTTTTAACAATCTCCAAACGGTATTTGCATGATTAAAAAAACCTTTTTGGGGAAATGTCATTGTACAGCAAACACAAAATATATACATGAAATAGTTCTAAGGCTTTTAGTACCCTCATAATGAAACACTGACAAATCATATATATATAGATATAGATATCTATATATCTGTATATAGATATCTATATGTATATCTATATATATCTGTATATCTATATCTTTATCTATATATATTATATACAGTATATATATTATATCTATATATATTATATAGATATCTATATATTATATAGATATCTATATATATATCTGTATCTCCAACGTAAGTTAATATTCATTTATTACTCTATTGTATTCTGACATCAATGCATATAAAAATGAGTTCATCTTTATCAATGAAAACATGGTGTATATTTCCACTTTAGTAATACTTGACAAAAACAACTAACTTAAAAAAAAAAACCCACAGTAACCTTTGAAAGGCTTATTACGACTCATTGAATCCAGTCGGATTTATACAAGTTAGCACTTGATTAAATTTTAAGATAGGGAAAGAAATTTGTGGAGAGACTTTTAACGTCCTTTACAATGATTGGTTTTCACGTAGTATGTCTACTTTATGCTGTAATGAATACTGTACTTGCATTGCCTTTGTAAATATTTACTTGTTCTAATATAAGAGAAATAGAAAACAAGTTACTCATTCTTGCGCTAAGAACAAGGAAGTTCATGAACACAATCGCTTGGTGGCACCAACAATGGCAGACTTCAGCTCCTGACCACATCAATCCCGAATGTCCATGTTGGGCTGAGCCGCCACAGAAACTCTAGAGGGCTCCAAATCCACTGCCTAACAAACTGGGGGGGGGGGGGCATGTGTGTGGTGAGCTCAGATATAGAAACGGAGCCACCGAGAAGTGAAAGCAATCGTTAATGCTGTAGGTTGAGGACAAGCCCAGAGAAATGATTAGAATTCTTGAGTCTTAACACGCCTTTCTGATCCCTGGGTCTGGTTTTCCCCTGAATTAGGTCATGGAACATAATTTTGCCTAGAAAAGAAATCCTGTTCTTTAACTTTAAAGCTTAACCCCCACTCCCACAAGGCACACATGCTGCTCCTGCACCAAAGTACCATGTGCCAGAGGGAAAGCGTCTCTAAAATCCTCCCCCCCGCCCCCAGTACTGTCTATGACATTTAAGGGGCAGTGCAGGACCTAGCAGTAGAGTATCTAAAAGTGAAATTTATTTTTTGTTAGCTCACATTCAAGCTAAAAAAGCTCTTACTAATAATTTTGACTATATCCTCAAAGACTCTTCCCAGCCTCAAGTTTGAATCAAGTCACTATTATTAGAGTGGAAATTTTTTAAATAAAAAAGTATCTGTGCATGTCTGCTGAATGAGACCTCCCTCCAGAGACACGCTTGTTCATCTGTTCTGTCACTCTTCAGGCCAGCATTGCCGAGTTTCCAGAATGTTTTGCGACTGATCATTTCAGAGTGTTCTCAAGTAGGTCAGAAGAAAAAAAAGTCTTTCATGATGACCTTCATGCTCTCCTTTGATGACAGGAAGTATAGAGGCCAAGCAAAGAATAACCTGCTTCTGTACTATAAACCTACATTTTGTTTAGTGTTTTGAGAAACAGCACACATAATTCAGACGAAAGGTGTTTCGTCTTGTAATTAGTCATAGGGAATTTACCTTGGCAATTTTTGCTGTTTAGAAAAGTGCATTCAGGTTTTATTTATTTTTAAAAAAATATTTATTTATTTTTATTATTTTTTTTTAAAGAGAGAGAGGAGGTGGGGGAGGGGCAGAGACAGAGAGAGAATCCTGAGCAGACTCCACTTCCAGAGCTGATCCCAGTGTGGGGCTCCATCTCACAACCTTGAGATCAGGGCCTGAGCCTCAAGAGTTGGACACTCAACCGACTGAGCCATCCAGGCACCCCAACAAAAGTGCATTCAGCTCTTAACCCACTGTATTCTGACAACTCCGATTTCTGTCTGTACTTAAATGACTTTCACGTTTCTTGAGGCTTGGAATGTGGTCTCCTGCATAAATTCACTGGTATCCGGAGGTGTAGAGATACTGTGCTACAGAAAGAGAGACAGACTTGTTTCTAAAATAGTGTTAGGAAGATGTGGATGACAAAATATTTTGTGTGTGACTTCTGGGAGATGCAGCTTGGGTCTAGAAATATTGGCACTTTGGAACATTGAATTGGTTTGTGGGAATAACAGGCAAGAATTGTGTATTCCAAATATCTCATGCAATCAAGTTATGTTTTTCTATTCAAACATTTCATATTTTAAAACTATTGGCATTTTTCAAATATATAGAAAAGGAATGTATTCATTTGTCTATTGAAACTCTACTGTATGCCAGGAACGGATCTCCACGCTTAGGATACAGCAGAGAATTAGGCAGACAAAATCCCTGCTTTTATGAAGAATATGGTCTCGCAGACGAGACAGACAGTAAAGAATTACCACAGAGATAACCTCGAGCAAACAATGACAGTGGGACCCGCTGACAAACAGAGAGCTGGACTTCGATAGTCCCTCTCTGGCAATGAGTCAACAAGCAGACTGTGTGGGTCTCGATACTGGTGGGTGGGAGGATGTGGTCGGGGAGGCCTGGGGAGTTCTGACTGTGTCGGTGTTTTCTGGGAAGCGGGGAGCAGGAACATCAGCAGAAAGTGAGGATGGGGGGAGAGGTGTTGGAGGTTTGAGGATAGAAGCTCAAGGGCTGATCAATTTATCTGTTTGGTACAGAAAATGATGTAACAGACGCTTGTCAACAACCACGGAGATCAAACAGATGACAGTTTCCCAGGCTTTGTTCAGATAGTTTAAAAAAAGAGTTACAGAGATGGTCCAAGTAACTCTCCACCGATCAGTTTGCCCCCTCCATCCTCCCAAAGGTGGACCACTCCTTCGAACCTGGTGGGCACGATACCCAAGGGTGTTGTTCAAATTACTGCTGTTTAACTTGGATTTGAAGCTGCTTGCTTCTCTGCTAGAGATACTATCTCTAGAACTTTTTTACTGTTTCCAAAGTAAACTCTGTACCCTTAGACAATTACTCTCTCTTGGAGCCTCCCCTCAACTCGCCATAACCCCTATTCTTTCAATATGCCTATTCGAGGCACTTCGTATAAATGGAATCACACAGTATTTGTCCTGTGTCTGGCTTGTTTCACTTAGCATGGTGTTGTCAAGGTTCATCCACATTGTAGCATATATCAAAATTCCATTCCTTTTGGCAAGCTTTTAGTATCATAAAAACACTGCCACAGCCGTCACATGGCTGCAGGGGCGCCAGGGTTAAAAGCCCTGGTGATGTCTTCTGTCTTCCTCTTCAGGGTCTCCCACAGCCCCTAGCACAAAATCGTTCTCCATAAACAGGTCTGAGCAGTTTCATTAATATCGCCTACAAACCATCCTGAATGGATATGGGAAGGCAGGATCTAGTTCCTAGCAATGCATCGAGATCCTGGATGGCTGCCAGGCTGCAGCTCTGAGGCCGTGCTTGCCGCACGTTACCTGTGCCAGGCGGGGCCAGGCAGATGCAGGGGAAGATGGCAACTGACTATCAGAAGCAGGTGCTGCCTGATGACCCGAACTAGGGCGGGCGCAGGCAGGGGCCGAGAAGAAATGTTTTGGTCCTGGTTTCCATCATTTTCCTCCTTGGAAGGAAATAGTCTTTGAAATGACAGGCCCCCACAAGGAGAGATGTTGAATCACAGTGATTGTATGTAGCCTTTTGTAACTGCGCATTCTGCTGCTCAGTGGATAACTTTGGAAGTTTAAAAGACTTGGATTTGGTAAATCTACGTTTTTAAATCCCTTGGTCATTTTATCTCAAGAATTGTTGTGTCTTAGAAGAAATTCTGCCTCACTTTACAAGTCTCTTTTCTCAGAAGAATGAATGCTTAAAAAGTGTTTTCTTTTTTTTCTTTTAAAGATTTTATTTATTTATTTGACAGAGAGAGAGACAGCCAGCGAGAGAGAGAACACAGGCAGGGGGAGTGGGAGTGGGAGAAGCAGGCTCCCAGCAGAGGAGCCTGATGTGGGGCTTGATTCCAGAACGCCGGGATCACGCCCTGAGCCGAAGGCAGACGCTTAATGACTGAGCCACCCAGGTGCCCCTAAAAAGCGTTTTCTAAAGTTCTTACCACGAGCAATATTATTTTTGAAATGAGAAAACATGTTCATGGAAAGACTCACTTTTGTTCTTGGTCGTGAAATATAAAAGGACCTGTGTTTTCTGTATTAGAGCTGTCTCTCTCTTCTGTGGGCGATTACTCATACAGGTAGCAATAAGGAACTTTGTTTTGAAGGCTTAATATAAGCCTGGGTAGGCATTTTATACACACTCTTAGTGTTTCTAACTCTTTTAGGAAATAGGTGATAGATTCATTATCGTGATAGTCATCTTACGAGTGAGGATACTGAGGCTTAGGATGGTTACAAAATAAATAGAAAAGGCAGGCATTACCAAACGGCCATGAGCTTCTCCTTAGCACTACACGGCATCAGGTTATCAGAGCAAGTTCAGCATGGAAAGGTGATAGAAATATGTGGTCAAACACCTTGTTTTATGAATCAGGAGACTGAGGCCATGAGTGGCATCAGCTCTGCTCCTTGCTGGGGTGAGCTGGTTAATTGCAGGGCTAGACCCGGGGCCTCCCCGCCCCAGATGACCCAAGTGGTTTCATAGAAGATTGCTGTGTTTTCTTGTAAAATGCTTTATATCCAGTGGCTTAAGAGCCAGAAGTCTCTTGGTCAGAGCAAAGAGTGCCTGACTGGCTTGGTCATTGGAGCTCAGGGTTGTCGGTTCTAGCCCCACGTTGAGTGGAGAGACTACTTAAAAATAAAAATCTTAAAAAAACAAACCAAAACTCTGATAAATACTGAAACATAAAACAATAAGTTGGAGAAGGGCAAGCTGGGAGGTGAGGTATCATGATTTTTCTAGAAAGTGATGAAATGGTTTGGTGTTTCAAGGTTCACTTAGACTCCTCCACTTCATCCCATCCTGCTTGTTGACTCTCCTCCCCTCCTCCCGCCTCTCGTCTAGTTCCTTGGGCTGCCTTTTCACAGCAAGACATCCCATTCTAACGGCGACGCCTGGGCTTGGATAATGGTGTCAGCTGATTAAAAAAATGTTTCTTGGACCTGCTGGAGATATCGAAGTAGAAGCTCAAAAAACCCAAGCAAGAAAAACCCACATTGGTAATAATAATCCTTAGTTCTGTGGCTAGCTGTGAGAAATCAAAGCCATTATCTGCGTTTGAGTGCAAAGATGAGTGCCTGGGTGTCCTGTTATTTTCTCCATATTTAGTATTGCTGTCTCATGTATTTTATTTTATTATTTTTTTAAAGTTAATTTTTTTTTTTAGTAATCTTTACACCCAACATGGGGCTCGAACTCACAACCCATAGGTCAAGAATTGCATGCTCTACTCACTGAGCCAGCCATGTGCCCCATTCAGTGTATTTTAAATTTATTTTTCATTGCCAGTTAGCTTCATTGTCTTCTACTTGCAGCCTCGTTTGGCTGCCGCTGCATTGTAGGGCATGGGGGGATGGGCGGGATGGGAAAGGGCAGACACGAGGTGCAACCTTAGCTCTGACTGCGGTTTATGCTCGGACTCCTGGCGTCAAGGCACCTAATTCACCGGCATATTCCAGAGGCCCCGTTCTGCTGAGAAGACACACCGAAGCCCTGCGTCAAATGCTGGGGTGGGCCACACGCTGCCGCTGGAGACGAATGGCAGGTGTCCCCAGGCTTGCCGCCTTCTTTCTCAGGACAGGGTGCCTGGGACCAGCCGAGAACTTCACCGCACGGTCTGCTCATCGCGGCGCCTCCAGACCAGGCGAAGGAGCGGCTCTCTGCAGAACTCACGCACCTGGACTCGACCAGCACTGGCGGTTTCATCTGCAAAACAGGAAAGCCTTATATAGCAAAACCTCAACTAACAGGAAGCCAGCGAATCCAAACCCCTCATTCACCAGTGACTCTTGTAACCCACTGATTAGTCTTCTCAAATAATTGTACTTCATGTTCCTGCTGCTAAAAAAGAAAAAACCTCCAAAACCCAGAGCTCCATTTGCACACCTTCAGAAAGTACAAGGGATTTTTTTGATACACAGTTCTGTACAGTACCTCCCCCCTGGTTTCATTTGTCCCTTTTTTATTAATATCCCTTTGCCTTAATCACATTCTCTACTTATATCCTATATTTGTATAGAATGCATTTTTACAAAGGGCTTCAAATCCCTTTGAAACAAAACTACAAAGAAAGTAAGCATTGCAAATACATTTCTGCTAAATATAGCCTTCTTAAAAAGTCCACAAAAACTTGCTGGTAGCTTCCTGACTGCTAGTGAGCTCCATCCCCACACTGCAGTAGTTTCGTGTGACCTAGTATCGCGTTTCTGCTGTCTGTCCCGCTGCACCTGAAACCCAGCTCAGTGTTTGCAAGAATATTTCCTCTTTACCTCTGGCTCAGCCCCACTCAGCTATTGCCTCTGGTTAGAAAGTTTGAGGAAAGCTCTCTTTTTCTTTTACTGCCATATCTTCTAAATATTTTGAAACCTAGCCTGTTTGTTTATTTGGCATTAATTCTGTTCATTCTTCTTTATTTCTCTATCAAAGGCAGTAGATTCTTTCGTACCTCAAATTGTACTATTTTAAGTCGCCCAATTCAGGGGTTTTTAGTGTATTCACAGAGTTGTGAACCATCACCGTTATCTAATTCCAGAACATTTTCATCACCCAAAAAGAGACTTTATACTCATGAGCAAGTCATGCCCCACACCCCACCCCTCAGCCCCTGGCAATCAGTAGCCAACTTTCTGTCTCTAGAGATTTGCTCATTCTGGACACCCCATCTAAATGTCATCATACAGTCTTTTGTCACTGCTCCTTGCACGTAGCATAATGTTTTCAGGGTTCATCCATATCATAGCACGTATCAGCACCTCATTCCTTTTTCTGGCTGAATAATGTTCTCTGGTATGAATAAACTACACTGGTCTATCATTCACCAGTTGATGGACACTTGGGAATAGTTTTACTAATAAATGTTCCTGCCTCCTCTGTGTCCTCATGCCACTGCATTATCTATTCTATGTCTAAGACGATCTTCTTAAACCATTCTGATGGCAGGACTCTGGAATCAGAAACCCGTGGAAGTGCCCCAAAGGCTTGCCTGCAGAATGAATCCTTCCCTCGTCCTCCTGCTTCAGTCCTTGTCTCTTATTTTCTTTCCACACATGCCCATGTGGATGGACCCCTCTGACTCAGAATACCCTTCTCCCCCTCCAGATGGTGAACTCCACGAGCCCTCTCTTCGAAGCCTTCCCCAAGACCCTCTGGGAGAACAGATGACGCCTCAGCACATTTCCACATTTTCCCTCATTAAAATACTTATGATTCTGTGTGTGTGCTCATTTCCCTCTTAATTGTCCCTCCTACCTATCGCGTGAGCCCTTTGAGGAAAATGCGCTTCTCCGACCGCTTCTTGGTGCCTTCTCTGTGACTAATTCAAAGAAGTAATCTGTGATTACTTAATACATGTGTGTATCTTGTTTAACCTTTACTTTAACACTTTTATTGAGCAGGGCACCTCGGTGGCTCAGTGGGTTAAGTGTCTGCCTTCAGCTCAAGTCATGATCCTGGAGTTCCAGGATCGAGCCCCACACTGGGCTCACCGCACAGCAGAGGGTCTGCTTCTCTGTCTTCCTCTGTCCCTCTCCCTGCTTGTGCTCTCTTTCTCTCTCTCACAAATAAATACAATTAAAAAAAACCAATTTTTATGGAGCAACTTAATGTGCCGGGCACTCAGTTTTTCCATTGGGGAAATGAAGTCAGCTACTCTGTGACTGTCACCCTAGGAAAGAAAGCAGAAGGGAATGATTTCATGCTGTGACTACTGCCCTGCCTTCCAGACGATAACACGCTTTTACATACATGATCTTCTTCTGATCTCACATTGTTTCTGCATCTGACAACTATTGTTCTTCTCACTTGAAAACAATTTGGAAGCGAGACCAGGGAAGCTTAAATGCCTTGCCTGCCTGAGATCACGCACCTAGAATTGAGGACTCTGCTCCTGCCCTATTCTGTACCCTCCAAGACGCTTTCCTGAGGCAGAAAGAGATCCTGAAGGAAAAACAGAAACTCTGGACTTGATCATTTCACTCCTGAGGGGAATGGTACTGAATAAAGCGTGGTTTTGTGTAAGAGGTGTTTGCAAAAAGGCCAAGCTCTTTTCCTCCTCTCTACGAATGCATATTTGTAGATGTGTTCCCCTTACAAGTCTGAGGCAAGGGAAAGGGAGCAAAGCAAGCATTTGGCGCCCCAGCAGCAGTCTGCTGGGTGCTGTGGAGAAAGACAGAGCAATGTGCCTGACACAACTTTCAATTTCCTCCAAAACAGTTGACCCCAAACCTGTGAGACGAGAGGTCATGACGACCAGCTTTGGGCCTCTGGGCTTAAAACAACCTAGAACAGAAGACAGGGTTTATAGAATCAGGACCATCATTAAGAATTTCAGGACATACATCAAAAACGAATGATGTACTGTATGGTGGCTCACTTAACATAATAGAAAAAATAAAATTCATTAATTTTTGTTCTTAAAAAAAAATTTCAAGACAGTGACAGCAGAACATTAAATCAAGCAAGGGGTCCTTCTGAGAAAGGCATGGGGGCCCTGAAATGGTCACAAGTCCCAGAAACTGGCCCCGGGAGGACTTACACATCCAGATACACATTCATTCTCAGAATCATGTAGAAAACAACAAGAACATATATGCCCTGATGGAAGATGGACCCAAAATATGTTACTGTACAATTTTCTTGAGTATAATGTAGCTTATATCATAATACTTGACTTTCTAGGTGCCAGACGCGGTTCTAAGTGCTTTGCAAATACTGACTCATATTTTTCTTCTTGAAGACTTGATGTGGTAAGTACTATTATTATCATGGCCATCTCACAGAGGTAAGGAAATAGAGGCACGGGGGGATCTATGTAAATTGCCCCATATTCTACAGAACTCAGCTAAGTCTATGCCTGAGTCTATGCTTTTAACCACTGTAGCTGCGGCCTTGCAAATACAAACACGACTTGCATACTTCACTCCATAACTCTGCACAACATGTCTTGGAAAATGTCGGTTTTGAAGTGTGTCTTATTTTTTTCATCTTAAAAGAGAGAAAACTAAATTAATTGCGAGCTTTTATAGAGAACTCCATGGATCCTTGCCATAGTCCAACCCGCCAATGGTTGTTCCTGTCCTGAATGGTACACACATTTGAGAAATAAACAAATATGTCAAAATGCATCCCTAAATGAACAACACATCAAGAATTAGCTACTCCTGTCTCTGTTCCAGTAACAAGATAGCCTTCAAGAAAAGCAGTTCAACATTTGCTGCAACATGGACGGCACTGGAGGAGATAATGCTGAGTGAAATAAGTCAAGCAGAGAAAAACAACTATCATAAGATCTCTCTCATCTATGGAACATAAGAACTAGAAAGATCGGTAGGGGAAGAAAGGGATAAAGAAAGGGGGGGTAATCAGAAGGGGGAATGAAACATGAGAGACTATGGACTATGAGAAATAAACTGAGGGCCTCAGAGGGGAGGGGGGTGGGGGAATGGGATAGATCAGTGATGGGTAGTAAGGAAGGCACGTATTGCATGGTGCACTGGGTGTTATACACAACTAATGAATCATCGAGCTTTACATCGGAAACCGGGGATGTACTGTATGATGACTAACATAATGTAATAAAAAAATGATTAAAAAAAAAACCAAAAAGCAATAAATAAAAATTAGCTTCAAAAAAAATAAATCTTATTTTGAGGCATATTAAAAACCATTGGGAAATCACAAAACATGTTACTATAAAATAGATTACTAAAAGCAGACAATTCAAGATTAAAATGATGTAAGATCTAATAGAATTTATTCATTGTATCGTAAGTTATAAAAACAAGAGTAATCAATATGTAGTTCCTCGTTACTTCATTTATTTTCATTCAGTGTAATGTGAAGCTAAAATTGATAAGTTATTTATATTGCAAGGGATGTGGTAAAAGGCACAGTAATCCTTTGGCTAATGTGTACACGTATGTATTGAACTTTGGTATTTGCTTTGGAAATAAAAGAATTATGAATAAAAAAAAAAAAAAAGAAAAGCAGTTAAGTCCCAAACAAACACCAAGCACACAGAACTTAGCTTAGCTCCTGAGAATGCTGCTCTTTCATCGCTGGTAAACAACTAGCATTTTGAATGAGAAGAAAAGGTTAAGTTGGATTTTGTACTATCAAAGAGTCAAGTATAAACTCGATTTTACAAAGCATTTTATTCAAAGTGTTTAAAATAAATACAAAGTTATGGCATTTGTGTAATAAACTTTCATTATATGGAAGCTTCATCCTTTCATCCTTATTTACCTTTCATGAGATGCTGAATACCTGTATTATTTCTGTATTTTATTTACCTCTGTGTGTACTTTAGCTTCCTGATTGGGAATTAGGATTGTGGATTTGAGCCTTGCTGATGATAAGATAGCAATTTTTCTTTCTTTCTTTTTTTTGGTAAGATTTTATTTTTAAGTAATCTCTACACCCAATGTGGGGCTCGAACTTACAAACCCCAAGACCAAGAGTCACACGCTCTAGGGATTGAGCCAGCCAGGCGCTCCAAGACAGCAATTTTTCATTGAGTTTGAATTGATCTAAAAAAAATGATATAAATATATTGAGAATATTTAAGGAAAAAAATCTCACTATATAAAGATACATTTAAAATATGTCTTCCTGGGGCTTCTGGCTGGCTCACTCAGTACAGCATGCGACTCTTGATCTTGGGGTCCTGAATTCAAGTCCCATATCAGGTGTAGGGATTACTTTAAAAAAAAAGGGATTTCTCTATAAAGTATCTACTTTGAAGCTACCAAAAGTCTCTTGAAGGGTACTGAAAGCAGGAAGAACCCCCTGGAATTCTTCCTGCATTGTTCAAGTTGGTAACCTTGGGTTTCTCTCCTGCATTATGTTGCATTTGTGAAAGGCAAAATCCTTCCCGCAAGAAGAACATTTGAAACATGCCAGAGATTTCCCTGTGAGTCTGTCATCTGACACCGGTTTATGGTGAATGGTTACCAGTTGCATCGACTCATTTTCCAGGCCTCGTATCTCTTTTCCCCTCGCTGCTCGCCCTCGGTCTCTCCCTAGTGTGGGGGCCATTATCTATAAAATACTCTCATCGGAACTGCGTTTTGCAAAACATTCTTTTCCAATAACAAGTTTAAAAAGAAATAAACCCACTTATCCTCAGACTCTTAAAACCTCTAATCAAAACAATCCGTCCTGGGTTTTACGCCACTGTGAAGGTTTCAGACAAGGAGGCCAGGGGCTGCCTCATCTTGGACATATTCTGTTTCATTCCTTGACTTGATAGATTGTTGCAGGAAAGTCAACTGATCCTTGGGGACAATACCAATTAATTTATTTCTTTTTCTTCTTTTTGTCATTGGGAAAGTTAAAAAGAAAGACAACAGAATGTAATATAACAAACATTGGCACACACAAGAAAGTACCAAACTTTAGTCAAAAACAAATAAACAGGGGCACGTGGGTGGCTCAGTCGGTTAAGCAGTTGCCTTTGGCTCAGGTTGTGATCCCAGGGTCCTGGGATCGAGCCCCACATCGGGCTCCCTGCTCAGTGGGGAGCCTGCTTCTCCCTCTGCCTGCCTCTCCCCCCACTTGCTCTCTATCTCTCTGTCAATAAATAAGTAAAATCTTAAAAAAAAAAACAAAGAAATATTAGTGATAATGTTGAAGCCCCCCTTGAACTCTTCCCTGGTCCTGTTTCCCTTGATTTCTCCCCTGAGGCCACTGCCATGATGATGGCATAGTATCATGTCAGCCCATGCTTTTACTTCATCTCCAAGCATGCGTGCTTTGTAAATAGCATGTAAATATTGCTTAAATATGTTTATGAATTTACAAATACCGTGTCACAATCTTGCTGGGCTCAGAATGAGCTACCTTGATCTCTGGGGATAAGACAGGATGAAATTTCCCTAAATTGCAACCTGTTTTAGAAACTGTTTCCTGGAGCAAATTTATCTTCTGGAATAATCAGAGCAGTAAATCTTTACTACAAACAAGAATTCTTGAGGGGAAGCTCTTTTGACTTCATGACTATGAGGTTCTGCTAGGAAATGAAACCCAGTTGGGATTATCTCTTACCTGAAATCTATAAACTCGAGCACGGTTTCTCTTGGAACATTTCTGATATTTTTCTGGCAAACTGATTTTTTTTCTGTAGCTATCAAAATCTTCAGATTGTTAACTATGCTAATGCACAAATACTTGCTATATTTTATTTATTTCTTTTTTAAAGATCTATTTATTGGGGTGCCTGGGTGGCTCAGTTGGTTAAGCATCTGTCTTTGGCTCAGGTCATTATCTCAGGGTCCTGGGATCAACTCCCGCAGCGGGATCGTTGCTCAGCAGGGAGTCTGTTTCTCCCTCTCCTCTGCCCCTCCACCTGCTTCTGCTTTCTCTCTCTCAAATAAATAAAATTAAAAACAAAATAAAGATTAATTTATTTAACTTGAGAGACAGAGAGAGTGCATGCCTGAGTGGGGGTAGGGGCAGAGGGAGAGGGAAAGAGAGAATCTCAAGCAGGCTCCATGCTCAGCGTGGAGCTCCAGGTGAGTGCTCCATCTCACGACCCTGGTATGACCTTAGCTGAAATCAAGAGTGGGGGGGGGGGGCGTCAACTGACTGAGCCACGCAGGATAAAAGATGTTACCGTGGCCACAATTTTATCTGTCCAAATTTTTCATGTTAGTGTGACATAAATTTCAGAAATAAAATTTTAAATGCAAATTAGTTATGGTATTTATAAATTTATCTTTTTTCTACTTGGAAACATTTAATGATTGTCAGAAATATACATCGGAATTAAAATTTCTTCATAAGTATATAGTTCTATACTTCAGTCTTAAAGAAGACTTTAATGGTACTATGAAAAACAGCTGAATATCTTAACGTTTCCGAATGTAAAGCTGTCTTGCGACGTCGATGAAAGTTGGTCTGTAAATAAATCTAGAAGTCTGGTGCCACCTTGTGACTGATACATTCAACTACACCTATCATGTTAGATTTTAGAAAGTAGAACTTCTTTAAAAGGTTCATAACATTCAGTTTCCAGTGTTATTGGTAATTGGATTGACGGTGTCTGCTAGTAGAGTAATTAGACATCTCAGCTTCCTGGGACCAACGGGCCTTCCAGGACCTGGGACTCTAAGGTCTAAAACCAGGACAGCCCTGGGTAAACCAGAACCAGTTTGTTCCCTACCTACTAAGTACAAAGCACTATCTGGGCACCTGGGAGACAGCAATAAGACAGACACGGTCACTGTTTTCTTGGAGCACGTGTTATCGTGGAGAGACACAGACAGTACATCATCATGTAAAATATCAGAGAGCTGGCTGTAAGTTATGCAAATATCCAAAACAGGTTGATGTGATAGTGACTTGGTGACTCTTCTAGGTTGAGTGGCTGGTGACAGAGGAGGGGACATTTAAACAGTGAATGACATGCAGAAGCTGGTAATATAAAGATGGGAAGAAGAACATTCTGGGCAAAGAAAAAGAGTTAGAACAGAGCCCCTAGGTCAGGGAGAAGCTTGGAGTGTTTCGGGAACCCAAAGAAGTCAATGTGACTTGAATTTAGTGGGCGTGTTCATTTCCGAGGGTTTTTGTCACAAATTGCCCCAAACTGGGTGGCTTAAAATGAGGAATTTATCGCCTCTTCACTTAGAGGCCGGAGGTCTCAAGTCAAGCTGTAAGCCGGGCTTTACTCCCTCTGGGAAGGATCCTTCTTTGCCTCTTTCCAGCTTCTAGCAGTCACCCAACATCCCTGGTGACCCGCGGCTGGCAGATGCAGCCCTCCCGTCTCTGCCTCCATCTTTCACGTCCTCTCTCCGTGTCTCTGTCTTCATGTGACCTTTTCCTTTTCTCTTAAGGACAGTAGTCACTGGATCAGGGCCTTCTGGCATGACCTCATAACTTGATTACATCCATAAAGATCCTATTTCCAAGTAAGTTTACATTTACTGGTATGAGGGGGAGGTTAGGGATTGAACCGATCATTTTGGGGGACACAGTTCAACCCACTGCAGTGGACAAGCCTGGAAGGGGTGCTTGAAGAGGACACAGAGGTGGGCAGGGCCCCGATCATGCAGGGATTTGTAGGGAACAAAAGAAAGCTCTTCGTGAGTTATAAGGAGGGGACAGTTGTGATATTCTAGCCATTTCAAAGGAAGATCACAGGCCAGGGGAGGGGATGAGGGCAGAGGACAGAGCTGAGTGTTGTATTATTACAGTGGTGATGGTGAACACAAAGACAATTGGACGGGGTTGGGATATGTTTTCAAGGTAGAACTGATAGGTTTCTCGACGGACTGGGTGTCGCTAGGGTACAGGATAAAGGATAACTGCTAGAGTTTTGACTTGAACAATCTGGTGGCTATTTTTGTTGCTTCCTGGACTGAGAAGACCCGCGGAGGGCAACAGGTGTATGGAGGAGAATTAAGAGCTTTATCTTTGCAGTGGGAACAGCATCCCATTTCCAGACCCCAAGTTACGTGGGGTGTGTGAGAAAAGAAAGCTCCAGCTCCACTCCAGAGGGTGCTGGGGAAAGGGGAAGAGATGTTTTTATGCAACGACCAGGTTTCAAACGGGACGTGAAAGAGAAGAACGTGAGGAGAGAGGGAGTTTCCGTTGATGTGCTGTGAGTTCCAATAGAACACATTGCAGGTTTGGGAGGGTGCAGAGGAAGGGAACTTGGGTCACATTAGTGTGTGTGCCTAGTAGTTTGGGTGATGATGGCCACCGTGCTGGGCTTGGGCTTCCGTTGGTGTTCGTTACATCTGAAGGGATTTGTATGATGATCTCTGAGTGGAAGACATCTGATTTAATATATCTGGTTGGGGAGCCATTGGGCAATTGCTCCATCTTGCAGTTTCCAGGGAGCATGGTGGAGGGGGTGAGAGCCAACACCTCCTCACTGACATCTTCTTCGGGAGACAAGGAGTACTAGGCTCCTTGACAGCTGGTGGAGGGCTGGCTTTATCTGAGGCGGGAAGGTAGGCACCATGTCTTTTCTTGGCGGCCCAATGAAGCCCAAGGCAGCTTCTTCTGTTCGTGTGTCAAATAATAATGGCATGGGATTATGAGTTGCTCTGGGTGTATATACAATTTGGAATTCATACGCTGCAGGTGAAACATTCCAACTGCTGGCATAATAACTGAACACGCTCAGTGTCTTTAAACTGCACCAACTAGTTAGAAGACTTTGAAGTTGATTTTGTTTTTTTATCATTACTTCTTATCTGATGAGATACAATATAAGACAAAGATGTAAAATGAGGATTACTTCACATTGAAAATGGAGATCTAAGCTCATATGAATGCATAAACAGATTTGTTTTTCTTTTCTAGGCAAATAAATGGTCTTATGTGTAGACTTCCAGGTCAGGCTACAATCCTAGAAACTCAATGATAAATAAGCTCTATGGTTCAAAGAGGAGAAACAAGAGAAGAGAAAGGGTGAATGTACATTTCTTTCTATTCGTTTTTATTTTCCAGTTTAGACAGGTTAGTTTAGAGCCTGAGAGGCCAACAAGGCTGGTCCATCTGTCATCTAGCATATTCTAGTCTGTGTGCATCTTCTATCTGTCCTACGCCAAGAAGGGGAAGAGAAACTGGTTTCTCAGTGCCCCATTTCTGGAAAGATCTTAAGTGGACGTTTTCTTCTTAGTACCTGCAGAATGTGTATCAACCACCAAAAGGGCATTGAGAATGTGAATGCTTGGGCTCTCATTAGTCTCTTTCTTCTACTCTGGAATTGGTGTGTGGTATAGTGTGAACAAAAAACTCTCTTTGGGAAAAATGAGCTTTGTTTTATTTTCAACTTAACACATTTTGATTAGTTGTTTAGTTTATAGTTTATAAACAATAAAGTTTATTCTTTTTGGTATACAGATTGATGGATTTTGACAAAGTATACAGTTGTGTAATCACTACCACAACCAAGATACAGAGCAATTCCATCACCCCTCAAAATTCTGCTGCCCTTTTGTACATTTAATCTTTTAAAGTAAAATTAAATTTTTATTTGTTCTTAGGCACTTGAACTATATCAATGGGATCAACCAAACCAATTGAATCTTGGTTTTTTGTTTGTTTGTTTTTTTACATTTTGGAAAGAGGAACCAGTCACCCTCGATACCAGCATAAGAGCTTGTTTTTACTATGTGCCCACCACGAAGCAAACACCCTTGTAAGGCAATCACAGATGTTGTCTACGTGCGGCATGATTAAGATTGCCCTTTGATTTCACTCCTTGCTGATATCCACAAGAGCTCAGTTCTCTTTGTAATTCCTCCACTCTTCCTCATAAAAGTTATTGGTTTCCTCACTATTTTTACTGTTCTTTATATGTGTTCAAGGAACTCTTAAAACATGGTGTCCCGAATTAAATGCAGTGCCCCAGACATTGTTATTATACCCCATGGACCTGGCCAGCAACCACTTTCTTCCTTCTAGATTCTGTCTGAAACTGCAGTGGCATTTTTGTTTTTTAGCCGTAATTCATTGTTTACTGACAATGAGTATCTGGTCCATTAAATTAAAAAAAAATTAACACATGGCAGCTAATTCATTTAGTCCTTATCCTATACATGTGGTACTGGGATTTTTGCATCTAAGTAAAGACTTTTCTATTTACCCTTATTTATATTTTCTTTTTTAAAAAGTTTATTTATTTATTTAAGTAATCCCTATACCCAGCGTGGGGCTCAAACTCATGACCCCGAGATCAAGAGTCGCATGCTCTTCTGAGTTTAGCCAGCCAGGTGTCGCATATCCTTATTCATATTTTCAGTGTGAAGTTTGGTCAAAGTTCCAGACTTTTAAGACAGGTCGAGATCTTCTTCCTGTGACATTATGCATATGCTCTCCTTGCTCAGTTTTCCATCAGGGTTGGAAGACTGCCAGGCATTTCTCGCTCACTGCCTTGTCAGCCTCACACCCTTTAATCTTAATGCCCCTCTTTGCCCGTTCTCTCGTTCACTCATATCTCTTCAAAGGTGAAAGAGACCACAGCTGGAGCCACCTAATGAGAAAGGAAACAAACCCAGTGGGTGCCTACAGCTCCTTTGATGAGCTCCTGTTTCCGGGGTTCTCCGGATACTGACAGCTGTGTCTTATCTAAAATAGTAAATTGAGGGGCTAGTAAAAAAAACTTGGTGCATAGTTGGGACTATTACCTTATTATGACATATTAGGCAAGTCACAGAAAGAACATGATCTGGTTTTCAAAGATAAAAGGCATGAACTATCAATATTTCATCAGTACATAGTGAGTTCCATATCAAAGGGGGAGGAATAGATTGGATTAAATTATGAGGATTCTGTGTGTCGCCCTTACATGTGTGTTTTACTAAGAACGCAGGGAATAGTTTCTTCATTTTACAGGACATGTTTCTAGGGCATTCTGTAAGTCTTTGCTGCTATTCCTATCTTTCTGTTTATCTATTTATCCATCTTCTTTTGTTGTTTGTTTAAAGATTTTATTTATTTATTTGAGAGAGCGCACATGAACGGGCAGCGAGGGACAGAGGAAAGGGAGAAGCAGACTCCCTGCTGAGCAGGGAGCCCGATGACTGCGACGTGGGGCTCGATCCCAGGACTCTGGGATCATGACCTAAGCCGAAGGCAGACGCTTAACTGACTGAGCCACCCAGGCGCCCCTATCTAATTTTATCATAAGAACACTTAACATGAGATCCACGTTCTCGACAAATTTTAAAATTCACAATACAGTATTGTAAACTACGGGCACAATTTTGTGCAGCAGTTTTTTAGAATTTATTCATCCTGCATAACTGAAACTATCTACTACTATTCCTTTCTTTTAAAATTTTTTGATAATGAAGTGTACAGATAGAACTGATGCATTCATACCAAAGGTGTTATTTACTATAATTTCAGAACCATGTTTATTAAACACTAAAGGCATTTTATTTCCTGTGAAATTATTCCAAACATGCAAAACATGAAAATGACACAATAAGCACTCAAGTAACACTACCCAGATCTTAAAAACATTTTTGTTACATTTATCTTGGATTTTGGAAATACAAAATAAGACATTTTAGAGATAGAGTTGAAGCTCTGTTTCTGTCCCTTTGTACCTCTTTCAGATTTAATTCCCCTCCAGTCCTCTCCGGAGGTAACAACCTCTTATCTCCATGATGAATCGTACAGCTCTGTTTATTCATCTTGACTGCTGTAGAGCATTTCACTTATGAATATTCTAAATCTAAACATTTCCCTTTTGGTGATTATTTGGATGAGTATGAAGTTTTTTGGTATTAGAACGATTCTGCTGTGAACGTGTTGTACTCGCTTCGTAGGTCACGTGTGCTCAAGTTTCTATATATGTGGAAATGAACTTTCTGGGTAAGAGGGTGCCAACATCTTCACATTTGGTGGAAACTGACAAATTTCTTTTCAAGGTGGTTGTAACAATTTATACCCTTACTGGGTTTGTTCTGACAGCGGACTCCACTTCTATGCATACCCTTGGTATTGTCAGTCTTTAAAATTTTTGTCAATTTTATGGGTGGGAAGCAGTAAGTTTTTGTTGCTTTAAGTCTTTTCACTTTTTAAAGGTCAGCTTTCTTCAGATATGATTTGTATGCCATACAAATAGCCCTTTAAAAAGTGTACAATTTAGTGGTTTTAGTTATTCTCACTTTTTAATGGTGTCCTTTTTCATACAGAGGTTTTAAGGATTGATGTAGTTATACGAATTGATTTTTCACCTTAATTGTTTGTGCTTCCTGTATCTTATACAAGACTTCCTTCCTGAATATCACAATTCAAAAAAGTTATTCTACGTTTTTTTCTGAAACTAAAAAAATTTTGTTTTTCACAATATGCGTTTTAATACTCCGGAAATGGATGTTTAGACATGGTGTGAGTTTACAGTCTACGTTATCTTTTTTCATACGGATAACCAGTTGAACTCAAACTATTTATTGAATAATTAATTCTTCCCCACTGATTTATAGTGTTAGCTCAGGGATATATCAGGTTTCCATATTTACTTTCTAATATGTTTGAACCATCTTTTTGTCTTTACCATGTCAAAATCTTAATGACTTAATCATTACCCTTTATAATGGTATATTTTTAACGAAGTTTTTTATTTTAATTCCAGTGTAGTTAACATCCAGTGTTATATTAGTTTCCTGTTTAATGATATTTCTTGGAGCAACGACATCCTCTACCTTTTTCATAAAAAAAGGTTTGATTTCTTGGACCTTTGTTCCTTCGACGAAATTTAACATTGGCCTGCCAAGCTCCACACAAAAACGTGATGAAATTTGAAATTAATTTTATTGAATGTATAGACTAATTTGGAAAGAATGGACATCTTTATTACACAGAGTATTCTCAACCATGAACGTGGTCTAACAGGCAGCTTCCCTAATCTTTGTCCCATTCTCCAACTTGAGAAGAA
Source organism: Ursus americanus (assembly GCF_024610735.1). Classification (NCBI taxonomy): domain Eukaryota; kingdom Metazoa; phylum Chordata; class Mammalia; order Carnivora; family Ursidae; genus Ursus; species Ursus americanus. The sequence continues at coordinate 15,452,899 of NC_142145.1, read as the reverse complement.
CTTGCAAATAAGGCCATTTGTCTCTTAGCTCTGTTTTCCTTTCTGAATCATTCATTTATTCATTCAGAAATATTTATTTAGTATCTCCTGTGTGCCATCTCATTAGTTACCCCGAATCCCACTGTGTGGAAAGTTCATTCAGACCTGCCTAGTGATTCCCATTGACTTCATCTTTTCTTTACAAAACTACCTTTATTTTGGCTTTTGAAGTTTTTATTTTAATTCCAGTGTAGTTAACACACAATGTTACATTAGTTTCAGGTGTACGATATAGTGATTCAACACTTCCATACATCACCTTGGGTTTGTCACAAGTGCCCTCCTTAATCCCTGTCACCTATTTCCCCCATCCCCTACCCACCTCCCCTCTGGTGACCATCAGTGTGTTCTCTCGAGTTAAAAGTCTGTTTCTTGGCTTGCCTCTCTCTCTCTTTCTTCCTTTGCTCATTTGTTTTGTTTCTTAAATTCCACATATGAGTGAAGTCCTATGATATTTGTCATTCTGTGATTTATTCTGCTTTGCATAATCCTCTCTAACTCCATCCATGTTGTTGCAAATGGCAAGATTTCATTCCTTTTTAGTGGCTGAGTAATATTCCATATTATATGTAATATAAATTAAAAAGACATAATAAATATATACATATAAAAATATAGAACACTTGACGAATTTATGTGTGTCATTCTTGCCCAGGGCCATGCTAATCTTCTCTGTATCATTCCAATTTTAGTATAAGTGTTGCCAAAATCAGCACAAACAGAACTATATTTTAGTGTTTTTTCTTTTTTTCTCTCTTTTTAAAAAAAGTTTATTTATTTAAGCAATCTCTACACCCAATGTGGGGCTCGAACTTGTGATCCCGAGACCAAGAGCTGCATGCTCCACTGACTGAGCCAGCCAGGCGCCCCCCAAACTACATTTTAAGCTGAACTGGATGTTAACCTAAAATGTGAATGACTAATAGGATTAAACTCTCCTAATGTGTGTTTGCAGTTATTAAATGGAACTGTCCACATAAATCCATCTCTGACTGGCGGCTTGTACCTAGGACATATTGTGAGCTCAGTAGATGTGTTTATGTCTCTTACCTCTAGCACATCTGCTGGAGAAGAGTATGGAATCAGCCATTCTAGTTCCCGTTCTTTAGCCCCCCATCTGTTCAGGAACTCCGCCCTGAATGGAACTGCATTCAGGAGCGACCTGGGGAGAGAGCCTCCGTTGGCACAACTAATCCTGCAGGTCCCAGACAAGAAATGAGCTCAGAGGGCTTGTGTGGGGTGTGACAGAGTGGAGGGGAGACTTAGAAGGGGACTTGGATGACATAAAGCCTCAGGGGACAAGGCTAAATGTAGAAACTCAGGATGCAACAATCAAAACAGGGAAGAATGTAGACATTTAAACTGTCACTGCCTCAGACTTTGTTCACATTTGTTGTTCCTGGAAGAACGCTAGGCAATAAGGAGATGGCACTGCTCGTGTTTCATATTAAACCGCAGCAGAGATGACTTGTGACTTCTAACATTTTGAAACCTCTGGGTCTTCCTTCCACCATAATGTGCAAAAGTCATTTTGATCTTCTGCTGCTAAAAATAAAATTCATGAAAAACGATGCCTCATCTTTATGAGGACTACCTTCAACTTTCAGAAACAGTCTTTACTCTTCCAACTTAACAAGTCACAAAATAGTTGGACGCTCCGTTTTTCCTTTCAACCACTTGAGAGCACGTTTTCAACTTTCTCATGAGTACCTGCACATCATATGAAGACTTTTCAAGTATAAAGAGATCATTTTTTATTGCAATGATTTTAAATAGTTTTTTTTTTAAGGAGGGTGGAAATGTCTCATTTTCTTTCAGAATGAAATTACACTTGTACAGAGTCTGATATAGCAGATGGATCTAACACACTTTACGATGGTAAATATCTTGCACTCAGAGGAAATTCACATTTTATAAAAATTGTTTTCTGGGGTTTCATTTTGCTTTTGTCGTGATGGCTCATTTGGGCCTCTATTCTGAGTCTTAATGAACCTCTGAGTAAAGAGGAAGCGAAAGCTACACGCCCTGTAGGATCCAGAACACTGAAAGAGCTTTTTATAGCACATGTTCCTTGCACATTTATAGGTGTGAAATACAAATGCAGTAGCTTTTCTTTTTGCCAATGATAAAAAGTTATTCTAACCACCAGAGCAGGAAGAAAATGTGCTATTTTCTGCGGGTGTTGACTTTTTATTCTCTTGTCTTCCCTTTTTCTCACTGTCAGCTTCCTCCTCCCTCTTTTGGTGCAGAATGATACAGAATAAAAGGATTAAAAGGTAGCCATGGCCGTAAGTACGCTGGCTGAGAGCTGTCATGATAGCAAGCAAATAAGCAGTCTCTTGGTCAGTGAGGGACTAATGTTACTATTAAAACTTGAAAATGTATGGTCTTTCTACTTGGCCATTGTGAGTGACTACCGTTGGTGATTAGCCTCAGGCCCCTTTGAACTAACCATTTTGTGTCACCTATAGTCCTGAACTATCACTCCTGTTCTTGGTACAGTTTTTACATTTTTTAAAGAAAGATTTTATTCATTTATCTGACAGAGGGAGAGAGAGAGAGAGCACAAGCAGGGGGAGCAGCAGAGGGAGAGGGAGAAGCAGACTCCCCGCTGAGCTGGGAGCCCGATGTGGGGACTCGATCCCAGGACACTGAGATCATGACCTGAGCCAAAGGCAGACGCTCAACGAACTGAGCCACCCAAGTCCCCAGTTTTTACATTTTCTGGGACTGTTTGAACCTGCTGTTTTTCAGTTTTCAGCAAATGATTCCTCAGTAGTCGGAACTCAGAATTCTTCAAGGTTATCCCAGACAGAGATTAAGTGAAAAAAATCCTACAGCTAATAGTGGAAAACCTGGACTCATTCAAGCCCCAATTTTTTAATTAATCAGCCCTATTGTGGTATAGTTTATGCACAATAAAATGTGTTCATTAAAAAGGTGCATTTCAATGATTTTAAAACATTTATACGTCCCTATGATTACCACCAAGATCAAAGCACAGAACATTTCCATCGTGTCAAAGAGGTCCCGTGCCCCAGCCTAGCACCCCTCCCCCCATGCCTTGCCCAGGCAACAACTGCTCTGCTTCCTGTCACTATAGATTAGATTTGTCTTTTCTAGGCTTTCAGAAAAATGGAATCGCACAGTATGTACTCTTTTTTGTTTGCCTTCTTTTCCGCAGTATAACGCAGTTATCCCAGCTAAGCTGACTCTATATAAATTACAAATTCACTACAACTAGTTTGTTTGATTTTTTTTAATCCTTAAGATGACATTTTTATTATGCAGGATATACATAGGGTGAGGTCTGGGGAAGGTCTCAAACACAGGGCTTTTCTGCCCTCTGCCCATGGAGTCAGAGCACATCACCCTCCTGGTGCTATCAGCGTTCAATGAGCCAGCGAATGCGTTCACCAACCAGGAAGCACCACTGAGCTCCAGCGTCCACAGTTATATTGTATAGACACGACTGATTAAATCACTGGCCAAACGATGGAACTCAAATCTCCAGTCCCCCTCTCTTCCTTGGATTTCTGGCAGCTAAAAGCCCCAAACTTCCAGTCATGTGCTTGGTCTTTCTGTAGACTGCCCCCATCCTGGAACTCTCTAGGGGCCCACCATAAGCCACGTTATTAGCCTAACAAAGGCATTCTTTTTTTACTCAGGAAATTCCAAGAATTTCTGAAGCTCTGTGCCAGGAACCAAGGACAAAACCTGTATATATTCTTTATTGTACCCCACCTTCCCACACTCATGCTCCCCTGTCTCTCTCTGACTTATTTCACTTAGCATAATGCTTTCAAGTCCCATCCGTCTTGTCACAAATGGCAGGACTTCCTTCTTTCTCGTGGCTGAATAATATTTCATTATTATGAAATATATCCATACCACACCTTCTTTATCCATTCGTCTGTTGATGGATGCTTAGGTTGTTTCCTTATCTTGGCTACTGTTAATAATGTCACGATCTTCATGGGAGTGCAGGCATCTTTTCAGAATTCTGTTTTCCTTTCCTTTGGATCATATAGTACTTCTACTTTTTAAGTTTTTGAGGGAGCTCCAAACTGTTTTCTGTAGTGGCCGCACCAGTTTGCACTCCAACCAAAGGCATACAAGGGTTCCCATTTCTCACCAGCACTTGTCTTTTGTTATTGGTTTTTTGACAATATCCATCCTAACATCTCCCATTCCTCAAGTTGCCTTTTCACTCTGTGTTTTATTTTAACTGCAGGTGGCTCTACTGAATACTCCAGGGGAATGCCAGGAATCTCATACCAGCAAATGCGGCGCAGTAAAGACTTTGCCTTGAATGGAGTCCACTCACTCTATTGGACACTAGCCATCTTCTTTGATCTGGTTCAAATTTTACAAAGTCAAACATATTCAAGTGCTGAAATCATACCTCAAGTTAAAGCCAATGACATCTGTAGGAGGAGAAGACTACTTTTATTAATTTCAGTATTAGGTTACAAGAATGAACACATGATGATTCTGAAGTAATCTTAATAACTAACACATAATGGTGGCTTACATGTGCCAGAAGCCTATTAAATGCATTACATGGCTAAGGGAGATTGGAATGGTAGAGTGGATTTGTCGCTTCAGACCTGTTTACCCACACTGGGAGGGTCCAGACTACATACCTTTCACCAGTACTGTGAGAAATACATTTGCGAAAGGAGCGCTGCCGTCCTTGAGGAACTTTGTAATTGCTGTTTTCCGCAGGCCACAACTTACAGTGGGAACTGCAGTCACTGAACCGGGAAACCTGAATGCAACGAGAGTAATTGGATCCAAGGTGGCAAGGGCCAATTCCAGGACTGAAAAGGGGAGGCATCATTACAGGCCCACGTGCACTGACAGGATAAAATGGAATGTTGCAAACAACGTTAAGCCAATACATTCAACTAGTTAGATGAAATGGACATAGTCCTTGAAAGACACCAACTATGAAGCTCAAGCAGGAAGAAATAAACAACCTTGGGCTTTATCTCTACGAAGATTTGATTTTGTAGCTGAAAACCTTTACACAAAGAAAACTGGTAGGTGAATACTATCAAGTATTTCCATAATTCCCTCTCCTGCAGAGTTCCCTCCAGAGTTAACATCATCCACAGGGGATTTACATGTGAGACTTGGAAGGGGGAAGCGAAGCAGCAGCAAATGTTTTCTGCTCAGAGGGTGGGTGCAGGTCAGCAGCTGTCCCGCTCATGCATGGTCTTGCTCCTCCGCCCGCTCACCTGGTTTATGGGGAAGGATCCAGGCCCGCATCCCCTCCAGCTCCTGTGCTAGGACAGAGCACTCAGCTTCAGGACAAGAGTGCCCACTTCGCCTGTGGGTCACTTGCCTCACTGAAGTTGGGAGCAGTGAGAGAGGTGGGTTTGAGCTTGTCCGTCTGTGCTCCATCTCATGGCCTCGCAGCTTCCAGTGTCTCCTTTCTCTCTCCCACGCACATCCACTCTTCCTTCCTGAGGGCCTGCCCCACTCACTCTGGGCCCCAGCACCAGAAATGAAAGCCTTAGATGTCCGGTTTAACCAACTCCCACAGTTTGGTTTGGTCAACTCACTATTTTAAATCCCTTATTACATATAGCTCCTCCTGGTTCTGTTTCTCTGATGGAACCTTGGCCAACATACAGCTGAGCTACCATTTAAGCCTTCAGCCATTGGCGGTGACTCTTTTTTTTACAAGGAACATTGTGTTTTTCTACCAAACATCAGTTGGATATATGACATAGATGTTCCTGCCCTAAACAAATATTGGTCAGGCCCACAAATGCCTTGAGCGGTCTCTGCTTCTAGTATGAGCGTCACGGACTAGCCCTCTTGGTTTTTCTTTCTTCTTTTATTTCATTGTCCTCTTTTTGTTTTCCTCCCCCGTTCCCTCCCCCACTCCCTCACCTTCGGCCCCAGGTCTACGTTTTAATTAATCAATTAAAATGTTTATTGAGTGTTTGTGAGTACATGTGCCAAGGTATCAGACATGTGGGGGCAACTAAGTACAGAATGGGGACCACAATAGAGATAGTCTAGTGTCGGTCTTCTGGGAGACAGGTGTGAAATGAAGAAATAAACACAGAGATATAAAATTTCTTCCATAAGATCTATGGAAGAAAAGATGCCTATAAACATATCTAAGGCACGTTCTTAAGGCTTAGTATACAAAGTGTGGGAAAGGAGTTTTCATAAGAATGGCCACCAAGAAACGTACCTGCACGTGACATTTTTCAGTCCCTAGCCTCCCACAAGGTTGTAGTTTACAGAGTGCAAGCAGAATGCTGGAACCTTATCCTCCCCCCAGCACAGTTGGTCACGGAAACTTCTAGCCAAGATAAACTGTGTGCATTACATATTTATTTTTCTTCGATATTTCGAAGAATACTGTCAGACTTCTTCCTGTTACCACTAGGTGGTAAACGTATTATAATAAATTTCCCATGATGTTAATTCATAGGAGATCTTGATTTCTATTAGACTAGATAACCAGCTTTAATTAAAAACAGTAGAAAGAGTAGGTCTTTAATTTTGACTGGGCAGATGACTTTTGGTCCCCAGCACCAGATCTGTGGCAATCCCCAGTGCCCATCTCCTTGTGGTAAGTGACCTTAGAGAGTCATTCCCAAACCTGGTGCTATTTATTTTCCCATCTTGCCCAAATCTTTCAAGTTTCTGTATTTCTGTATTTTGTAAATATTTAAATCAGCATATTTTCTTAGATATGGGAAACCACAGATGTTGGTGAAGATGTGGAGAAAGGGGAACCCTCATGCGCTGTTGGTGGGAATGCAAATTGGTGTAGCCACTCTGGAAAACAGTATGGAGGTTCCTCAGAAAGTTAAAAATAGAGCTACCCTACGACCCAGCAATTGCACTACTAGATATTTACCCAAAGGATACAAAAATACAGATTTGAAGGGGCACATGCACCCCGATGTTTATAGCAGCATTATCAACAATACCTAAATTATGGAAAGAGTCCAAATATCCATCAACTGATGAATGGATAAAGAAGGTGTGGTGTGTATATATATGTGTGTGTGTGTATGTAAACACATGTACACTCAATGGAATATTACTCAACCATCAAAAGGAACGAAAATCTTGCCTTTTGCAAGACCATGGATGGAGTAGAATGAAATAAGTAAGTCAGTCAGAGAAAGACAAATACCATATGATTTCACTCATATGTGGAATTTAAGGAACCAAACAGATGAACATAAGGGGGAAAAAACGAGAGAAGCAGACCATAAAACAGAGAGCAAATGGAGCGTTGCCAGAGGGGAAGCAGGTGGGGGATGGGCTAAGCGGGTGATGGGCATTAAGGAGGGCACTTGTGATGAGCACTGGGTGTTATATGTAAGTGATGAGTCACTAAATTCTCCTGAAACTAATATTACACTATCATGTTCACTAATTGGAATTTAAATAAAAACTTGAAACAAACAAAAAACCCATATTTTTTTAGAAAAATTGGCTGTTCAAAAAGAATAGAGTGCCACTCTAAACACAGCATGTATTTTTACGTTTCAGATTACTTTCTAGTCATTTTCACGTAAGTTCTCATTTCTTATGTAAATTAAACAATAATTGACACTCTAGCTGAAGAAACGTTTCGGAGCAAGTTATTGTCTGTGTGCAGTAGGTGGCGCCAGACACCGGGTTACCAATCCCCCCCCCCCCCCCCCCCCCCCCGCCCCCGTAAACTTGTGAAGAGTTTCTTTTTTTTTAATAAGCTAAATGGCTTCTGCAAGTGTGGTAAGGTCCTATTCGTTTTTTAAAGGAAAATCATATTTGCTAAGTTTATTTTTTTTGTTCAACTGCCATATAGTTGAAAGCTTTACATTTTAAAATTCCACACTCTGAAAAGTGTTTATTTTGAGGGCATTTTTAAATGGTTCTTGATCATGCTTATGAAAATTCTATAAATAAAAGTACTTTTACTTATTTTATGTCCTAAAGGAACAGCATATGCATTTATAGAGTATGAAATACTTTCTGATGTACAATAGTAAAAAAAATTGCCTGTGATCTGTGTCGATGAGGCTGATTTTGTCGGCTTTTTAAAAAGTTTTCATTTATTTTTTTTTTAAGAGAGAGAGAAGCCGCACATGCGGGGTGGGAAGGGACAGAGGGAGAGGGAAAATCTCCCCCAGGCTCCCCACTGAGTGCAGAGCCCAACTCAGGGCTCCATCTCACAACCCTGAGGTCATGACCTGAGCCAAAATCAAGAGTCAGACACTCAACCAACTGATCCATTCAGGCACCCTGAAAGTTTTCATCTTTTAATACGTTTCTATGAACTGAATTCCGTGATCACTGCGTGTAATGCTATCTGTGTCTTATGCAGACGGAGTAACCAGACCATAGCCTACTTCATAGATGATAGTTTCCTTTTGTAGCAGCGACTGGAACGGGGGAGCTCCTAGGTCAGTGCCAGGCTTTGGGAATTGACTAGAACCAGTCAGGTAGCTGCTTCAGCATTTCGGCATGTCAATGTGGATAATGCGACCTTAGCAATGTTTTCCAGTTTCTTACATAATTAAGCAGCGTTTGGGCTATGTGTGAGTATCTTTGGAAAATGAGGTTCTGAGCATCTTTAAAATGTGTGGCTTTATGTGGACATAATTCTTAGCTACACACGCCAAGTATATATGTACGTCTTGAGGAAAGTTCAAATCACCAAAATAATAAATTATCTGTCTTTATATGTGGCCCTATGACTGCCATTTGACTCTTGTACATCTGTGAAAATAGTAGCTGTTCTTTATGTTTACGTAAGTACTCATGTTACTACACTGCTTATTTAGTCCCAAAGAAGGCAGAGCCAGGAGACCCAGTGCCAGGGGATTTACAGTTAGTCTCTTGTTTTCTTGGCACACATGCTCATTAATATCCTGTGGGAATTTGCTTTGGCATAGAACTGAATTTTCCAGCAAACTGAAGATGATTTCTTAGCCAAATACATAAATATTAAAAAAAATCGATTTCACTTGAAAATTCCTTAGATATCTTCCTAATGTCAAAGTATACTGAATATTTAATAATATATTTCTTCGATGAGATGTTCTACTTTATAATTAGTCATCATTTCATTGTTCACTGCTAGTTTACCTTCCATAACTAAATATTCTTTTAGAGTAGCTGTGATTGATGGCTTTCTATCTTTTATTATCTAGGAGAACTAAACACAAAAACTATTTAACAGTGAGTGTGGCGTGGACATAGATATCAGAATGCATGCTGGCTGGAAACACCTGACCAACCACAGCAGGGCCTACTGGCTGAGTATCAGCACCTCCATTTACTTCTTCTGGTCTTCCCTGCTTACAAATTGCATTCTGATGACTGATTTGGGTCCCAGGTATTTTCATTGCTGTAAGAACGTGCTCTGGAGATTGAATATAAGTCTTCTGGTCACCCCTGTAAGGATGTATCCCCCTTGACTGGAAATGAATGAGTTGGCATTCGATCCGTCAGACACATGAGGGTTTAGTAGCTGCTTAGGAGGACTGAGGGCCAGCCCTGTTATGGCAAACCCTCCAAACCATGAGGCCCTTCCACAGAAACCAGCACACCCTGCCCCGTCCTGTCCTGCTACCTCTCTCACACCTCTCTCTTTCACGTCAATACTATCAACAGCAGAGGGGGAAGAGAATCTAAAGTATGCTCCATGAGAAATTCTCTGGGTTGACCACAGAAAGAAGTCACGTGGGTTTCTTGGGATGACACTCATTTCAAAATAAAGCAGTTTAATGATTTAGACTCAGACGAGCTTGGTTGCTGTTACCATGAACTCTGCCATTAAACTTTGTGAATTGAAATCCTGGGTTCTCCACTTAGTAGACCCGTGAGCTTGTGTTGTCTCCTGTAAAATGGAGAGAATAAAAATTCCTAATCCACAGGGTTTTAGGGGGGCTACATGAACATAAGATCCTCAACACAGTCCTAGCCTATGGTCCCTACTCAGTGCAAACCTTCCATAATGACGCTGGTTAGGGCATGAGCCCGTGAGTCCCTACGGTAGCTATTCTAAATCTTTACACCCTCTCCTGTTCCACTCCCTTTCCCTGGTTACCGTGCCTTTTCCTTCGCAGGTGCACTATTAGGTGTGCTCTTCCTCAGCATCCTACCACCTGTAAATGTATCTTCCACATTTTTTTTTTTTGAAGTAAACTCTGTATCGAATGTAGGGCTTGAACTCATAACCCCAAGGTCAAGAGTCACATGCTCTATCTACTGAACCAGCCAGGTGCCTCTCTTCTGTACCTTTCGATGAAAGCATTGTTTCTCAAAGTATGGTCCTCAGACCAGCATCATCAATCATCAACCAGGAACTTGTTAAAAATGTAAATTCTGGGGCCTCACTGTCGACTTACTGAACCGGATTCTTGCGGGAGGGCTCAGTAAACTATGATTTAGTAGGCTCTTCCATTGAATGTTACAGTCTGAGCATCTCTGCTCTGAGCATCGTGGTTCTGGCATCCAAATTCCTCTTGACCAGTGTGTTCTCTCCCTGGAGGCAGATCTGCTAGAGAAATGCAATCATTTCTCCAGGATGCTTGGTTTGAACCAAAGGGACTTAGAGGGATCAAGATATTGATGGCTGACGTAACTTGATCATTTCTGTACAGCAGAAATAGAACACCAATGGAAAGAATGTGCAAAATCCATTGGGAAGATTTTTCTTGGTGAGAATTGGGGGCATGCTGTCAATTTTTGCTTCTGTATCTCTTCTTTCATTAATGCTTCCATGGTTTTTTTTAAAAAATGAGGTATAATTGACAAAATTATAAGATATTTAAAGTGTATAATGTGATGATTTGATATACACATAGTTTATTTGATTATGGACTGTAAAGAGTGAACAGATTTTTTAAGATTTATTTATTTGAGAGGGAGAGAGAGAGAGAAAATTTGAGGAGGGGTAGGGGCAAAGGGAGGGGGGGAGAGAGAGAATCCTAAGCAGACTCCCCGCTGAGCCCAGAGCCTGATGTGGGGCTCTATCTCATGACTGCAGGATCATGACCTGAGCTGAAACCAAGATTCGGATGCTCAACTGAGTCACCCAGGCGCCCCAAGAGTGAACATTTTTGATAGGGATCTTCAGAATGAATCAAAGTGGAAGAAAGCAATTTTAGGTGAGTGCCAGCTAACCTGTGGCTGTGTTGTATTTGTGTTACAAGAAATCCATTCTGAGTAAGCCTATTTCTATATCTTTACTATTTCTCTATTATATCTCAGTATTCCCGGAAGTCCTGCCTGGGACACATGCTGTGGTTGACTCTCTCATCACCCAACCAACTAGCTTTCCCTTCTCTCCTCTTATCACAGAGCATAGGAAGCCATAATCCCACCTCAGACTCTCGGGCACCTAGGGTGGCCATGTGACAGTCCGGCCCTTGAGGGATAGGCGCAAGTCTACGAGGCATTTCTGGGAAAGCCTCTGCTTGTTAGGTACAGACGCCCCCCTTCCTGATTTGGTTCTTCATCTTCCTCCAGGGGAAATGGCCTTGATTTCTGGAGTTTCCCAAGCCACTTTGAACATTAGGAAGAGCTGGATGGCCACAGCCTTGGGCCGATATCGTTGAGCCACTGAAACGAAGCCAGCAGCTGTCCACCTCATGACGTCAGTATGAGAGAGACAAACACCCTCACACAGTTACACTTTTACTAGTTGGGTTTTCTGTAACTTGCAGCTTCACACAACCCCTATCTCAGGCTCTGTCCCCATAGAACTGGGCTGAAAGGAATTTTTCACAAATGACTTAGAGTGACGATAGCCATGAGACAAATAGAACGAGTTAAGAAGGCAGGACCGTGGCATTCGGAGAGTGACTTCGGAGAGCTAGGGAACAAACTGCCGCAGGGCCGTGTCTGGGATGCTGTTTGCTGGAGCAACGCACGGTAGTTGTCACACGAGCGTGATTTCCTAGAGAGGCTCGGAGAAGGCGACCACAGGTCGGTGTTCGGTCGGAGGTGTTTATGCCGTTTGCATTGCTTCTCCGTGAGGTTGCTCTCGACGTTTCTTCCTTGGAGAAACTATCATGTGCGTCGTGGGATCGCTCTCCTAACAGCCTCTGCTTAGTAAATGTCTGTAGTGCCCATCTGTTATTTTGACAAACAAACATACATCCTCACATTTCAAGTGCCACCTGGCAGGGTGGCCATATGTCTGGGTGAGAGATACCTTCTTAGAGCATCGAACACAGTGCCCGCGCATGGACAGTATTTCGTTCAATGGCTCATATTCAGTGGTATGCTGGTAAGCTCATTCTCAAAAAAAAAAAAAAAAAAAAAAAAAAAAAGCGCCTTGGTTGGGATCCTTTGCCAACTTCTGTGCTCTAAATATTCCAAACTCAGCAATTTCATGTTATCCGTGGTTCCACCACTGGCTTGTGAAATTTCTAAATACTTAACCATTGGCTTTTGAAAGGGAGTAGGCTAGCTCCAGTACCTCATAGAAGCCCCCACATAGAAGCTCAGAGTTGGAAGGAACTGAGGATCACCTTGTACCCGTCGTTCTATGAACAAAATAACACTGCGGAAGCTTTACAATCAGATGCACACATTTTTGCCACGACCAGCCTGTCTTTGACTAAACAATGCCACTACTGATTTCCCAGGAGCCTGAGCTGTTTCGTCCTTCACCACTAAACAATGAGGGGAATGGAAGTGACTCAGGTCACAGAAGTGGGACAAATTTGTTTGGGGCAAGTTGTCTTTGTGTTTGTGAAGGTCCATAAAACACGTACACGTTTCGGTTAAACACAGAAGCTTACGTTTATTTGATGCTTCCCATGACACTAAGGCTTGGTGGGGGGAGAAGAAATGTCCTATCCAGAGGGCTTTTTCTCTCGCATGCCCTTGTCTGCAGTAGCTCACCCAGGCCTCTGCCTGGAACGGGGAGAAGAAGCCCGTATTGGCAGCTTACATTCTCCGGAGAGGCCAGATCATCTTCCTCGGGTCAGGAGAGGGGCGGCACCGACAGGCTCCACGCAGTTGCGGCAGTGACAGCCCTTTGGAGCTTGCACCGCTCGCCCGGAGCTCTCCAGACAGGAAGCGGAGGTCTGCCCTTTTGAGGAGACTAGCAGGTTGCTGCTGTGATTGTCATTAGCTTCAACTAGAAGTGCCCAACGATGTCACCCTCTCAGATCGCCCTGCCTCTCGCGCTCCAGAAGCCAACGTTATGGTCACATCCCAAATCACCAATTACAGATCTAAGGTAATATACCGATGTGGCATAGACCCCCTCTCTAGAAATGTCCACTGCCTGGTGCAGCCTGGCGGGACCTATATGGGATTACATACAGCTCTAGTGTCAGAGCCGGGACTAGGACTCAGGCCTCCCGGTTTCCAGGTGTTAATTAACTTGCCAACGTCATAGTAAATAGTAATAGCTATATTAGTAAATATAGTAAATAGCTACTAGATAGCAGAACCGGGATTCAAACCTACGTTGGCTTACCCACCATCTATACCTTTCTTTTTAGAGAAAGGGAGGTAGCCAGATTGCTTTAATCTTCTAGGTATTTCCAAGAACCCTGAGAAAACATGCTAGGCTGGATCTGGGCACTAGGTGGAACACTTAACCTAATGGGAATGTCTATCCAAACCCATTGTGGATATAGAACTGAGGTTCAAGTGGAAGGGTCTCAAATATTTCCAGAACAGCAATGTCTCATGTGTTAAAAAGCCACACATAAGTTTATATTGTCTATTCAATATATTCTGAACCTTTAGATCTGAGCTAGTCAGCCTCCTCTCAGGAGCCAAAGGCAGATATAAACAACTATTTTTCTTGGTGTCTTTGGTGAAAGAGAAAGGACAGACCCTATAAGTTATACAGAAAAGTGAGGGAAGATTAAAAAAAATAGATGGCAGTTGAATAAAATTCAAACTATCCAAAGATTCAAACAAACTTTAAATGAACAAATTCTGATGATGAGATGATATCTAAATGTTTTTCATCTTGCAACCACGGAAGTATTGTTCTGTGTGACGAGACGTCCACGTCCACAATTACAGTTTTGTAATGTAATTTGATCCACTGTGATACTTGGGGAATTTTAATTTTGAAAAGTTGCTGATGTAAAATATAAAACTCAAAACGGAAGTGTCAAAAATTCAGGGAAAAAAACATCCAAAATCCAGAAGTAAAACCAATGAATCTCCGAAGTGGTAATTAGTACCCGTTTATTGTGCGTACACCAAAAAGACAGTTTGCAAAACCAGAAGAACTCGAACCAGAACATGGAATGAGGCTCAGAGGTATATTGTTAATAAGTGGCTTATATAGTGTGGAGGGAGTATCTGTTCATTCTTCACGGTGATTGGTTTCCATTCGAGAGTTTTCTTAAATAAAAGGGAGTTGGGCAGTGGCCATTTCCTATCAATTTTGGGGGACAATTTAAGTTTTGCTTATGCTTTTCAGGGGCATGAGCAAGAAGGGACCCAGGTCAAGGTGGCCCCAATTGTCTTGTAAAAGTAGCTAAATTTAACTTTGCCTGTATGACTAAACTGGTTTTGTCTGCTCAGGAAATTTTCAAGTCTGGTTTCCATTTGTGTTTAGGTTTAACAGAAAGAAAGGAAGGGGGGAAAAAAAACAATACCCAGAGATAAAAGAAAGGACGCAAATAACAGGAAACCCCAAACCCAGGGACAAACTGACGAAGTTGCAAAGCTCAAAGACTATTTAGAAGTATGTTATAAACACGTATGACTTTGGTCGCAGTAAGAATGAGGGGCATTTTCTTCCCGTGTTGGTCAGTTTTATTTTAAGCAATTTTTTAAGGATTCAGAATTATCCTTTTATTTTATATGAGGACATGCTCAAAGTTTACATGCCAAACACATGAAGTCCACACTTGCTCATATAGGCTAACTACAAAAGTGTCTTGGTTTACTATTTACTGAATGAGGACAATAGCTTCAGGCATGTGTGTTTCCTCTGGGGCCATAATTTTACATCTTAAGACACTTATTTTAGAAATATCTTCTTTATTTAGCATATTGAGGAATACAAAAGGAATATATGCTTTAAAAAGTATAAAAAGAGCCCCTGTCCTCAAGGAGCTTAGTGGTGGAATTATTGACATTCAAATCTAAAACAATACAAAAGAGATAGTGAATTACTACATGAAGAAGACAACCTTTGGATTCAGCTTTTCTAGGTTTCTCAACTTCTCCATTTAGTAACCTAGAACTTGGGGAAGTAACTTAACCTCTGAGCTTTAGTTTTCTCCTATATAAAATGGAGATTTTACTTGCCATTTGCAATGATGTGGATGGAACGAGAGGGTATTATGCTAAGCAAAATAAGTCAATCAGAGAAAGACAATTATCATATGATCTCACCGATATGTGGAATTTAAGAAATAAGGCATAATAGGATCATAGGGGAAGAGAGAAAAAAATGAGACAAGACGAGACCAGAGAGGGAGACAAACCATAAAAGCCTCTTAATCTTAGGAAACAAACTGAAGGTTGCTAGAGGGGAGGGGCGTGGGGGAACGGGGTAATTGGGTGATGGACACTGGCAGGGTATGTGTTGTAATGAGCACTGGGTATTATATAAGACTGATGGGGGCGCCTGGGTGGCTCAGTCGTTAAGCGTCTGCCTTAGGCTCAGGGCATGATCCCAGAGTCCTGGGATCGAGCCCCACATCAAGATCCTATTCTGGGAGCCTGCTTCTTCCTCTCCCACTCCCCCTATTTGTGTTCCCTCCCTCTCTCACTGGCTGTCTCTCTCTCTGTCAAATAAATAAATAAAATCTTTAAAAAAAAAAAAGACTGATGAATCACAGACCTGTACCCCTGAAACAAATAATACATTATATGTTAATTAATTGAATTTAAATTTAAAAAATGAATTTAAAAAAATTTAAAAAACTAAAATGGAGATTTTAGCTATATCCAGTGGAAGTAATGAGGGGTCATGGGCAACATGCAAATCATCTATTCAAACGAGAGCTGATATTATGAGTAGCCATGCTATGAGACGCAGATGTGCCATGCTCTAGGATTGCACAGGGATGATTACTTGGGCTGCAGTGGTTTGGGAGTTTTCAATTATTAGAATTTTGAAAGGTGTGGGGTAATGAAGGCACTCTTCCAGTTATGGGGAACAGCGTGAGCAAAATATTGGAACATTACTTATCTAGTGACAGTAAGAAAGTGTGACCTTGA
This sequence comes from Ursus americanus, assembly GCF_024610735.1. NCBI lineage: Eukaryota > Metazoa > Chordata > Mammalia > Carnivora > Ursidae > Ursus > Ursus americanus. The sequence continues at coordinate 15,436,672 of NC_142145.1, read as the reverse complement.
CCAAAGTGGATTATTTAGGGAGTCAAGTAAGAAAGAGCCTGGACAGTCTGAAGAGGGTTTGAATGCATGGATGGTTGTTCACTTAGAGAGAATGACAGAATCAAAATGACCCTATAGGCTGTGTTATGCGGGGGGCCTGTGACAGGATTCACACTCAGCCCCCACACATATATTCTGTCTCTACAGTTGTGTCTTTTCTAGAATGATAGAGAAGTGAAATTGTACAGTGTTAGCCTTTTGAATTAGGCTTCTTTCGGTTGTTATAAATGCATTTGAGATTGTAGGATGTTTTGCAGCATTCTTGGCCACTGCCCGCTAGAAGCCAGAAGCACCTTTCCCCCAGACGTGACAACCAAAAATGTCTCTAGACATTGCCAAATGTCCCCCGAGGCAGCCCCTACTCCCCACCAGATTGAGAACCACTCTCTACCTTGGTTATTTTATATATAGTTTCTCTCTCCCTGTATTATAAACTCCAGGAGAGCAGAATCTCCGTGTTTTTTCTTACTTCTCTATTCCCAAGAACATAATACATAGTACTTCTCAGATGTTGGGCAAATATTTGTCGAATAAATGACTAAAGAGATGGCTAAGCAGGGATTTCTGAGCCCCAAGGAGTGTGGAGGCTAAAGTGAAAGAGACAAAGGAATACACCTGAGCCACATTTATTGAGTGGAAAGGCAGACGATGGGGCGAAACCATTATCCATTATTGAATGCCACTATTGAATACCTAAGTGCTTTTATATGTTTTGTATCACTTTACCTTCCCAACAACCTGCAAGCATTTAATACTATCTTTATTTTAAAGTTGAGCCAATGGAGATCCAGAAAGACCCAGAGAGTTTTAATAACCCACCCACAGGGGAGGAGCTGCTTGATAAGTCAGCCTGTCTCCAAAGTCTTTCCTTTAGGTACCGTCGGTCAGGGACACTGTTGTCTGAACTCAGCCAAGAACTATGGAGACCATCATAAATATTACGACATAAGACTGTAACATTAGGAAATAGAAATGGGGAGCTAGGAAGTCTGTTCTACCCCCAGCGAGAAGCGCCCCCAAACTTTTGGTTACATGGTACTACTCTTGGTGAGATGGCGCTAGGAGAGAGGATGACAGGTAAGCGTGATTCTTTTTTTTTTTTTTTTTTTAAGATTTGTTTATTTGGGAGAGAGAGAGAGCACGTGCAGGCGCGTGCGCGAGTGGGGGGAGGGGCAGAGGGGGAGGCCCTGCAAGCTGACCCCCTCTGAGCACAGAGCGGCACCTCTGCTTGATCTTACCAGCCTGAGATCACGACCGGGTTAGCCGTGATGCTTAAACTTTAGCAGGATCACCCTTGCCTAAGTGCTTGTTGGACCATGATTCCGGGGCTCTGCATCCGGGGATTCTGTCTCAGTAAGATGATGGAGGGACTGTGAACCTACGTGTTTAATAAACATTTCCGAGAGGTTTTGATGCAAGGCGTCTGCACTCCACATTTTCAGAATATCTAGGCTATGGAAGAGAGAATAACCAAGAAGAATGCAAGGGGAAGGTGAGACATGAACGATAAGAATGAGGGCATTTGGGGTCAAGGGCTGAACAGGCGTGCTTTGTGGGGCTCTGCGTTCTGAAATTTAATGACCTGTTGCAGAGTGCTGTAGACAGGTCCGGAGTAACTCTTTCGGATCCTGTAGCAACCTGGAAGCTAAAAACCCAGACTGTCTTTAAACATAACCTAGAGTAAAGGGAAATAGGCCCCAATACAAGTATTCCCTTCTATCAGAGGGGGCAAAATATAGCCAATGGGTGAATCCGGCCCACTGCCTTTTCTTACAAATGAAATTTTATTGGAACATAACCTTGCCCATTTATTTATGTATAGTCTATGGTGCTTTCGTGCTATTGAAGATAGAGTTGAGTAGTTGCCCTAATTGACCACATGGTTTGCAAAACATAAATATTCACTGTTTGGCCCCTTACAATAAAAGTGTCACCCCCCCTTTATTTTTACAGCATATGTTTAGAATATCGGTCCTAAGAAAATGGTTGAAATATCCTTATGGCTTTGATAATTTTCAGAAACGTATTTTTATGTCACTGTTTCCCTCCAGCACACGTGGGTGAGCAATTTGTGTGGGCAGAACCACGTAAACACACCTACTGCAGAGGCGAAATTTCCTGAAGGATATTTTATCCTGTCATTGCATCGATTTTGAGAGGATTTAAGTGCATCCCACTCTCCTTTTCCTGAAAGATCAGAACTCCTTTTTTTTTTTTTTTTAAATCAGCCTTGTAGTTTTCTAAAGATCAGTTACTTTGTTGAGAATAAGGGGAAATTAAGAGGAGACACATGGTCCCTCCGTGGTAAAAACCAATTTTATAGCTCCTGCCTTGCTAAAATCCACGAACATGTTTATTTTGTGGCTGCTGGCAGAATATACAAATTCTGGCTTGAAGATTGATAGTAGCTTTCATAGTTCATTCACGGACTCATTCAACGAGGATTCATGAGTGCTTGCAGAACACTGGGTCTTAGAGGTGCAGAGATGCGTAAAATGCATTGTGTGTTTGCAGCCTTCCAGCAGTGGGAGATGTGGACTGATGGCCTGGAAGACAGCCTCCTATGTGCTGAAATAAAGCAACTGTGGGAGGGTGGGGAAGGTCCCACCAAGGCCTCGTGATAGAACTGGAAGGAACGTGGGCTTTGTAAATCAAATTATGCTTCTGTGTGTTACACAACAAATGATACAGGAAGGTGCTAATAGCCATAGGTTAGAAAAAGCTTTGCCCCCAAATCTGAAACTCAAAGGTAGCATCAAATGTAAGAATCAAGTTTAAACTCATCATTTCCCACCAATCTGCTTCCAGTTGCTCTTAGGCGACATCTGTCGGGCTTGGGCTCCACGCGCCACCTGGGACAGCTGGGGACAGAGAGAAGCATATGGTTTTAAGATGGCCCAGGGGACTCAGGGGTGCCTGGCATCCGCCTTTACATATTACCAAGGTCTCCTCAGGAACGTACCTGCACTTAGTTTCTTTTAATAAGTGGATCCAGCCCACCGAGCTGGTATCTTTTTCCAAACACACTTATTTTCATTGGTAAGGAGTAAAACAAGGTCTAAAGCAGTGGTTCTCAAATATTGCTTCATATTAGAGACAACTGTAGCGCTTTTAAGAGACACCTGTCGTTTTAAACTGCTCAGATGATTCTAATGTGTAGCCAAATTTGAAAGCTGCTCTAAATCAGTGGTTCTCAATTAACCAGGGGGCTTGTCAAACTCCGATTGCTGGCTTCTACCCCCAGAGTTTCTGGCTCTGGGGCAGCTAGCGAATTTGCATTTCTATCACGTGCCCCGATGACGCCGGTGTTGGCTGGTCAGGGTCAACACTTTGAGAACCACTGCTCTAAATGAAAGCAGTGTAAAGGAATGGCTGCTGGAGGAGAATAGTGGTTCTTATTTCTGCATAAAATCTGCCCATTCTGCATTTTGAAGAATGAGAAGGGGGAGATCAGGCTGGAGATGTCGCTGCAACGTTCGCTGTGTAAGACCTACATTCTTGCAACGGTATGTGCTGGTCTTTACAACGCCCTTGTGCCACCTGGGAAAACACGGCACTTGGCAGGCACTTCTCTCTCTTTCTTTTCTCCTGTCTCTCTTCTTTCTTCCTTCCTTTCTTCCTCCCTCCGTCTCTCCCTCTCTCTTTCTTTCTTTCTCTCTCTCTTTTTTCCCTTTCTCTTTCCTTCTTTTTTCTTTCTTTGAAAGGCTTGAGATGAGGACTTTGTTAAAATACTAAAGAGCATCTAAAGGAAGCAGGTGCATTCAAAATGCTTTTAATTTTATAGAAACCTTGAAATCTGAAAGTATACTTTTTGCAAAAAATAATCTTTTAAAAAAAAGATTATTTATTTATTATTAGAGAGAGAGAACACGCAGGGGGAGGGGCAGAGGGAGAGGGAGAAACAGTCTCCCCGCTGAGCAGGGAGCCCGACCTGGAACTTGATCCCAGGACCCTGGGATCATGACCTGAGCGGAAAGCAGATGCCCAACCGACTGAGCCACACAGGCATTTCAATAATCTTTTTTTTTTAAAGATTTTATTTATTTATTTGAGAGAGAGAGAGAATGAACATTGGGGAGGGTTAGAGGGAGAGAGAGAGAAGAAGTCTCCCTGCTGAGCAGGGAGCCTGATGTGGGGCTTCATCCCAGGACCCCGGATCATGATCTGAGCTGAAGGCAGATGCTTAACCAACTGAGCCACCCAGGTGCACCCCCGTTTTTTCTTTTGCAAAAAATAATCTTGATATAGGTATTTCTGATGGAACAGCTTTGTAGCCATATAGGACAATCTTGTAGCTAATAGCCCAAAGAACGCTTCCATAAGAAATAAGAGTGAGTTGAAAAGTAATAAAAACAGAACACAAATAATAAATATATTTGAACTCTCTATATTGATGTCAGCAAACAGGACCATACCCAATTACCTTAATCATTTATGAAGCAATCTCACACTACCCCAAAATAATTTCTCCTTCCACCCCATTTTATTTTTTTTGAAGATTAATATTTATTTACTTGAGAGAGACAGTGTGTGAACAGGAAGAGGGGCAGAGGGAGAGAGAAGTGTCAAGCAGACTCCCCACTGAGCACAGTGTCCGACGTGGGACTTGATCCCATAACCTGAGCCGAAACCAAGAGTCAGACACTTAACCAACTGAGCCACCCAGGTGCACCAAACCATTGCCTGTTTTAGAATGGCTGCTCAGATGGTTATATTTAATTTTAAATACCCTTTCAGAAGCTGTGTTCTCAACTGAGGGAATAATCTTCTCACTGATCTTACTTATTTAGCATTGTCCTATTTATACATATCATTTAATGAGCAAAATTTTCCCAACTGGCTGTGGAATCCCAGGAAGCAAATCGAGACAGGAAGCACACTCACCAGCTGGGGAACGTTTTCGGGGCAGGACGGGGTGGGGGGGGGGGGTCTGACACCAACACAGATGTTTTAGGAAGGAAGTGGTGAAGTCAGTTGGGCAGTGTTTCCGAAGTAAGAAGACGAGCTGGCCAGGAGCTCTGTCACTTTGGCTAAATGCATTTTGAGTCTCTTCCTCTGAGAAACCAAGAGCTCTTCAATACACTGTTTCCCCATTCATTTAAAAATTCCCTCCTGAGATTATTTCATCTTTGCACTTGACTTTGCCCACTTACACAGTCCCGGAAGACTCTAAAACTCCTTGCTGTAGAGGTTGAGCTGTTATGACTCAGGGTTTATAGATGATGCAGGATTTGTAGAAGGCAGCCTGTTTCAAGAGGGGGAAATAGGATGGGGGGGAGCATATGCTCTGGGGTTGTGTCTTACTGGCCCTGGGGCTCTGGCGAGATAATGAACTTCTGGTTTCCAAATGTGAAGTTAGCGTGTTCGCAACGAGGCTGAACAATAGAGAAGTGTCTGCTACAGAGTGAAGTAAATGTTGGTTCCTGCACTTCCCATTCCTCTTGGGGCTTATTTCATTGAGCAAATACTCACTGAGAGTCTTCGCTGTGGGATGTTCCAGGAATACACAGGTGGGAAAGAGGTCCTCCTTCAGGAGGACTTCATAGTCTGAGGAGAAAGAAAACAGATACTTAAAGAACAATATGGTTAGGGCCACACAGGAGGGCATAGAGGGGTAGGGGGCTGTCTGAGGGAATGCCCTGCAGGCAGAAGCCCGAGGCAATGGGGGGGCACCTTGTGTGTTTCCCTGTTCCCAGAGAATACAGCTTTGTGCTGCCTGCTCTCTGGCTGAAGACTGTTGTTTCTTACATTTTTGCCTTATTATTTTTGTTTGCAACGTGGGGTAATTCGGAACTGTCTTATCTCTTTATGGCCAAGATGGATGTCCAAAAGCATTTAAAAATATATTATGAAAAAATTTTCAAGCTACTGACATTTTTTCCTGTTATTTTCTCCCAAATATATAAACTTGGGGAATTTTAGAAATAGATCTCAGAGGCTATAAGGCTTACATAGATGACTCCGTTTGCTCAAAGTGACTAAGTGGTTTGCTCTTGACCAGTACTAGGTCCCTGGACTTCTAATGTAGGATTCATAGACTATATCACACTTCTTGGGGCCCAGGTGTTATAAATTTACTCTTCTGATAACATCCCTTTGCAGAACATGACACTCTTGTAATGATTTAATTAAATATTCTCTTATGATTTAATGAAAGTTATTTAAATTTAATATTCCCATAACATTCTCTTTCTGATAGATTTCTTTTTTCCTGATAGATTTTAATCTTCATAAGGTCAAGCATCTTCATTGGGTTTTCAATGATACCTGCCACCATTACTTATTTTTATTCACACAAGTTATGTTGAGAAGACAACCTTCAAAATGCTTTTCCTAAATTCAGGAGACTCTGTAGTACTCTTCTACTGATTGAAAAATTTATTGTAATGTTAGTGAAGTCAGAGTCAATAGGGGAAAAAAAGCCTCAAAGATTCGATTCCACAAGTATTTATTGAGCACCTACTATGTTCTCTGTGTTATCTCTGCTCTTGAGATGTGTTTGTGAGTGTCAATAACAAAACAACAATGAACCACAGAGACCCCTGCCCAAGGGTGTGTGTGTGCACAGAAATAAACAGTAAAGATAATAAGTTACATGGCATAGATGAGTAAAGCGCCTATTATTTTCAAGGGTGAAAAGTGACAGTGATAAGCTATAGAAGAGAGAAAGCAAAAATCAGGGTAAGGAGGATGGGAAGGGCTGGGGTGGTGGGCAGGTTACAATTTTAAATTGGGTGTCAGAGTGAGTAGGCTTCACTGAGAAAGTTACCTTTAAGCAAAAGCGTGAAGGAGGTGAGGGAATTAACCAGGCCGATATCAGAACAGGGTGTTCCAGAAGGATCAAGCTGGGCTTTGTCGAGAGTGTGTCTGGAGTGTTCTAGGAAGAGCTGAAAAGTTAGTGTGGCTGGAAAGGGGATAAGAGAGAAAGAACAAAAAGGAGATCAGGACAGGGAACAAGGCAAAGAGACCACATAAGGCCTTGTAAACTGAAAATAAATAAATACATAAATTTAACCTCTGATGACATGGCTTTCAACATTAAGTAAACCAACACTATCTTCTACTTCTAATTTTCTATAACAATTATTTATAGTTTCACATTACAAGTCAACAGTCTTTAGAAATATTAAAACAGGTTTCTGGATAATGCAGGGAGGGTCATGGACCTTCTTATTAAAGATATGCTCAGAAGCCTAACCCCATGATGACAAGGTTCAGAATAAATATTGATTTAAAATAAATTTTGCAGAAACTGTCATCCAAATACTTTTTAACTTTCTTCTTTCCCTAATTAAACAAAAGTTAATGGCTAACCTAGTGTTTATAGTATCAAAAGCATGTGTATTACTAGCCTCTTTTCCTAAAAATTAAGTGATATTTAATATATAAGTTTTAAATAAAAATTTCAAAATGACTGCATTAGAGATTTTAGGGCTTATAATAACGTCTTTTTATATCCCCTGACTTCTCATCAAATATCAAAGAGAATGCTGAAAAAGGAAGTGAAAGAAATTCCAAAAATGCCAAAAAATATAAACCACCATACCTGGCATATATAAGACTATAAATATGTCCCTATAACTAAAAAGTACACAGAACACACACCCCTTTTAAAAGCCAAATATTTGACCTTCCAGCAATGTGACAATCTCAGCTTATGTGAATGAGCTATTAAAACAATTTTTTGTAATACTTTATTCTTAAAAAGGGAAATATCTGAAGAAATATGGCAAAATGTTAACATCTATTTAAAGAAACTTGGTAGTTGTAGTTGAGAGTTTATTATATTATTTTCTGTGGTTATCTATACCTTTGAAATATTTCATAATTTATTTTCTTAGTGCATAATAGTTGGGGAAATGGAGGAAGTGAGCCTAGAACATTTGACTAGAGAATTCTTACCCTGGCTGAGCTCATCCAGACCTCTAAAAATAATTTAAATACTGATAACAACAACATTTTTCTTTCCAACTCTAACTTCTCCCATGAGAGGTGCGCTCTTATGAACACGCAATGATCTATTCTGTATTGCCACATGGGTACCCAACGGGCACCCCAAACTTAGCCACACAGATTTCTGATTCCCCCTTTTGCCTTCTCCTTCTGAATGGGCTATCTTATAAATGCTTACATACATAAGCTCAAACGACTGTAATAATCAACACTCAGAACAGAAATGGAGATCGAAATGAGAATAGCAAGGAGAAGCTAAAGCCCACAGTGGTTGGGGACCAAGTTTCTAATGGCCAAATAGTGACACAGGTACACACAAAGTGAAAAAGCAAGGGCTGAGTGCCCTGCATGCAACTCCCAGTCTCACCATGTTGCCTTGGCTTAATGGATCAGGATGACACTGTCCTTTCTCCCTGAGCGGTGCTGGGAAGTGGCTACTTGACCGCAGTTTGGGGTGGGGGAAAAAGTCAGCCACGACAAATCTGATTCCCTCTCAGATGTAAATATGAAGCTTTTCTCATAACTTTAGGTACAGGAGACAGTCATAGATCATCAATGTTAAAGACAAAATGCAAATAAAAAATAATCTAGGGAGGAAATCAATCAATGCCACAAACATGAGTGTTAACTCCATACTAGAACTATTTTTTTTTAAATTTAGGATGTTTTTTGTTTTGTTTTGCTTTGCTTTGTTCTGTTTTTTTTTTTTTAAGTAATTCTACACCCAGCATGGGGTTGTAACTTACAACGTCAAGATCAAGAGTCCCATGCTCCTGCCCGAGCCTGCCAAGCGCCCCTAGAACTAACCGAAATTGACAAGATATATGATAGAGATTTCAAGTGAAACAAAAGATTATAAAAAAGGAACATGAGAAATTAGAGAACAGTTATTGCCCAAAAATGAAAAATAGAATCATTGAAATTAAATGCTCAAGAGATGAGCTAACAGCTAACTAGATACAGCTGCTAGTCGCATATATATGAAGAAACTATCCTAATTACATCATGAGAGATAGTGATGGGGTATATGAGCAGATCCAGGTCATAGAGAGTAGAAGATACGTGTGCCTGTGGGGATGGGCATGGAGGCACCTAGCGGATCTTCAGTGCTCCCCATGTTGGTTTCCTGTGGCTGTTGTGACAAAGTACCGTAGTTTCATTGATCCATTTGTTCATCATTGCCTCAATATCACAGTGTAGCTTCGTGATAAATCTTGTTACCTGGTCGTGTAGAAACTCCCAACTTTGTTCTTCAAATTTGCTTTGGCCATTCCAGATTCTTTCCATCTCCATGTAAAATTTAGAATCAGCTCATTGTTTCTACGAAATAACCTGCTGGATAATTGGGATTACATTGAATATATAAATAGATTTGGGAGAATTCACTTTATTGGTTCGGTCGTCCAATTCATAAGCATGCTATATGGCTCATTTATTTAGTCATTCTCCAAACTTCTTAGCAAAACTTCTTTTAAAGTTCTTGGTACATCAATGTAGCACATCTTTCGAAAGCTCGAAGTCCTATGTACTTGATATTTTTTGGTGCTACTGGGTATGGTATTGATTTTTACTTTATTCTCCAAACATTTTGTTGTTGCTGTTGTTGTTGTTGTTGTTAATAGGTAGAAACATGATACTGAGCTTCTAACCAGCAACTTTGCTAAATTCTCTTTTTAATTTTGATAGTTTGGGTTGTTTTAGTTTTTCTATGTATGCGAACATGTCATCGAGTAATGACAGGATTACTTCTTTTTGATCATTACACTGTTTATTTTTTGCATTGGCTAGGATCTCATATATATATATATATGTACATACACACACACACATAAATGTTTAGAAGTGGTTACGGTGGATATCCATGTGTTGTTTCTGATCTCAGGAAGAAAACTTTCAGTAATTTTCCATTACATGTGATGTTAGCAATAGGTTTTTCACAGGTAACTTTTATCAGAAGGCTATTTCCTTCTAGACTTCGTTTGCTGAAAATTATTGTTTAATCATGAAAGGATGTTCAGTTTGATCAAATGCATATTCTGCATATAATTTCTCTCATTTATTCTATCAACTTGATGGAAATAAAGTTTTAAAGGACAATATTTAGACAATTGAGGAATCTTGAATATGGATTTTGTATTAAGAAACATTATTAAATCAAATTCCTTCATTATCATAATAGAATTCTGCTTATGTTGAAAACTGTTCTGGTTTTTAGGAGATATATGCTGAATCTTTTATGTCTAAAACTTATTTTTAAATGATTCTGCAAAAAAAAAAATCTGCCTGTCTGTTAAGATACATAAAACCATACACAAATTGTATCTATCTATGTACAAATGTGGTAAAATGCTAACAGTTGGTGAATGTAGGTGAAGGGTATATGGGATATTCTTTTAATTTTACTGTAGGTTTGAAATTTTTCAAAATAAAAAATTTGAGGGTAAACAAGGAGGATACAAATATTATAGTAAGTTTGATTTAATATTGAACTTTTTTAAAAAAAAGATTATTTTACAGAGAGAAAGAGAGAATATGGGGGGGAGGGCAGAGGGGGGGAGAGAGAGAGAGAATCTCAAGCAGACTCCATGCTCAGCATGGAGCCAGATATGGGGCTCGATCCCACAACCCTGATCACAACCTGAGCTGAAACCAAGAGTCAGACGCTCAACTGACTGAGCCACCCACACTCCCCTAATATTGAATTTTTTACCTCTCCAAGTACTGTACTTTCTTTCCCAATCAATGTAACATTTACAAAACCATTCTTATATTAAACCTGGAGAAAATCTTAATAAATGTCAAAGCTAATTTTTTTTTAAAGATTTATATTTTAAAGTAATCTCTACATCCAACATGGGACTCAAAATTACAACCCCAAGATCAAGAGTCACATGATCTACTGATTGAGTCAGCAAGGTGCCCCCGTCAAAAATTAAACAGACCTCTTTCTCTTACTATATGAGATGAACTATAAGTAAAAATTGATCACAGATGTTTAACTAAAAATCTAATCATTTTTAGATTAAAGTTTAAGTAAAGACTTTAATGTTTAGGAGTTTAATTATTTGAAATTCATGTTATATTTAGATATGGAAAGCAATCATATCAAAACAATACCAATTCTGGACAAAGGAGTAATCAGAGAAATATTTACAACTTGCATGTTTTATTTTATTGTTAAATAAGAAAAAGTAATGAACTGAGTATAAATAGTCTAGGAAGATAACAAACTATCTTTTTTGCTTTTGCAACTTTTAATTGCTCTTTTCCTAATTATTTCCGTTCTGCGTGCTCTTTATGCTACAGTATACCCTCTAATAATAGACACCGTAGTCTTCAAATTTTTACTGTTATGAATAATACAGAGCAAGAGTATTGGCTGAAAATTAATTAGGAAAAGGCCAAAGTATAGAAAAAATTTTTCTGACATTATATGAAGTTTAACATCAAAGGATGTATAAATGCAATAGAATTGTCTTTTTGGCCTATTAAAACCACTGATAATGGGGAAAGAAGAAAAGCATGACAAAGACAACCATTTAATTAAATTAATTAATTAATTAGATTTTATTTTATTTATTTGACAGAGAGCATAAGCAGGGGGAGCAGCAGGGAGAAGGAGAGGGAGAAGCAGGCTCCCTGCTAAGCAAGGAGCCCGACGCGGGGCTCGATCCCATGACCCTGGGATAATGACCTGAGCTGAAGGCAGGCACTTAACCAACTGAGCCACCCAGGTTCCACAAAGACAGTCATTTTAGATCAAATGTTTGTTTTAATAAAATTGTCCTGTTGATCAGATTGTTTTCTCATAGTCTGGATTAGGACAGAGTGTGCTACCAAAACAAAAGCAGATTACAGAAGAGTGTGTGTATTAGTCTTCATGTTTTGTATCACAATTTTAAGAATGCTGTTGTCATTTTCACGGATTTATTGAGGTATAATCAACATCGAATAAACTATGCATATAAAATAGTGCGATTTGATAGGTTTTGACATATGTATCTACCCTTTCAACCAACTCCACAATTTCTTTATGACCCTTTGTAAGTCTCTCTTTCCTGTCTTTCCCTGCCCTCCACTCCTTCTCCAGGAAAGCAGTAGTTACCTGCTTTGTCACTGTAGATTTTTACACAAATGGAATCCTATCGTATGTACTCTTTTTACTATCTGGCTTTTTTTCATTCAGTATAACTATTCCAAGATCAATCCATATTGTTGCTTGCAACAATTGTTGATTTCTTATTATGGTTGAATATATTCCATTGTGTGGATATACCACAGTATATCTATTCACCTGCTGATGGACATTTGGATTGCTTCCAGCTTTATTATAAATAATATTGCTATGAACATCTGCATACTATTTATTGTATGGTGATATGTTTCCTTCTTCTTTAGGAAATACTTAGGAGTGGAATGGCCTGTTAAATGGAATGAATATATTCAACTTTTTAGGAACCCGTCAAACTGTTTTCAGGTGGTTTACCATATTGGCATTCCTACCACCAGAGTACGAGACATCTGGTTGCTCTGTGTTCTCACCAACACTTGGTAGGGTCCGTCTAGTCATCCCAATAGGTGTGTAATGGTATTGTACTGTAGTTTTAATTTGCATTTCCCTAGTGACTAATGAGGTTGAATATCTGTTCATGTGCCTATTTACCATTCACTTATCTTGCACCATATTTTATTGGGTTATGTACCTTCTTATTACTGAGTTGTAAGAACTCTCCATATGTTGTTGGTACAAATCTTTTTGCAGATATGTAATTCACGAATGTTTGATTCCAGTCTATGGCTTATTTTTCACTCCATATTCAGTGAATGAACAAGAGTTCTTAATTTCAAGACAGTCCCATTTATGACATTTTTGGTTTAAGACTCATGCTTCTAGAAGTCTTACCTAAGATTTAACATTTAGGTCTATGATTCATTTTGAGTTCTTTCTCTGTGTCTCTCTCTTTTTGTATATGTGTATCCAGTTGTCCCAGTACCATTTGTTGAAAAGGCTATCCTTTCTCCCCCGAAATGCCTTTATACTTTGTTAAACATCAATTAATCTTATACATGTGGGTCTAATTTTGGGCTGTCTATTCTGGCTCATTGTCGAATTTGTCTTTACCACAGTGTCTCAATTAATATAGCTTTATGTTTACTCTTGGAATCAAATAGTGCAGGTCTTCCAACCTTGTCATTTTCAAAGTTGTTTTGGTTATGCTATGTCCTATGCATTTCTCTGTGAATTAGAATCATCTTGTCAAAATCTACAAAAATATTCTATAGAGTTCTTTGATCAGACTGGAAGAGAGGGAGCATGTTAACAATATCCAATCTTGTAACCTATTCATTAACACGCTCTATCTTTCCATTTCTTTCCATTTATTTAGGTTTTCTTCAGTTTCTCTCTGCAGTCCTCTGAGTTTCCAGTGTACAAATCTTACACATTGTTTGTCAGATTTATTTCTCAGCGTTTCACGTATTTAGGTACTATTGTAAATAATACCTTTTTCCAGAAAATATAGTTTACTGACTCATCTTTTGGTAAATGCTTTTTTTAAGTTTTAATTTGTGATTGTTGTTAGTATATAGAATACAGTTGGTTTTTGTATATTGATTTTGTAACCTGGTATATTGCCATATTCATTGAATAGTTTAAGATTTTTTTAAAAAAATCTAAGATGACAACCTCTGTCTTAAAATTTTTTTTTCTCCCTGTGATAAGAACACTAAGCATGAGATCTGTTCTCTGAAATTTTCGAGTACATAACGCAGTATTGCTAACTGGAGGCACAATGCTGTGCAGCAGATGTCTAGAACTTATTCATCTTGCGTAAGATGGGAAATTGCTGTACAATGAATCTTTTAATTTGCGTGCTTAGAATATTTATGTTTAATATAATCGTTCACATTGTTGGATTACAACCTACCATTTTGCCTGGAGGAGAGGAAGAGCAGCCAGGTGGGGAATACACTGAGCCTCACTCAGCTCTTTCTTTCAGTCACCTCTACAGAACAAAAGCCCCAGTCTGCTGAAGGACGAGCAATACATCTTGTCACCATCTAGGACCAGGTGAGGAGTTGATGCACTTGGGAGTGGAAGGAAAGAACAAACACTCTGCTCTGTGGGAGGAACAGGGGTATGTCCTGGATACAGATTATTCCAGATCTTCCATCACTGAGAGAGGAGCGGGATCACTGAGAGGACCCCACCCGGTTCAGGGACGTAGAGCCTGCCTAAAGTCAGCAACAACTCAGAACTCGCCCCCACCCTCCCACACCAGGAGAGATAGAAGCCCTGAGAGCTGCAGATGTTGGAGGGAGAATGCATTCCCCTCCTTGCAGGCTCTTCTCTGCAAACCCTACCAGGTGAATCTGAGCAAGGCTGGAACAGGAAGAGAGAGTGGATGAAGCCTCCTTGTGGTATCGCTCTGTCCCTAGCTTCCACGTGGGTTCCATACACACCTGTATCCTACAGTCAGGCTTGAGTGGTCAGTTTAGAAGTTCACCAGTCAGAATGAATAGTATCAAAAAGACAAGAAATAACAAGTGTTGATGAGGATGTGGAGAAGAAGGAATCTTTGTACACTGGTGGTGGGAATGTGAAGTAATTCAGCTGCTGTGGAGAACAAAACAAATGAACAAACAGTGGGCACAAACTCATAAATACAGAGTGCAACAGGGTGATTGCCAGAGGGGAGGGGGTGGAGCCATAGGCAAATTAGGCAAAGGGCATTAAGAGGTACAAATTTCCAAATGCAAAATAAATCCGAGGGATGAAAAGTACAGCATAGGGAGTAGAGTCAATAATATTGTAACAACTTTGTATGGCAACAGATGGTTCCTCCACTGGTCATAGTGAGCATTTTGTAGTGTATGCAATTGTCAGATCATTCTGTTACACACCTGAAATGAATACAATATTTTATGTCAACTACTTTTCAATTAAAAGCATGTCAGTTAAATTAATTTTCAGTTAATTTACTGCAGTTAAAAGTAAAAATGAAAAGAGTTACCTTATGGATCAGAGATGGAAAAAAAAAAAAAGAAGAATTTCAGTTGAATTCTTCCTACCAGCTTGAATGGTTTCCAATATCTGCCCGAAGTACACAACTGTGCTCTCGCCCTGTTTTTCATTGGCAACACCTGTCTTTCTTTAGATTTGGGTGAACTGGTTGTCCTGTGAACGTGGCTTTTTGATGGGTTTTAAACAGCTGTGATTATGCAAATTATTCAGCCTGCTTTTTATAAGTGGAAGCACACTTTCCAGCTTTTTACACCCTAATCAGAAGCCAGAAGTCAAAAAATATCATTTGAATAAGTGTGAAATGATGCTAGGATAAGAGGTATTTTAAAATTGTTCTTCATTACAAATTTAACTCACCACGGTTACAAATATATTAGAAAAAAATCACTTCTGTGGGAGGCTAAATCCTTCAAACACCCAAACATTGGAATTGTTACAGAAAAGCTCTTTTTAAAACAATCATCACTGATTTTACAAAATTCTATGGCAGTGATTGAAGCAGGATTTTTCATCGTGGCAGGATTTAGTGAAGGCATAATCACATGCAAATAAATGACTGTTAGCAGTATCAGCTCAATCCATTAGCATCTGACGAGATGCTGCCTTCTTGCTAGACATGTGGGGGTTTAACAACTCTGTTAGAATATTGCATTGTTAACTGTGTGCATGTGGTAATTCTCCCTCTCCCTCTTTCTCCGTCCTTGTGCCTTTCTGATTGTAAGGGACAAAAACTTGGAAACAGTTTAATCTAGAAGAGTTCCATTCCCAGAGACTATGAGTAAGCAAAATTGACGTTAAAATAATAACCTACCCTTCATACTTCAAGATGCTATTGCTAGGCTCAAAAGAAATACATAATGTAAATGGGGTATTTCTTAAACTCTGAAACTCTATACAAATATAAGGGTTTAGGACAATGATGACTGCATAAATATAGTGGCTTTTTAGTGACAAAGTTAATTATTTCTTAGCAAAATTGGAAGAAAACTGACATAGATATTAACGAATGAAATAATATGATGTCTTAGAGTTACGAGAAGTAATTCTCGTGTAGGGATTTTGATGGGATTATATAAGAAACAAGACAGACTATCAAATTGTTGAAGCTGGGCACTGGGTCCATGGTGCTATATTATGCTGTTTTTTCTACTTTTGTGTATATTTGAAAGTTCCTACAATAAAATTTTAAAAAGGCTTAAAATTGACAACCCATATACCAATTCCCAGTTTAAAGGAAAATAGTAGGGATGTAGTGGAATTTCCCTTTGTGACCTTCCCTGATTGCGTTGTACTCCTTCCCCATCAGGTGAACTGTTTCCCAGAATTAATTATTTATTACCCCCATTGATGCTTTCAAAATTTCATTACAAAAGTGCTCATTTCTAAAATATACAACAGAGGGGCTCCTGGCTGGTTCTGATGTAGAGCGTGTGACTCTGGATCTCGGAGTCATAAGTTTGAGCTCTATGTTGGATGTAGGGTTTACTCAAAAAAATGTATATGTTTTTTAAAGATTTTGTTTAACAGACTGTATTTTTTTAAACACTGTATCTGTGGTAGTATACCATATACATATATATATATATATTCTAACATACATACACTATTATTATATTTTCAGTTTTATATATTATATAGACAATGTTTATACATATATATATATGATATACTATGTATTCACTAATATGGACATATATATATATATATATATATATATATGCATTAACATTATGTTTGTGGGATTCATCCATGTTGATACATGAAACTTCAGTGTATTTATTTTCACTGTTGTATAGAATTTCACTGTAGGAATGTTTAATTATCCACTGCATTGTGTTTTTTAAAATTTTATGTATGTATGTATGTATGTATTTATTTATTTATTTTTTAAAGATTTTATTTATTTATTCGACAGAGATAGAGACAGCCAGCGAGAGAGGGAACACAAGCAGGGGGAGTGGGAGAGGAAGAAGCAGGCTCATAGCAGAAGAGCCTGATGTGGGGCTCGATCCCAGATCGCTGGGATCACGCCCTGAGCCAAAGGCAGACGCTTAACCGCTGTGCCACCCAGGCGCCCCTGTATGTATGTATTTAGAGCAGGAGAGTGTGAAGGGTGGGGGGCAGAAGGAGAGAGGAAGTAGACTCCTCTCTGAACACAGAGCAAGGCTATGGAGCTTGATCTCGTGACCCTGAGATCATGACCAGAGCCGAAATCAAGAGTTGGTCGTTTCACCAACTGAGCCACCCAGACGCCCCTCCACTGCCTTGTTGATGAACATTTGGATTGTTTCCAATTATTTGTCATCGAATTAACGCTGAATGAAATTCATACACATATCTGTTTGGCGTCATGTACAAGAATTACTCTAGGGCTCATGCCTAGGGGTAAAACTGTCAGATTGTATGGTATGCGTGTCTTAAACTTTACTGAATGATGACAGTGGCTTTCCGACTACGCATAGCAATCTGCATTTTCCCACCAGCAATGGTTGGAATTTTCTATTTTTCCACCAACAAATAGATTTTTTTTTTTAGATTTTATTTATTCATTTCAGAGGGAAAGTGAGAGAGAGAGAGAGCACAAGCATGAGGAGGGGGAGGGGCAGAGGGAGAAGCAAACTCCCCACTGAGCAGGGAGCCCTGGGGGGGGGGCTCAATCCCAGGACCCTGGGATAGTGACCTGAGCCAAAGGCAGACGTTAAACTGACCGAGCCACCCAGGCGCCCCTCCACCAACAAATAGTATTACCAACATTTTCATTTTTGTCAAATTGATGGGTGTGAAATAATATCATTTTTTGGGTGTGTTTTGCGTTTCCCTGATTCCTAGTGAGTTGAAGCATTTCCTCATATGCATTTGGCCATTGGGTTTCCTCTTCTGCAAATTACCTTTCTGTGTCTGTTACTCCTTTTCCTACTGTGTTGTTCGCTTTTTAATATATTGATTTGTGATAATTCATACACATCTGCTATACTTTTGTGTTACTTCTAGATATTCCAAATGTCTTCTCTAATTTTTTTGGTCATTTTAATTTTATTGTTTGATCCATGGATGTTTCAGCGTTAATTGAAATTTATCTCTCTTTTATTTGCACTTTTACAGATTTAAAGAATTTAAACAAAATTCTAGAAGGGGATTCATATTTATATTTATAGATATTCCCAGACTAGAAAAAAATCCCTATAATAATTTTTTTTTTGGTTTTGGTATTTTGCTCATGTTTTAATTTGCCCATTTAATGCAGATACTCTTATTCTTCATGATATGAGGGAATTAACAAAGTAACAAATTTTAAAACTTGTTTTTGGCTATGAGTTTTCTCATTTGTCAATAGCAGGTATATACGTATTATTTGTCCAGCACCAGATGACTCTAAAAAGATAGAATATGGAGTTCTGTCTTCAGCGGCATTCCGATCCAGTTGAAGGGGAGGCTAAAATTACTAACCCTAAATAAGTATGCCATGATGTAGCTATTTGTTTGCTTTGTTGAGAGAAGGAGACCTGCTATGGATAAGAAAGGAGAGATACATAAAATTGATGTGGTCATATGGCCTTCATAATGTTGATGGGATTTGAGCATATCGATGGATATGATATGAATAGACAGAGGAAAGTGAACCCATAGTGAAGCATAAATTAATGATAACAATGTATTTTGCCTCTTGGTATATAAATTAGGACACTTAACACCGCAGAGCAGAGCATTGGAGACAGAAACCAAGTCTGGGTTAAGGTCATAAGCTAGCACCTTTCACGGGCTGGGTACATGGCAACAGCTAATTACATACTGTATTAGTGGAATGCTTGAAATAATGCATGACGGGAAGGGAAAAAAGACAACTTTTGTTAGATTTTGACTGCCGAAAAAGTTAGATCTGGTGTTGTATGTGATGGGAAACCTGTTTTTTTTTTTCTTTCTTTCTTTCTTTTTTTTTTTTACCACAGGCTTATTAGTCGCTAACACTTTGCTCATACCCTAGGTTAGAAACATGGGAATAATTGGGTTTGTATCTTGATTTTTAATATCTAACCAAATTTTATCTTCTCCTACTTTGAAGTAAGTTTAACATTTTTCTCTTTTCTACCTTCTCGTTGCCAGTGCTTTAAATTAGACCAGCATCCATTCACAGCTGTGCTCCTGTGCAAGGTTCCTGGTGATCCTCCAAATCTATTCTGTATATACTTTCTAGGCTAAAATACTGCCGGTATAACTTCACTATTGCTCAGAAATATACAAAGCCTGTATATTGCCCTTAAGGTACCTTTCAATCTTCTTGCTTTTAAAGTCTCTACTGTCTATTCCTTATTTCCCACCAGTTTTCCACATCTCTGTACAACCTTTCCTTTCGGTCATTATGAGTATCCTCATTGTCTCCAGCTCATATCCAAGTTTATTCTACACGAAGTTAATTTATTCACCTTAATTTCCCAGCCTAGGATGCTGTTCTTCTTCTTTTCCTGTTAGTTAGACTTAGCTCATCATTTATTAATTTTTTCAACTGGTGCTGCTTCAGTCCCAATTGAAAAAAAAAAAAAAAAGACTCCCGAATGCCTTTATCCCATTTCCCTAACTCCCTGATCTAATTAACAGGCGACCTTAAATGTAAGGGATATACTTCTTTTCCATGTCTTTGTACCAATCATGGGCAGAAAGGGACAAATAGTGAGTGGGCGAGCAGACCTGAGTTCATGGCAGGAGCTTGATATATGTTGATTTATGACCAAGCAGGGAGTCAGAGAACAAGTATGTCAGCCCCACAGAGCTGAGAAAGGGGGGACTTGCACCCACATTAGGCAGTATTGTAAGTTCTACAATAATGACTACTCCAATTTGCTGCTTGAATAGGAAACTCTAGTTTAAATATTTATTATATTCTTTAGAATGTTGCCATAATTGTCTTGTATCTTTCACTACAGTAATTTCCCCCACTAACCCTAAAGTTCTTTCTACCTGCTCCCCCCCCCCATACCTGGAACAGCTTACTGTCATCCCTCATTTGAGGTCACCTTTCCTTTATCCCTTCCATTGGTCTAAACTCCATAACTTTTATATTATCTCCCTAAGTTTCTCTATGTTTTTTCTTGATACTGAAGATCAGGTTAGCCTGGATAGTAAAATATTATCAAGAGAGTTTTAAAAAGTTCTGTAATTTTTTTTTTTTGCCTTCAGCATTTTAACTCATTTTCATTGTTTGGGAAAGCAAACACCATAATAGCCCAAAGTGAACCAAATGGCACCCTGTAATTTGCAGAATCTAGGACTGACTCAGAGCTCTGATGAGTCATGCTGAATAACTCTGGGGGGCTTGCTGCTTTTGTACCATCTCAGCCAACACCGCGGCCCGGCGATTCTCACAACGCTCCTGGTACAGGTTTACTTAACTCAGCACCCTGTAAAAGCAGGTCATCCCTGGGGCAGCCTAACCTCAAAATTTCTCTTCTGCGGAGGAAACTAAAGGAGTTTCAGCTTCAGCCCTCAGCCTATGTGCCGCTTCTTGACGGCTGCACTCTTCGTTATCAATTTGCTTTCACAAGTCATCTGCACACTCTTTTGGAACTAGCTGACTCACAGAAGCGCTGCTCGGCGAATACTTACAATGTGCAGGAATGCTGGTCACCACCTCTCCCTCCACAAAGAGCATAAAGTGGGTCCGCAGCTGAGACCACGCGCCGTGTGTGATGCTCGTTCCCAGAGCCACATCTGCTCTCCTTTGTTGTACTGTTAAGGCAACTCTGGCTGCCTGGCTTATGAATGGGGAATGGTGGATAAAATATTCCTCATTTGCTTACATAAAGAAATAGGCATACTTCTCCTGATCTGTTTTTCTTAATGTATATATAGATTCTCTTCTCCATACTTTTCAGACTTTCTAGGTCAAAGAAGCAAGTAAACAGAAATATCAGCTCCCAAAGCAAACTAAATCCCAGTAACAATAATTTTAACATTAAAAATGGGGAGCATATTTATATAGTAAAATATTTCACAGCCATTAATAATTATATTTTCAAGGAGTTGTTTTGTAAAAATTTATTTAAACAAACAAAAAATAAAGACTGATTGATTTATTTTAGAGAGAGAAAGCACAAAGGGAGGGCAGAGGGAGACGGAGAGAGAATCTCAGGCAGACTTTCCTGAGCACGGAGCCCGATGTGGGGCTCGATCTCACTACCATGAGATCATGACCTAAGTCAAAACCAAGAGTCCGTGCCACCCAGGCGCCCCCTCCCCATTTTTTTTAAAGTAATCTCTATTCCCAACATGGGGCTTGAACTCATGACCCAGAGATCAAGAGCCAACCAGGCACCCCTATATTTTCAGAAAGTTTTTGATGGTGTTTGAAAATATTCATCTTAAGTAAAAAAAGCATTACCTCAATTTTAGAAACATTATGTTAAATCCGACTTTTTGTTCATATGCATGCATAGAAAAAATTATGAAAAGGTATCCAGTGTTAACAAGGGTTAATTCTGTATGGTGGAATAAATTTTTTTCTTACACATTTCTTTCTTTTTCTAGAATATGTGTTATACTTATTTATATTAAATACTTATTTAGGGCACCTGGGTGGCTCAATTGGTTGAGCGACTTCCTTTGGCTTGGGTCAAAATCCCAGGGTCCTGGGATTGAGCCCCATATCTGGCTCCTTGCTCAGTGGGAAGCCTGCTTGTCCCTCTTCCTGTTACCCCACCTGCTTGTGCTCTCTCTGTCAAATAATAAAAATTCTTTAAAAAAATACTTATTTATATTAAACACTTGCTTTTTCCCTCAGATATTAGATGCTCCATAGTTTCCGTGTTGAATGCAGATACCCCAAAGGGCTAAGAGCTCTGTCATCTTACCAGCTAATGAGATGACAGCTTTTGGTCCAAAGAGCATGTGACTCTTGATCATGGGGCCATGAACTGGAGCCCCACATTGGGTGCAGAGATTACTTAAATAAATCAATAAACTTGAAAAAAAGGGACAGAGCTTAACAACCACACGGGGACAGTTAACATCAAAAATTGAATTGCTTAATTTCCATGTGTGAATCCTTGAATCCATTTTGGGAACCATTGCTTTTTGTGTGTGACTTCATTAAACTTCTGATCAGATGGGGCTGAGTCCTGAGTTCATGGAGATGTTCAAAAAGGAGGTTGGAGAAAAAAGAAACCCGAATTGTTCCATGATTTTGTTCAGGATTGCCCGTCTTGTTGAAAAATTGGCATAAAACAATCTAACCATCCAATAAGGGGCTACTCTGAGACAAGAAAACATTTTTTTCTTAATAGCAACATCCGGGTCTACACAGGCTTGGTACACAGTACCTTAAAGGGAACTACTTAATTCATAGGCGTCTGTTGTGTGTTGGCTGCACTGAAGCTCAGGGCTAGTCATTATGTTCAGTCTCAGGACCTACCCTTAGTGAAAAAATTTTAAGAGTATTTTCTTCACCTTTTCATCAGTGCTCTTGTTTGTTTTTCTATATTATTTTAATGTTTGTCTTTAATAGTTGTCTTTTCCTGTCAGCTTCTTCAAATTCTTTTTGGAAGTTAAGAGAGGTATAAGCAACAGACATACAAACATATGCTTAATATTACTTCCTTTGCTCCTTGTATAGAGGAATGCAATTTTTTTTTAAAGTTTTAATTTCAGTAATCTCTATAGCCAACATGGGGCTCCAACTCATGACTCTGAGCTCCAGAGTTGCATGCTCTTGAGCCAGCCAGGTGCCCCGAGGATGCATTTTTAAATAATGCAACCTATTTCATAAGAGTGCAATAAGTATAAATTATTATATTTTAAAAATCTCCAGTTAGGCTTTGGATATTCAATTTTTGCATTAAAACATTATAACTATTTTTATTTCTTTTGATTTCTTTCTTTTAATTCACTGACTTTTATAATTTAAGGCATACATAAATTAGTTTCTCTAGATTGCCAAGGACATTTTGAACGTTAATTTGCATTTTTATTGGTTGAATAAAAGCAGAAATGAAATTAGTACCAAATTCTGCTAATGAGTTCTTGATTTATAGAAATGAGATACGCTATAAGAAACATGAATCATTAATTTAGGGTTTAATGTAGAGGAAACAAAGTTTAGAAAAACATTGCAGCTTCTTTATTATTGAAATGTATACACACACACACACACACACATATAATTGCATGTTGTTATGCACTCTATTTGCTGAAATTTGTGATATCCTAAAGTATGATAAAAATTGTTGATTTAGGGGTGCCTGGGTGGCTCAGTTGTTAAGCATCTGCCTTCGGCTCAGGGTGTCCTGGGATCGAGCCCCGCATTGGGCTCCCTGCTCAGGGGGAAGCCTGCTTCTCCCTCTCCTACTCCCCCTGCTTGTGTTCCCTTTCTCACTGTCTCTCTCTCTGTCAAATAAATAAATAAAAAATTTTTTTTAAGTAGTGTTAATTTAGACATTTAGGTATACCTTAGTCATCTTGTGCTGCCATAACAAAATACCATATACTGGATGGATTAAACAATAGATATTTCTCACAGTTCCGGAGGCTGGGAAGTCTAAGAGCAAGGTGGTGGCAGATTCAGTTTCTGTTGAGGACAGTCTTCCTGGCTTGCAGATGGCTGCCTCTTGCTGTGTCCTAATATGGCAGAGAGAACAAGAGAGCAAGTGAGCAAGAGCTCGAGAGCAAGAGAATGAGAGCTGTGGTCTCTTTTCTTCTTTTAAGGACATTAATCCCATCGTGCAGCTCCATTCTTATGATCTCATCTAAACGTAATTACTTCCCAAAGGCTCCACCTACCATCACACTGGGGCATAGGGTTCAATGTAAGAATTTTGGGAGGACCCAAACATTTAGTCCATGACAAGGTAACAATGCTCTAGAGTGGGGACTCTATTCTTTTTGACAAATGTGTCTACATATCACACATCTAAGTAAAAGGATCATTGTGTTCATGGGAGTTAGACTGATGACAGTGAAGGGAGATGTTTATTTGACATAAGTGGACACAGCCCTTTTCCTTTCAGAAACACCCTTGAGGAGAGAAGCATCAATGGATTTTAAAGTACAGTTGACCATAACGAGCTTTAAGATCCAGGGGAAAGATAGAAAGCTCCTTGATGCTCTCACTGAGTTTACTATTGAGCAACCTGGCATTGTGCTACTGAGAGAATCTCTCCGCATGGGTGGGATAAGAAATGGTCTTATTATTTAACCCTCCTGGAACATGGTTTTCTGTTATTTATAGTCCAAAGCATCTTAAATGTTATACAAATACACAGACTACCTCCTTACCTATTGATCTTTCCATCCATCTTTTAATAAATTAGTTTTTTCTAAAACCGATATCCTAACCAACATAATATTTCAGGTTTTATCAACCTAACAATGGATTATAGACAGACTTCTGCATGAATAAGTTCACTGCTACCCCATTATTGAAATGGTCATATAATATTCTATTGAATAATATGTACGTATAAGTAATTTGTATGTATAATTAATCCCCTAATTTTGGATATTTAGCTCACATCACATTTTTTACTAATATAAACAGGATGTAAAACAACATATCGGCAGCTACCTCTCTGCATAAACACAAACTTATTTACTTTGCATCTGTTTCAAGAGGTAGGAATGCTGAGGCGTATAATTATGACCTTAGAGCAAGGATTCTTCAAAGTATAATCTATATTCACTGTTTTCTCTTTACAACCTTTTTATTTCCTGGACCACTGAGTTTTGATTTCTCTCTGCATTTATTCCACTGAGACTTTTCTTTCTAAGGCTAATTTAATGATCACTTCCCAGTTTTTATCTTACTTGAACTCCTTGTGGTATTTGGAATTATTTGAAGTTATTTCTTTTGCTTTCTGCAAAACCCGCTTCTCCTTGTTCACTCTCTATTCTTTGGATTGTTCTTCCAAAGACTTCATCATTGGCTTTTATGCTACTGTCCATCTGTTTCAATGTAGAGAGCACCAGATTTCATCTTTGGTCTCCTATGCTTTTGACTCTTTTCATTCTATACCTTGGGATGGACATGATGGGGCTTTGGTGGCAGCTTAACTTTCAAATCTCCTTCTTGTTTGGGGGGGTCCCCATTTCTATGAGTGAAGACCTGGTTACTCCCTCTTCCTATATATACTGATAACCAGGATGGTAAGTGACCTAGACTTGGCAAACTTGATGTTTAATTCTGGGTAAGTGGTGTAAGTGGTGTAAAGGCAGAGGAGTGCTGATAATTTCCTCGCGTTACTAGAAGTGTATCCACGGACAAGGGCAGTGTCCTGTTTGGGCATCAGTATCTGGCAGGACTGGAAGTGCTAAGAGACCATTGCTGTGCTTCCTGTTTCTTGGGCCTCTGTAGTCCCCTTGGTTCCCACCCATTTTCTAATTTCAGTTTTCCAACCTCCAGACAAGTTTGTGAGTCCTTGATAGATGTTCAATAAGGCCCTTATAAATTTTTAAAAAAATTTTATATGGCAATTTTTTGAGAGATAACCGACATACGGCGTTGTGTAAATTTGAGTCATACAGTGTGTTGATTGGGTAATTTATACATTGCAATAAGATCAATATCGCAGCCTTAGCTAACACCTCACATAATCATGACTTTGTGTTGAGAACAATTATGATTTAATCTCTTAACTACTTGGAAGTTTATCATACAGTATTTTGACTATAATCCCTATGTCGTGCAGTAGATTCCCAGACTTGTTTTTCAACTAATCGCATGTTCGTACCCTTAATCAACATCCCACAGTTCTGCCAACCCCAACCCCTGGTAAGCATCATTCTACTCTCTGTTTTCCCAAGTTCGGCTTTTTTGGATTCACATATAAACGATATCCTACAGAATTTATATTTCTCTGACTTACCTCACTTAGCATAATGCCCTCAAGTTCTGTCCATGTTATCACAAATGCCAGGACTTCTCATGTTCGTAGATATATATGTATCTCCCATCTTATAAAGCCCTTTTTAAGAATTAAGATAACCACAGTTGCTTCTGCTTATACTCAAGAACTCTTACTGGAATAACATATACTTTTGTGGGCGGTTTTATCTATAGCTATGGCTTAAACTACTACCCGTATGCCTATGACTTCTAACTCATAACTCCACAAATCCCTACTGAGTTCCAAATCGCTACATCCCACTGCTCACTGAATATTTCTATCCAGATGCCTGTGGACACCACAGCTTGCTAAAAAATGAACGATTTATCTTCTCTTCCAAATCTTCTCTGCTCTTCTATTCTCAACCTCATATATATAACAGAAAATGAGCATAACACAGAAGAACAAATAATCTATTTGTTATAAGATGATATAAGATGTTGTCTCTTTACATCTTTTGTATTTCCTGGAACACTGATTTTTGATTTCTGTCTGCATTAATTCCACTGAAACTTTTCCAACCTACCCCGACCCATTCCAGTTTTGTCTTCTTAACATCTCTTGTGTTGGTCCACCCTCTGCCCTGCCACTCACACTTCTAGATTATTGCAGCTAATAAACCGTGTGATGTATTCTTTCTATTGCTCTCATTAGGATTTTGCTTGAACATATGATATGTTTCTGTTTCAATATTACTTTATAATTTATGTCATTGGAATCATGCTGTACTTTCAAAAACATGAAAAGAAACAAATGGCAATAACTGCCACACTTTCATTGTGTAACATCTTCTCAGGGTGATGGAGTCAATCCACGGACACTTAGGACATGCTGGCAGAGAACTTTTCAGATTCTTAATCTATTTCTTCTTCTCCTTCTCCTCCTCCTCCTCCTTCTTCTTCTTCTTCCTTTTTTTTTTTTTAAGATTTATTTATTTATTTTGAGAAAGAGCAAGAGAGAGTGAGTGAGCAGCAGGGTGGGGAAGAAGTAGAGGAAGAGAAAGTCTTAAGCAGACTCTGTGCTGAGCGCAGAGCCAGACGTGGGGCTTGATCTCACCACCCTAGCCAAAATCAAGAGTCAGCCACTTAGCCTACTGAGCCATCCAGATGCCCCATGTCTTGTTTATTTCTGAAAGCTCACTACGTATCATGGATTAACGCGTGTTAGTTAAATAAATGAATAGTTAGTGAATAAATTGCATTAGTAGTTGATTATTCCGATTTGAGTATTGTGAATGGCAATGGCAAATTTTGACATCCGAGGTTGCTTTTCTCTGCTGTTTAACTTGATTTTAGATATCGTCTCAACTTCCGTGTTGTCAAGGAATGCAGAGCAATTTTGAATATAGAAATTTAATATGCTTTAATAGAAGCATATTAAAAGTAAAATTAGAGGAAAAATGATGTTCTCTTTTCTAAATTACACATCCATCAGCCTTCTGCATATTCCCTCACATCTGTAGTCTGGCTTTATTCTCAATAAATGGCAGTTCTGGGACTCCCAATCTAATATCCTAGATGAGGAACAAGATGATTTTGGGCACAGATATTTTGCTCTTACTGTGTTTATTTGCTCTGTTTGATTTAACTGAGGAAGGTCCAGTTTAAGATTAATTTTACAATTTATTGATCACTGATACCTTAGACATTCATTATTGAAATTAATTTAGAATTTATTATCCTTAATTCCTTAGAATTTATTGATCTTTGACTGCTTAGATAAAAGCCAGTCTAGATGACCCTGATCTGTATTCCAGGATGTATGTGCTCCAAAGCTTTTATTGTAATACTCCCATGACAACCAGAATGAATAGAGACAGGGCCTCGAAGGTAAAATTCCAGAGCTAAGTGTTAGAAGCAGGGTTGCATCTTAGATCCTATACTTTCAAATTTTGTTTTCAAAACTGAGGACAGTTTTTCGAGGAACTAAATGTATGGTCTTGCCATATTACATCAAATATTTATTTTTATGAAGTATATCTTTTGAGTCTTAGAAAAGATTGGAGGCAGAATATTTAGGACAAATTTAAATGTTCTCCAGCAGTCTATATTCACAGATGAAATGGCCTTTCATTTATGTAAGATAGCAAATGAAATTATTTGTTCTTATAGCTGCATATGAACTTTGCCACTTAGATGTCTGGTAGCTAACATAATGTATATGGATTTTTTTCCTAATCGGTAGCACTCAGAGATAAAAAGTCGACTTTTAAAACCCTGTCTCAGTTACCTGTTTGCAAAAAATAAACATACCGAGTGGCTTAAAACAACAACCATTTATTTCTCAGGGTGGCCTGTTGGCTGGGCTCTGCTGGGTGGTTCTTCTTTTCCGCAAGATGTTGACTGGCACCGGAGGCCTCTCAGGGCTCCCCAGGCTGGAATCTGAAGGGAGATCACTTACACCACCACTAGATGGCACTGCCTGTTGATTGGAGCACCTTGCTTCTCCTCCCCGTGGCCTCTCTTTGTGGCTTGGCGTTGCCATGCATGATGGCTACACTTTAAGAGGATTTAAGTGGCAGGTACCCATCTTCTTAAGGCCAAGGCTCAGAAGGTCACTTCCACTGCATTCCATTGGTCACCGTACCCAATTATGGGAAAGGTGTCTTTTACAGGAGAGGTGAAATCA
This sequence comes from Ursus americanus, assembly GCF_024610735.1. Lineage (NCBI taxonomy): Eukaryota > Metazoa > Chordata > Mammalia > Carnivora > Ursidae > Ursus > Ursus americanus. Next base: position 15,408,160 of record NC_142145.1, on the reverse strand, counting down.
ACTCTACCACTCACTGTGGGAAGTGAACTGGAAGAAAGGAATTGATGGTTACAAATAACGATAGTTATGTAGCTCACCTTGTTTCCCCTGATTCTTTGACTTCCAGAGAATTCAAGTCAAGTTTTATGCCACCTAACAGTAACTAGCTTAAGGCCCCCTACCCTTTTTAGTACTTTTTTTTTTTTTTAAAGTAAGCTCTATGCCCAATGTGGGGCTCAAACTCACAACCCTGAGATCAAGTGTTGCATGCTCTACCGACGGAGCCAGCCAGGCGCCACCCTATTGAATACTTTTGTCTCCCTCATTCCTCCTCCTAATATGGCCCTTATGTATTAATTTTTATTTTGTACATTTATGTTATTAGTCATTACATATTTAAATATATAAACTAAAGATGTTTATATTTAAAAATGTTTTACTTTTAAAAATAGGTAACACAATCTTAATAAGTCAAATATCCAAAGTATAAAATAGATATACTGTGAGAAGTCTCCCTCCCATCCCTGCCTCTGTGCATTGAGTTCCCCTATTTCCTGTTGCTCTTGCCAGAATTTTTTTTAATGCCTATAGAAAAATAGAAATTTATTTTTATTTTTGCCTCTCTTTTACTTAAATGGTAGCATGTCAAGTATACTGCTCTGTACATTTTATTTTTCATATAACAATTATGCGAGTTACATTTAGTATAAATAACCATGGGTGACCCTTCCATATAAATATATAGAAATACATAAGAGATTTCTCTTCCCTTGGGAGTAGGTCAAATATAAACCATAAATTGGTAAATGATGAGCCAACTGTAGGCTATGTTCCAAAGTTCAATCAAAACAATTTTTGTTTCATTTGTTGTGTTGGGTGATGTCTGCTATCATTTTCCTCCTTATTTCTCACAAGAGAATTAGCTATAGCTTTTCTCCTGGAACCACTGGTCGTTCATTTATTGCTTCAGCCTCATTTGTTATCTCCCTGCCACAGTTTCTAAGTCAATCCTGAAATATATAAGAATCATCTTATATATGGTAAAGTAAATGGTCTTGGGGCACCTGGGTGGCTCTGTCAGTTAAGCGTCTGCCTTTGGCTTAGGTCATGACCCCAGGGTCCTGAGGTCGAGTCCCAAGTTGCTGAGCAGGGAGCCTGCTTCTCCTTCTCCTTCCCGCTCGTGCTCTTTCCCTATCTCTGTCTCTTTCAAATAAATAAATACAGTCTTAAAAAAAAAAGTAAATGGTCTCAAATGATTAAATCTGCCCTACGCATGGTTGTCAATATGCCTGGAGTAATCCCTAGAATCAAGGAAGGCTAGCCTTTCTTCGTATCAGCTGGACCACATTGCTCATGTTTAACTGAGATTTTGCCCCGGGCTCCCGATTCGTACTCTATTACTCCTTCCTCTGGGGTTGGATGTCGATCCTGAAACCTTCCCATTTTTGCCCCTGATTATCTTTCTCAATCATCTTCCTCAAGGATACAGTGTTTCCCTGAATTTTCTCTATCTTCCTGGATGAATACAGTACTAGAATTTGGTTCAAAATAAATCCTCTTGGAATCACACTGTCTACAATTCCTTTCCCTACATTTTATCACTTCAGGGAAACTGGCAGCCACTTCTCAAGTAGTTGATTAGATCCCCAGGATATTGCTAAATCAAATCCAAGTTCACCATTTATCCGTGGATATCCAGTTTGTACTGATGGTGACTCACATGGGGGATTATCCCTGAATATCACTCAAGTTCTTTGCTCTCCTTCTTTCAGACCCAATGTCTTTACATTTTCCTTCTTATTTGCTGCTTAAATCCCAGCACACCAGGAAGCCAGGCACACCTTATCCGTGACTCATTCAACTTCCAGTGTGTGTTCTTTTCATTATATTTATGAATCAGACAGTAGAGATAATATTACTGAATAACCTATTTGACTGGAGTTGATGAAATTAAAAAAAATACATGCTTTTACTAAAGTTGTAAACTCCAGAAAGTTTTTCAAAGAGCACACAGGCACTTTACAGATCATTGGCCAATGGGTAGTATGTGTGATTGAATACTGGTAGACTCTTTCTGGGAGTATAAGATTTTGAATTTCACTCACTCCTGTTTCATGTCTGATCACACTTTCAGTTATTCAGTCTATTTTCACTTAAAAAAATAGGTGAACCATAATAGAAAAGATTACCCTGAAACTAAGCTGTTAATCATTTTTTTTCTATCAAACACCTTAGTCTAAGTACCCATCCATTCCATTTGGCAACATCTTACAAATAGAAACATTATTTACATTATTAATTGCAGATAAATGTTATGTCTAGTGGGCTTCTTTAAGTATGTCATGAATTTATTGCACAAGAATAATAACTCTGGGGCGCCTGGCTGGCTCAGTCGGTAGAGCATGTGACTCTTGATCTCAGGGTTATGAGTTCAAGCCCCAAGCTGGGCATAGATTACCTAAAAGAGAGAGAGAGAGGGAGGGAGAGAGAGAGTAATAATAATAACCCTAATTGACAAAAAAGTGGTATAATCACAGATATTATTAAATAGGGATCTATCCCACCTATAATTTGAGCAACAGACCCCTTAAATCAGACAGTAAGAGTTAAGAATTTCACTTGACATAAAATAAAAACACATACGTTCAGGCTCATATTCCGAGGTATCCTCTATTAATTATCCAGGAACATGAAGGACAGTGTGTTTTACATAGTTAGTTGGCCCTTTGTAGGATTTGCCCTAATGTTTACTTAATTGCAGTCAATAGGTTTTTTTAAATCATATATGCCATCCATAGAAAACTCTTTCTTCTAATTATTCGAAGTATGATTTCCTTCTTTATGCCCATTCAAAAGAAAGATGAAAGTAATGTTTCTTAAAAGAAGGCATAGAATGTGCAAAAATATGTCTTCTTAGTACTTGAAAGGAAGCAATTTCTTCATTCATGGCATAAAATTAAAATTCAATGAGGAAAATCTGATACAATGATTTGGAATTAAAAGAAGTACATTGATTCTCTGACTCTTCAGCTTTTTGTTAGCACTCTTATAATTGCTGTTAGAAAAGCAACGTAGCTCTTAGAAGTGCTGGGGGTTAATGCCCTTGTTAGCTGAGAGGCACAAGCATGGCATCAGATGATGACTGTAAATTAGTTTAGGCAGGTCTCCCCTAGCAGCCTGGGCTGTATTCAGGACTCACTGCTTCTCAGTTGACCTACTCATTCACAAGGAAGCCAGGCATCAAGGGGTGGCCATACTGGTGTGCTAGGAAGATAGCTGCAGTGCACAGGGCTTTTCCCTGGTAGGTGCTGATTGAGTGCAAAATCACAGGCTGTGTTTGGACCACAAAGATGCCAGTTCTCAAAGGAACTTTGCGTTTTCTGGGTACAGCTTCTATAGAAAATCTTAACGTGTGTGATTGAAATCCGACTTGGGGAAGAGAAATGTCAGACAAAAGTTACACGCAGAGAGCAAATTTGAAGAGCGGCAGTGGGCCAAGATGGCTCACAAGTGGAGGCAACTTGGATTTCCTCCAAGTTCAAGTGTGAGGACTCCACAAATCAAGCCCCCAGTCACCTGCTCTGCCCTTATGCTGCTATGTCACCCTTTCTCAGGTCAAATAAAGAATTATTTTCTTCAATAAGTATTTTATGTGCAACAGATTTTTCCTACATGCCCACCATTGTGATGATTGTTGTCATGGGATAACATAGAAATATTAGGTGTAGCTCCTAATCTTAAGGATCTGGTTAGATTATTGAAGAGATAGTACAATTAAAAAATATGATAAGACAGGTTATAATGATATATTTAAATGACATAAAATGGATGGACTATACCACAGGAATCTAAAGAAAAATCAGTGTTAGATGACTTTTAAGGTACCAGACTTGATAGGATGGATGGGATTTGTCTGTGCAGGGAGGGTGAGTAAGTAGGGTGATTGGATCAGTTCCAGTCCTTGTTGCCCTGTCCCCACATCCCCATAGTTCAGCCCACCGATCTTGCCTCCTGTAGGCTCAGCCCTGACCCCGTTTCTCAGCCACCCTCAGCTTTTATGTGCTATAAGGCTCTCAGATCTCCTTCGCTGCTGAGCAGGCCCAGAATATGAAGTCCTGGTGATGCCTAGACCACTTCCTTATTTCAAAGTTCACACGCTTTTGTGGGTTACATTACATCCCCCTTCATCTCTCCCAATAGGTTGAAGCCCTAACCCTGGTACCTGTGAGAGTGACCTTCACTGGGAAATAGGGTCTTTGCAGATGCAATCAAGTTAAGATGAGATCATACGGGATTAGGGTGGGCCCTGCTCCAATGACTGCTATCCATATAAGAAGGACCTTTGGACACAGAGACATACAAAGGGGTTTCGTCATAGGGAGTCATAGGGAGAATGCCATGTGAAGACAGAGGCAGAAATTGGAGTGAGGAAGCTACAAGCCAGGCATTGCTGGCCACCACTGGAAGTGAGGAAAGAGGCGACAATCCTTCCCTAGAGCTGTCAGAGGAAGCATAGTCTTGACAACACCGTGACCTCGGAGTTCTAGTCTCCAGAACTGGAAGAGAATAAATTTCTGTTGGTTTAAGCCACCCAGTCTGTGCTAATTTGTTAGGGCAGAATTAGGAAACAAATACACATGGATTTTGAAAACTTTCAAGAGTTTCTTGCCATTTTCTTCCAGCACCTGCTTGCTTTTATTCCTAGGACTTCTTTTTGGCGGCTGTTTCCAACGGTCACTCTATATAGTAGTGATGAGGTCAGCAATAATCAAACCAATGCAAACAGTAGACTGGTTAAAGAAATGATAGTTCATCTCTACAGTGTTTGCTCTGCAATCACTCAAATGAGGTAGAGAGATATAGTCCTTATTCTGGAAATGACATCTCTTTGAGTGGGAAAGGCAAGTTACCAAACGGTATGTATTAAACTGTTTATTATTTTAAAATATACCTGAATACAAAGATACATAAAAATTAAGGTGGGAAGGAGTATGTCCAGAGGCAAATAGTGGTTACCTCTGGGTAAAAGGATATGGGGGATTTCTGTATTCTTATTTGCTAATATCAATTTTCTAATCTGTCTAAAGAACATTTATTTATTGTAAGATGCAAAGTTATTTATTAAATTGTTTGGCAACAGATAAGTGCAGTTTATTATCCTCAGTTGTATCTTTAATAGGGCTAAGCTTTTCTCTTTGGCTGTTCTAAGCTTAGTGCTACGCCTTCAGTTGGGTTACATTTTGCTACCTCCGAGCCAGAAATTCAGAATAGCTGCTCTTTTTGTAAAACAGGATCATTTTAACGACCAAATGAGAAGTATCTAATAGAGATATAAACATGTAAATATCATTTGCTTTTGCTACTTAAACTTTGAACATTGTGTAACATTTAAACAAAACAAGCTTGAGCCTCCCTGTTGTATTAAATGAGGTAGGCAGCAATCTTCTGTCCTCTGGTGTGATTTAGAAATCGCTACAAAGTGAATTACTCTCTGGGCACTGACCCTATGACCCTTCTTCCTCAAAACCCTGACTTAACTGTCATTTCGAAAGCACTGCCTCCCTCCGTAAATTTGTAATTTTATCTTTGGAGTTTTATATGCGGTTTTAGGATAAAGCCCAAAGATTTGATAAATGTATAATTTAGCTATTCAGGTAGCGGGGTGGTATAGACACTGTTTGGAAGCAAATAGACCAAGGTGTAGACCCTAGCTTTGCCACTTACGGGCTTTATGAGGTGAAAATCTTCATTTCTCTTCGTGTCCTTTCTATGTGTAGGTATGATAACGATCACACACAGCAGAGGGGGTATTACATGACCAAAGAGACTAGCCCGGTAACTTACATGAGAAACAAGCGCTGTTACAAATCTTTGTAAAAACACTCAGAGCTTCATTCTGCCGTCGTTCTTCCTGACTGGTAGGGGTGGGGTGGGGGGAGAAGCTCCTTTGTTCTTGCCTTCCCAAGGTCACATGCAAGGCTGACTGAGGCTTATTTCCAAAAGCTAAACGCATTTTCTTAGGCAGTCTTCTGTCATTTTAGTTATTAAAATCTTCAGACAATTTCTTGGTGTTCACATTTCCTTATTGAAAGGAAATTATTTTCTTCCCATCACCTAGCAAGAAGGGAAATTTTAATAAGAGAAAGAGTGCAACACAAGAAAAAAAATGAAAATAAAAGCCGAATAAAATGTACACTTTATTGGCTTATCTCTAAACATTTCTGTCACACACGTTTTATTTGAGTTTTATAAGTTATTTTAAAAAAGAGAAGATTTACTCTGAATTAACTATTGTACGTGAAGTTAAAACCTGATAAAGCGCATGGGCCTTGGCCACTCTGTTTTGTTGTCATTTTTGTAGCTGAATAAATATTTTTTTCTGTAACAATTTAGTCCCAACACATAAAGTAAATTTTGGGAAAACACGAATAGAGTGTTTTTGTTTTTGAATTGAGCCATGAATGTTGCTCAGCATGGATGCTTTTCATTGCCAACCAGGGATCCCTTCGACGAGGACTGCGGGTGCTGGTGGCCAGTGCTTGGTCTGGAGACCATGCCCCTCGGGCCTTGAATTGGTGCAGGAGCCCAAATCCAAGGCCACGCTGTGGCACTGCTTGGGGTTTCAATAAGGAACAGTGACTTCTCCCATCCATCGGCTGCTGTCTTTTGTTGTCCCTGCCGAATCGAACCCCTGAAACTGGCATTAGTTTTTAATGTTAATGGTAGAAAAGGAACTGCGTGTAAAGGAGCAAACTGTGATTTTGCTCCCCTGCATCTGTTCTGTATTCTCTCTCCCAGAAATGTCAATGACTGTATTGTGACAAAATAAACAGGGCCTGACTTTGATTCTTCCAGGAGGGTCTGTTGGGGTTATTTATACCCTGGTCACTGTGTGATGTCTCCTTCAAGTCCCCATGACACTGGGTTTTATGTGTCAGTTTGGGGCACAGGTGCCCACACATTTCATCAAATATTTTTCCGGGTGTCCCTGTGAGAGTGTTTCTGGATGAGATTAGACTGTGAGTTGGTAGATTGAATAAAGCAGATTGCATGATGTGGGTGGGCCTTATCCAATTAGTTGAAGACCTGAACAGAACCAAAAGGCCCAATAAGGGGAAACTCATATTGAAAGAGGACTTTGGTTGCGTCCATTTTGACCTTAAACTTTCTAGTTAGGCTCTTTTCAGCCTGTCTCTTGGCTCAGGGGGAAAGGCCCCTGATGGGAACTGAACCTCCCCCCTCAAGCAATAAGGACTGCCCTGAGCCAGCAAGACCCCACCCATGATTGACTCCAAAATAGTGATCGATTTGATTTTCACTGCCTACCTGCACCTACCCACCCACCTTTGCCCCGCATCGTCCTTATATAAACCTGGAAGTATTTTTGGCACTTTGGAGGCAGGCTTTGAGATGCTAGTCCAGAGGCTTCCCAGTGTTTGCCACCATAAGTTTGCCACCATAAGTTTTGCCACCATAAGTCTCTCTGCCTTTAGATTTTGTCAGTGGTGAGTGGCCAGACCTGGTCAGTTTGGGACCCTTGGAACCAGGCGCTCTTGCACCCCTGCGCCCCAGCTACAATCATGCCTGAATGTCTTGAGCTGGGGTATAAGCTTTTTTTGCTTTTGGACACTGAAACATGGGCTCTTTTCAGGTCTGGAGCCTGCCCGCTGTCAGACTGGGACTTACAGCATCCGCTTGTTGGAGGAGGTCATTGAGAGGACGTGACCTCTGGTTGACTTGTGAGCTGGTCCCCGGGTTCTTGTCCCCTCCCCGCCGTTGGAAAATGTGCTCTGCCCACTGTCCCCACAGCCTGAGCCACTTGCAAGGACGCGGCCTTGAGAGAGCAATGGACAGTATACCTGCTGACCCAGGTAAGGCCTCTATAGAAACTTTCACGATTCTGGCGGGCTGGCGCGGAGATCTGCTGTCTTGCGTGCCCAAGACAAGCCTCCGATGTAAGTCCCCTTGCTCATTGAACGCGCAGCCTACGCATCCGGGGCGCTTGCCCTTTCTTCCTGCGCGTATGGGGCTGGTTTGTGAATCAACACTGCTCTCCTGCTTCCCGGGTCGTCAGCCTCAGACTGAATCCCCACCCTTGGCTCTCATGCATCTCCAGCTTGCTGTCTGCACACCTTGGGACCCCTTAGCCTCCATAATCATGTGAGCCAATTCCTTGTCCTAAGGCTCTTTTCTTTCAGTGTGTGCAGCCTGTCGGTTCTGTTTCTCAGGAGAACCCTGACGGATCCAGTTCCTAATGCCAGTGTGGCACCCTAAACCCTCTTTCCTGGGAAAATGGAATGGTAGAAACTATGAAGTCATCCTCCTAAAGCTTGTTAATGTGATGACCATTTAAAGTGTGCCTTCTTCTGGATTGGTCTCTGGCCCTTGTTGTCTTGGTCTGGTAGTCCCAACTTTTCATGAGTTACTTTTAATTTCTTTGAATCTTTTAAGTTTCTTGTAGTGCATAGTGAGGTTTGAGGCAAATTGTTCCAAGACAAACATTTAAATCAGCTTGGAAAAGTGAGATGTTGCCCAGTTCATGAATCACTTAAAGTGAATTAGATCTTCAAAAATCAATCGATCAATCAACCAATCAGAGTGGGAAAGAGGTCCCACCAACAGTAAAGTATACTTTTTACAACATTTAGTATGATTATGATGCAAATATCCATAAATATTGCTTGGCTAAGTAGAAAGAGCTTGGCTTTTGGTGTCAATAGATGGAATTTCGAGTTCAAATTCTATCATTGATAAGCTTTGTGGTTTTGGGTAATTTATGTAATCACCTTGGGTCTTCATTTGTTCACATGAAAAACTGATGATGATGATAATAGCAATAATTCTCATTCCACACATGACACTGGGTTTTTCTGGGAAGAAGTGAAATAATGAGTGTGACATTGAATCGGCCAATCATAGCCACCCTTGCAAGTCTAGCTCAATTGCTATTTTCCACTATAAAATCTTCTCCGATCCCCTTTTCCTTTTTCCTCTGTCCCATGTTGGGCATATACTCTCACTTTTATGATTCCTTAGTTTTTAGCTTTACTTTTTTGATGGCAACTTTATTCCTTTACGTTAGAATAATTAAGACTGTAGGCTTCTGAAGATAGAATTCATGTCTAAGTCATCCTTTTGCAGCCTAAAGTATTTATTTAAACATTTCTCGTATATAGCAGGTGTTCACAAATACTAATTTGGGGTTTAAGGAAACCTTCTTCCCAATGAATTTAATAAATGATCAATTCATTGATTTATTCAAAATTTGTTTCTTAATTACTCATTTATAAAATGGGTGTTGTTTTTTTTAAATGGGACGACTTCCACATTCTTTTTAAAAAATGTATGGACTAGGATAATATGCATTTTGGGTTATCTGGTGTTACTAATGGAAGGAGGGAGGGGATCTTCCCAGGCTATTTTGTTCTCTGAAGGAATCTTTGGAACTTTGCATAATGTTGGGGCCAGAGGAAGGATCCTCCCCAAGCTGAAGTGAAATGACTCCCTGCCAAGTGAGTTGGAGCACTGCGGGGAATTTTACTTTTTTTTCCAGGGACTAAAGTAATGAGATGTTTCTTGCTCTCATGAGTTTCTGGGACCCTGGAGTTGCAAATTTTTATGTGCTCCTCATGGGAGAATGGACCTGATGTAGTGGCTGGTCTGTAAGCTCAGCTGAAGAAGGTTAGGTCTGTCACACATGTTTTGCCCCCAAGATGGTCATCCATTTAGGTGAACCAACATTCCAGTTCATCTGACCTCAGAAGGCCCTAAACAGCATGCAGGGGCAATGAATTCCTGAAAAGACCTTAGATCAGTGGTTCTGAAACTTTAGTGTACATTAGAATCACCTGGGGTACTTAAAAAAATCCTGATGCCCTGGGGCGTACCCCATACCAATGACATCAGAATGTCTGGGTGTGTGAGCCAGGTGGTGCCAATGTCCAGCAAAGCCTGGGAACCATTCCCTGCCTTAACTCTGTTTCCGAGCCTCCTACTCCTTAGTGTGCTAAGATTTTTGTGTTTTTCCTCCAAGTACCTGGTGGACATGGGCTTTGTTTTAGCTTCTGGAATAGCTTTCTCTATAGCACCTGCAGCCTCATCTATTTCCTGTTACCTGTCTGTCTGACCAGTGGGTGCAAGTACTTTTAGACTTTGGTTCTTCCAAGGTCTCTTGCCCTGTCTGGTCTTGCATTAATTAATTAATTAATTAATTAAGACAAACTTGGTCATATGGAGACATTTTCTAAAATGTAAGACCTGAAGGATGATTCTACTACATTTACTGAAGTAGGAAGTTTAACTTTTGGCCAAGGAACATCTGATATCCCAAGTTTCACCAGTGCAGTGGAGTATTTACGTTAGAACAGGGGTTCCTAAACTTGTCTGTGCATTGGAATCACCTGAGGCTGGGGGTGGGGAAAAGAGGGGTTAGTGGTCAAAGGATACTAACTTCCAGTTTTAAGATGAATAACTGCTGGAGATCTAATATACAGCATGGTGACTGTAGTTAATACTGTATTATATGATTGAAAGATGCTAGGAGAGTAGATCTTAAATGTTCTCATCGTACCAAAAAATTATAATTCTGTGAGGTATGTTAACTAGCCTTATTGTGGTAATCATTTCATGATCTATGCATGTATCAAATCATCACATGGTTTACCTTAAACTTACACAGTATTATTTGTCAATCCTATCTCGGTAAAGGTGGAAAAAGACCCACGTGTAAACATGGCGTGACTCCTAGCCAGATAAACATAAATCTCACAACGAATGGTCTTTCAATTCCTATTCCCTGAAACATCACATGTGTCTTTCAAAAAAAAATTACTAGGCATCCTAAAGGATTAAAAAAAAACCCAAAGCAATGTGAAGAGACAAAGTAGGCAATACAACAAGATTCAGATATGGCATTGAGTTTAACTACCAGGAATTTAAAATAACTATGTTATGGTCTCTAAAGAAAAAAAGTGGACAACATGCAAGACCAGATGGGTAAGTTAGGCAGAAAGATGAAAACTCTAAGAATTCAGAAGAAATGCTCTAAGTCAAAAACAGTGTAACAGAAATGAGGAATATCTTTGTGGGGTTCACCACTAAACTGGACATGGCTGTAGGAGAGAATCAATATGTTTAAAGATATTTCTTTTTTTCTTTTCTTTTTTTTTTTTTGAAGATATTTCAATAGAAACTTCCCAGACTGAGATACAAACAGAAAAAAAGAATGGAAAAATTGAATAGAATATCAAAGAACTGTGGGGAAATTACAAAGAAGATGATTTACACATGACAAGAATACCAGAAGGAGCAGGAAGAAAAAGGAGCAGCAAAAATATCTTTAATAATAATGGCTGAGAATTTTCAAAATTAATGACAGACCCCAAATCACAGGTCCAGAAAGCTTAGAGAACACCAGCAGGATATATACCAAAAAATGTACACCTAGCCATACTGGATTAATGTTGCAGAAAACCAAAGACAAAGAAAAAATCTTGAAAACCTATAGAGGAGCGAGGATTGGAGATATCTGGATTTCTAAAAACTGGAAGCAACCAAGAGGTCTCTCAATAGGTGAATGAGTAAACGAACTGTGGTACAGCCATACAATTGCATATAAATCAGTAATAAAAAGAAATGAACTATCAAACCCCCCAGAGACATGGATGGATCAGAAATGAATATTGGTATGTGAAAGAAGTCTATATACTGAGAAGCTACATACTATATGATTTTAACCATAGAACATCATTCCGGAAAAGACAATTGTAGAGTATATATATAAAAAAGCAGGGGCACCTGGGTGGCACAGGGGTTAAGCGTCTGCCTTCGGCTCAGTGCGGGATCCGGGCATTATGGGATCGAGCCCCACATCAGGCTCCTCTGCTATGAGCCTGCTTCTTCCTCTCCCACTCCCCCTGCTTGTGTTCCCTCTCTCGCTGGCTGTCTCTATCTCTGTCAAATAAATAAATAAAATCTTAAAAAAAAAAAAAGCAGTTGCTAGGGGCTTGGGAGGTGAATGGGTAGGGATGAATAGGTGGTGTAGAAGGAAATTTGAGGTGACGGAACTATTTGTATCGTGCTGTAATAGGGGATATATGACATGCATGACACAGTTCATAGAACCATACAGCGCAAAGAGTGAATCCTGATGTAAACTTTGGAGTTAGCTAATAAAATTTAAAAAAGGATTCATTTCTTCATTCAAATAATTTGTTGAACATTTACTGTGTGCCTTTGTCCTGTCACTGTTCCTCTAGGTGCTGGGGATATGGCAAATGTCCCCACCCCTATTGATTTTATGTTGTAGTTGAGGAAACATGATAAATCAATACATGACTGTGCTAGGTGGCAGTTAGTAAATGCAAGTAAGTGTATAACGATGGGGGAAGGCTGCTACCATACACAGGGTGCCAGGGAAGGCCTTCCTTTTAAGAGCGGACATAGCAACAGATTTGTAGGGGAGTCTAGAGAGCAAGTCATGTGGGTATCTGAGGGAAGAGATTTTCAAGGAAAACAAATTGGCAGCAGAAGGGTCCTAAAATGGGAGTGTGCCTGGTATGCTGGAGAAATGGCGAAGAGGCCGGTGCGTGAGGACCAGGAGAGAGAATGGAGATGGGATCCAGGGGATGTGTGGGGTGTAGTGTGGGGAGGCGATAGGGGGCCATGTTAGGGTTTTGGGTTTGGCTCTAAGAAGGCAAGTCAACAAGGGGGAAATGACATGATTTCTCTAACTTGGGGAGAACAGATTTTTGGAAGGCATGGTCAGAAGCAGGAAAACGCAGTAGATTTCTTTTTTCTTTCTTCCTTTTTAAAATCTAGCCAGAAATGTTGGTTTCTGACTGCTACCATATTAGATCACTCAGCCTCTATTTTTCAGTAAGATTGATTCTAGCAGTTTGTACCTTACATTAAGAAAAAAAAAGTTTTGGTAGGGGGAGGGTGGCGCCTGGATGGCTCAGTCAGTTAAGCTTCCAATTCTTGATCTCAGCTCAGGTCTTGATCTCAGGGTTATGAGTTCAAGACTTGCATTGGGCTCCATGCTGGGCATGGAGCCTACTTAAAAAAAAAAAAATTTTTTTTTTAAACTCAACAACTTTAGCATCCAAAGAGTGTAAGGTATTATGTGTCACCAGGAAGAAGGAATACTAAATATTAGCCAAAATAATGATCTGTAGGTTTTTTGGGGAAAGGGAAATCTTTTATTGTTTAAATCACCAACTTTCTGAGTTTCAGTTCCCTTGTTTAAAAAAACATCAGCTTGGATTAAATTTACAAGTTCTTTGGTATCTAAAATCCTATGAAAGAAAAATGCCTACAATTTTCATTCAGTTATCAGTGTGCAGATTTATGTGGATGCCGCAAACACAGATAACAAAGTCAAGAAAATCTTGCTAGTAAAATCCCCTTTATCGAATTTCATAGTTTTCTAAAGTAAGAGATTAAAATACACTCGATGGGGAGCGCCTGGCTGGTTCAGTTGGAAAAACACGCAACATTTTATCTGGGATCGTGAGTTCTAGCCCCATGTTAGGTTTTAGAAATGAATGTTGAAAAGAAATGTAGCAAATAGGGACACCTGAGTGGCTCAGTGGTTAAGCGTCTTCCTTTGGCTCAGGTCATGATCCTAGGGTCCTGGGATCGAGCCCCGCATCAGGCTCCCTGCTCAGTGGCGAGCCTGCTTCTCCTTCTCCTGCTCCCCCTGCTTGTGCTCTCTCGCTGTCAAATAAATAAATAAAATCTTTAAAAAAAGTGGAAGATAAATAGGTTATTACTTTTGCTTCTACTGCCACATTAATCATTTGCTATTAAAACTAACATTTTAAGCCGTTAGTATTCTATTAATATCAGTCATTAACATACATGTATATGTTTTTTTAAATATATAACAATACCAACTTACTACTCCCAGTTATTATCTGTGGCTACGAGAAAGTCATATAATCTTCCTAAACCTTTGGTTCCTCATCTTACAAATAGGAAACTAGTAATTACTATAAGGTTTCTCAATAAATTAAAAATAATGTATGTTAACTTCTGGCACAAACTTAGTGCGCAAATCTAAAGAATCGTAACTCGTGGACAGATGGTTGATACAAGAATTGGGAATCACAGTCAACTAATTTCAGCATTTAAATTTCCAAGACAATACTTACATTTTGCCTTGTTTATAAGAGAAAAAACCAATTTCAAATAAATGTTTAGTGTCTTTTTAGGTTAACACATCATTTTTCTTTATGATAAACTACAGAGTCTGAATTGGATTCAGTAACCAGCAAATAACATTTTCTAGGTTTTTAAACACAAATTTTCCCAAGTCCTTTTTTCTCTAAAGGAAATATATATTTAGACACTTATTTTGCATGGGGATCACAGATTTTGGGGAAAGTTTCTTCGAGAGAGAGTATTTTTCAATTCTGTGGTTTCTTAGATGTACTATTGGTAAATGGTTTTCTTTCATCTGTTTGCCCATGCTACATTAGATTTCTGTGGGAGACAATCATGCCTTGAGTGTTTTTTCAGTGACTGTGCCCCTCAGTGTGATTTGATTAGAAATTAGAGAATCAGAGCTGGAAGAGAGTATCTGATGTTCTACCCAACTAAACACCTCTTAAAGGACTTTGCATCTTGGTATAACACACACCTGTATGTATAAGGGATTTACTCTATTTCTCAGACCGTGGTGTCTAGATGACCTCTCAAAATTTATAATAATCTAATTTTGGTTTTTATTTGATAAGTAGTTTATATAATTTTCTACTTTTTGGAGTCTCATATTTAATTAAATCTGCTTTTCTATAGTTTTTACGCGCTGATTCTAATTTTTCTCCTTTGCATTTCACAGATTTAGATTTGGTTCAGTTTTCACAAAAGCTAGCCCTTCAACTATTTAAGGAATCAATTATGCTACCATATATATTGTCTTTTCCAAGGTAAACATCTCCAGTTTCTGTAGTGGTTACCATGGTAACACTGGTAAATATGATAAAGAATACTTAAAATATTTATTTGAGTCTAGCTGATACACAATGTTACATTCATTTCAGGTATATGACATAGAGATTCAACTTCTTTATCTGTTATGCTATGTTCACTTCAAGTGTGGCCACCACCTGTCACCATATAATGGTTTACGGTACTAAGTATATTCTCTATGCTGTGCCATTTATTCCTGTGACTCTTTCATTCTATAACAGGAAGCCCATATCTTCTACGCCCCTTCACCTATTTTGCCCATACCCCCCACTCCCCTGCCCTCTGGCAACCATCAGTTTGTTCTCTGTACATATAAGTCTGATTCTGCTTTTTGTTTATTTATTGGTTATTTTAGATCCCAAATATGAGTGAAATCACATGGTATCTGTCTTTCTCAACCTGACTAATTTCACTTAGCATAAAACCCTCTAGGTCCATCTATGTTGTTGCATATGACACAATCTCATCCTTTTTTATGGTGGCATAATATTCTATTCTATATATATAATGAAATATATATATGCATGTGTATATGTATATATATGTATATATTACATCTTCTTCAAGGTTGAAAAGAACATCTGCAGGTATCACTCACAAAGATTAATTTAAATGCAGGACTTGAAACCATAAAACTTCTAGAAGACAATGTAGGGAAAAATGTTCTTGATATTGGTCTTGGCAATGATTTCTTTTTATCTGATACTAAAAGCACAAGCAACAAAAGCAAAATCAAGTGGGACTATATCAAACCGAAAGCTTCTGCACAGCAAAACAGTCAACAAAATGAAGAAGCAACCTAAGGAATGGGAGAAAATATTTGCAAATAATGTATCTGATAAAGGGTTAATATCCTGAACATATAAGGAACACCTACAACTCAACAGTAAAAACCCAGATAACCCAATTAAGAAATGGGCAAAGGATCCGAATAGCATTTTTCCAAAGAATATATGCAAATGGCCAACAGGTACAAGAAAACGTATTCAACATTACTAAATTACCAGGGAAATGCAAATCAAAACCACAGTGATATCACCTTACAGCTATTGGAATGCTTATCAAAAAGACAAGAGTTAACCAGCACTGGTAAGGATATGCAGAAAAGGGCACTCTTGTGCCCTGTTGGTAGGAATGTAAACCGGTTCAGGCACTGGAAAACAGTATGGAAGCTCCTTGAAAAATTTAAAAATAGATCTACTATATGATCCTGCCATCCCATTTTTGGGTACTTACCTGAAGGAAATGAAATCACTGTCTTAAACAGATATAACCTATATAGGTGAACTAAATGTTTCTTTGGTGTAATTTGAGCAGGAAAAACAAAAAGCCTACTTGCTTCCAAACATTTATCTCGGTCTCAGGTTTATCCAACTCCTAAAATTATTATTATTTTTTTGGGGGGGGTTATTTATTTATTAGAGAGAGAGAGTGTGTGCACCACAGTTTGTGTGACGAGGCAAAGGGACAGGGAGAGGGAGTCTTTTTTTTTTTTTTAAAGATTTTATTTATTTATTTGACAGAGAGAGAGACAGCCAGCGAGAGAGGGAACACAAGCAGGGGGAGTGGGAGAGGAAGAAGCAGGCTCATAGCGGAGGAGCCTGACGTGGGGCTCGATCCCGTAACGCCGGGATCACGCCCTGAGCCGGAGGCAGACGCTTAACCGCTGTGCCACCCAGGCGCCCCAGGGAGAGGGAGTCTTAAGCAGACTCCATGCTGAGGTTGGAGCTCCATGCGGGGCTCGATCTCATGACACTGCCAACTCCTAAAATTCTTAACCTCTATCGTTTCTTTAGTTTCAGTCATTTCAGTCAGAGATTCTCTCTTAAAACATGTAACCAACAATCATAAAATTAGATCCAGCAGCACACATTTACAAACAATAAACAGACTAATCTGACTAATCAACAACCCTAATAATAACTATGATTTATTATTTATTATGTTCTGTGCACTGGGCTAAGTGCTTTTCACCTCATTTATTCCTCATAATAACTGAGGAGTTATTACCATATTAAACAAATGAGGAAGCTGAGACACATGAATTTCTTTTTAAAGTTAATCTCTCCACTGAAAGTGGGGCTTGAACTCACTACCCCAAGATCAAGAGTCACATGCTCTTCGGACTGAACTAGCCAGGCACCCCCTGAGGCACATGAATTTAAGCAACTTGACCAGCCTCTGCCGGCTACACTAAATGGAGAAATTGCCCAAATTTAGGTCATCCGACTCTATGGCATAAATATTTCCTATAGTGACTGTGTTATCTTTGCAAAGAGAAAAAACTTGACAGGAGGCAAGACAGGGCAGATAGGTATTTCAAGACTAGAAGGATACAGAATGGTTTAGGACACAGGATGCTCTCCGAGATCTGGCAAGGAAGAAGAGGACGAAAGCTCTGCAGAGCTGGGATTCAGCAGGGCAAACCTAAGTCACATGAATAATCAGAACTCTAGAAAACAGGGATCTTGATATTTAGATGGTCCCCTTGAGGCATAGTCGATTAATTTCAAAATTAAGTAAGCATTAGGGACACTCATATCTCAGTGCTATAAAGCTTGATGTCACATTTAACCGTTCATTCTCATAGGCTAAGAAGGATGGCTCTGTTGGACAACATTTTACTTTTAATTATACGGATGACATGATTAATAGTACCGATATGTGCTAGGTAATTACAGCATTAAGTCTAATATTAGTGTAAGAGAATAGTGAATTTTTAATGCACAGAAGAATAAGAAAGCCTGAAAGAATATTGCATAGGCAATTAATTATAATCAATTTCATAGATGATATATAACTACATTAATTGTCAGAGCGTGGTTTACTGTTCACAATTAATGCAGGAGCATCTGAAGGATGCAGTGGGAGAGCAAACGCTGTGTGTTCTGCATAAGCTGCCATAAGATTATACCACGGGCTGGCTGGCTTAACCAAGAATTCTTTTTCTCACAGTCGTGACTGCTAGATAGCCAAGATCAAGACATCGGTGAGACCTTCATTCCTGGCCTGTAGACTTCTGCCTTCCTGTGCTGTCCTCACATGGCCTCTTCTCTACAAACACACACACACAGCTCTGGTATTTTTTTGTCTGATAAGGACACCAGTTCTATTAGATTAGGTCCCCCTCCTAGGCCCTCAGTTTACATTAATTACTTCCCTACAGGTCCTATCTCCAAGGATAGTCAGATTAGGGGTTAGGCTTCAACAGATGAATTCTGGGGGCTTATAATTCAGTCCATAACACACTGAATCCCACACTGAAGTCAAGACTGGCCCAGTGTATTGGAGTGGCTAGGAGCCAGTGCTCTGGGGCTAGATTGTCTGCGTTTCAATCCTACTTGTGTAGGGGAGAGAGCTCCCTTCGCTTCTTAAAACACTCTTTCTTGGGCTTCCAACTGCGGGTGTTAATAAGAGTACCTCTCACAGCATTGACGTGAAGATCAAATGACTTATAACATAAAAGCCCATAGCACAGTGCTTGGCAGGCTCAGAAAATGTTAGATATTGGTATTGTTGTTGGCTAGGTTTTAGCCTTTGGTGAAATTAGGCAATGGGTTACATGCAAAGATTTGAAAAAAGATCATATAAAGAACATTACAGGAAGGTGGAATTGACATTAGAGATATTAAAAAGGTCTTATGGGACAAAGAATTTATTTAAGGCATAAAGGTCAACTTGTTTACCTCTTTGTTCCTAAGAAGCAGGAATAAATTATCAAAATAATGAGAGAAAAAAATGGATTTTTCTCATAGCTGCTTGTTTGAAAAATGTCAACCTTATAAAGAATTTACAAGGGTGCAATGACAATACGTTAATTACATCATGAAATATGCAAATGGAGGTCAGTATTTAAAAATGAACATTTCGGATAAAATGAACATTTCTCACAGAAGTAACAAATTGTTAACTATAATTTTCACGAAAGCTCTAAAAATACAACAGATATAAAAGCAAAACTTTAGAAAAACAAAAGGCATGGTATTATAAAATGATTTCTGATTTTGTTCAAGTCTCAGTAGGCTTCTGCACAAAGTTAAATGCCTCCCCCCCGATGAAGGAGCTCATAAAGATATTCCTGGGGGTGAGTTAAATCCCTGGGAAGGAATTATATAAATATGTGATATATACATAACATATATGATTATATAAATTATGTACATTTATTAGAAGGAATTCTATTAATTAATCATTAGAGGTTTAGGATTCAGACTAGGAGAAACTTATTTTTATATATGGATACCAGTGATATGTTTCTGTTCAACAGATTACCTCCAAAACTTAACAGCTTAAAATAATAATAAATACTATCTCATACAGTTTCTGTGGGTCAGGAATCTGGGAGTGGCTTAGCTGGGTGGGTCTGTCTTGAGATTTTCCACTACATTTCAGGCAACATGCAGTCACCAGAAGGCTTGGCTAGGCTTTGGGGATCAGCAAGACAGCTCACTCCCGTGGCTCTGGACTGCAGCCCTCAGTTGCTTGCTGGCTATTAGCAGGATGCCTCAGTCCCCTGCCACATGGACCTTTCCACAGTGCTATTTGACAGTCCACATGACATAGCAGTTGTCTTGCCCAGAATGGATAGAAGATAAAGCAGAGGCAGCAATGTCTTTCATGACCTTACCTTGAAAGTCACACACCATCACTTCTGCTGTATTTTTTACGACAATTGGTCACTTTGATGTTAATTTAGGAGGAGGTGGAGATGGAGAAGGAAGAAGACAGAATCAGAATTCCTAGATCTCAACAGGGACAGGGTGAGTGTGTGTGTGTGTGTGTGTGTGTGTGTGTGTGTGTGTGTGTGTGTGGTGATGGAGGGAATTAGGCGAGGATGGTAGGAAGTTAAAAAAATCAACCCCTGGGACAGCAAACCCCACCATCTTCCTTGTCATCTTACTCCTAATGACCCAGCCGAGTTAAAATGAAATCCTATGGGTTCTTTTTTTCTTTCAGATTTTATTTATTTGACAGGGAGAGAGAGAGAGAGAGCAGAAGCAGGGGGAGATGCAGGCAGAGGCAGAGAGAGAAGCAGGCTCCCCGCAGATCAGGGAGCCCGATGCAGGGCTCCATCCCAGGACCCTGGGATCAGGACCTGAGCCAAAGGCAGTCGCTTAACCAACTGAGCCACCCAGGTGCCCTGAAATCCTATGAGGATAAGGGTCATATCTCTTTTTAGCTTTGTATTAGGCTTACGGTACAGAAAGCCTTCATTCCATAGAGGCCTGGGCTTTGTGCTAAAATATACTCCCAGGTAAAACCCATAAGAAGGTATTTATTGTTAGGTCAGAAAAGAACATCCATGAGAGAAGCTGTTTAGTAACAGAAAGGTAGAAATGTGCTTTTGATTGTGAGTGTGGGTTGCTATTCACGAAGTGGCTGATTTAGACAATGTGACTTTCAGGGAAGGTAAGTTAGCATTCTCAGTCATGCATTGTTATTACGTTGTGAGGCTTGGGTTGAGCAGTAAGAGGGCTTGGATTTTTGTGGGTAGTTATCAATTGAGATTTTCTCTCTTGATGTCGGGAGTTCAGTTGAGCTGGAGAGACCTGAGCTGCCGGGTGTCGGTGTAGCTGATTAACACAACAAGCCAAGTGAGCTTGACCCTGAGTAATGGTCAAGCATCGGACTATTTCCTCAATAGTATGAGCAAGAGGCTAACCCACAGCAAGGGTCCACTCCGCCCTGTTCCATTCCCCCTGCCTAGGGGAGGGTCGGGAGGGCAGCTTCCGGTGAGGCTGGCCAGGTAAAGCCTTTGTAAGTGCCTGTCGTCGCTCGCACTTGATGGATCGAACAGGTTTGCAGCCAACAGCTGGATTCCTTCATTGTTCTCCTAGTTACAAATCTATCGGACTGTATTTGTCTACTTTCGATTTGGGAAATACGGTCGTTGCAATTCTGGCTTTCTCATTGTGTCCCTTTTCTTCTACTTCTGCAAACTTGTAGCTTATACTGACTTTATAATATAAAATTGGTAAAGGCTCTTCGCTGAGGCATGGACGAGGGAAAATCAAAGGGCTTTATTAACAACCATGAAAAAGAAATACTTGTGAAATGTGCTAAGCTTACAGCCACACTTGCTGCTCTGGAGCTGTTATTTCCTTCTCGGTCTCTTAGCAAATTGGTGAGCATTTGCATTGCATGTTTTCTGTTCTACATCTCTGTACCTTCTCTGACCTTCCAGAAGACCAGTGACCTCACATTTCCCCCTTGTTTTCCAAGCCTCATGTTTCATTTTTCCACATCAAACTTCTTATAAACTAAGTACTTAAGTAGATGTTCCCAAATATTTCTTTTTAGTTTGTCACCTGGAGATCACCATCCCTCTCCACTCCATCTTAGAGGTTGGTGTTAGAAGGAAAACAACTTGTTAAATGAATGCATGCTAGAATTTTTATGATTAATAGCCTGCCAGGTCTCATAAGTATGTTTGCATTTTAAAGAAATGCAGCAACAAAACAAGTTGACCCAGATTAATCTCTAGATGATAGATTGTGGGCTTTCAGGAAAAGTGATAAAGGAGTCATGGAAAGTCATGGAATTGGAGCCAGATAGGAGAAATGGGTGGGGTGAGAGTAGCTAAGTAGAAAGAATTTTTATGTTCCTAAATTCTAGAGTTTAGATTAAGTCCCATTCTACTAGATACGCTGAGTCATTTTTTTTTTTTAAAGATTTTATTTATTTATTAGACAGAGATAGAGACAGCCAGCGAGAGAGGGAACACAAGCAGGGGGAGTGGGAGAGGAAGAAGCAGGCTCATAGCGGAGGAGCCTGATGTGGGGCTCGATCCCAGAACGCCGGGATCACACCCTGAGCCGAAGGCAGAAGCTTAATCGCTGTGCCACCCAGGTGCCCCACGCTGAGTCATTCTTTTGCTTGAAGATAGACTAAAAAATTAGAATGAGAAAAGTTAAGTAAACAGTCTTATCATTCACTTAATTGCTTAGGCCAAAATTCTGAGTGCCCATTTTTGATTCCTTATTTCATCTTACATCCCCTACCTAGTTGGTCACCAAAGCTGTAGGTATTTACAGTGTATCCAGATCAAACCACTGCTTCTCCTCGCCATGTCTACGTTTGGTCCAAGGCCCCATTTTGTGTCACATGACAGCTTAACCTTCCATGCTCCCCAGCACTCCTCAACGCAGCCTCCACCACGCTCCTCTCTAATCGAGGTCAGATTGGGTCAACCATGTCATTCTCCTGCTCTTGGGTCCAATGGCTTCCCTCACACTAAGAGGTAAATCCAAAGTCTGTCTATGCTCTGCTCCCTGGCTGTCTCTTAGATCTCATTTCCTACCACTCTCTCTTCTGTTCACCATGTTCCAACTCTGACAGCCCTCCTGCTGTGCCTCGAACTTGCCAAGCATTTTCCTATGTCAAGGCATTTCCTTTTGCTGTCCCTTCCTTTCTCTTCCTCTTGGGGGTGGTGGTGGGGGTGGGGGAGTTCTCTCAGATATCCACATGGTTCCTCTCTCAGTTCAGTCGGGTCTTTCCTCAATTGTCACCTCAGAGATTCCATGCCCAAACACCCTATCTAGCAGTAGCTTCACTATTTCCTTACCCTAATTCATGTTTTTCATAGCTATGTAAATATATAGTAGTATGTTTCTCTAGAGAAAAAGAACTAATAATTCTATCTATCTATCTATCTATCTATCTATCTATCTATCTATTTATCTATCTATCTAATGATCTGACATCTACAAGCTGGAGACCCTGGAAAGCCAATGGCATAATTCAGTCCAAGTCCAAAGGCCTGAGAATGAGGAGCACCAAGGGTAGAAGATGGATGTCTCAGCTGAAGCAACTAGGCAGAAAGGGCTAAATTGTGGGGTGCCTGGGTGGCTCAGTCGTTAAGGGTCTGCCTTCGGCTCAGGCCGTGATCCCAGGGTTCTGGGATCCAGCCCCGCGTTGGGCTCCCTGCTCCGCTGGGAGCCTGCTTCTTCCTCTCCCACTCCCCCCACTTCTGTTCCCTCTCTCGCTGGCTGTCTCTCTCTCTCTGTCAAATAAATAAATAAAAATCTTTAAAGAAAGGACTAAATTGCATTCAGGCCCTCAACGGATTAGATGATGCCCATCCATGTGGAGGAAGGCAACCCTCTTTACTGACTCTACCAGTCAAATGCTAATTTCATCTGGAAACACTCTCACAGACACACTTACAAAAATTGTTTAGTCAAATATCTGGGTACCCTGTGATCTAGTCAACTTGAGAAATAAAATGAACACAGATACACACACACACACACACACACACACACACACACAAATTTTACTATTTATCTACCTCACTAGAATATATGCTTCATATGGCAAAGGACTTTGTGTTTTATTCATTACTATGTCTCCAGGACCTAGAGCAGTACTTGACATATAATAGCTGTTTAATTAAATATTTGTTGAATAAATGAATAATCTTGAAGAAGTAAGCATCTATTCTTTAAATATATATACGTTATATAATATATATACGTATTTTTATTTTTTTTTTAAGATTTTATTTTTAAGCAATCTTTATACCCAATGTGGGGCTCAAATTCACAACTCCAAGATCAAGGGTCACATGCTTTGGGAGACTGGGTGGCTCGGTCAGTTAAGTGTCAGTCAGTTGAATGATTTTGGCTCAGCTCATGATCTCAGGGTCCTGAGATCCAGCCCTGCTTGGGTTTTGCGCTCAGTGTGGAGTGTACTTGAGATTCTCTCCCCCTCTCTTTCTGCCTCTCCCCTTGCTCACGTGCTTGCATTCTCTCTCTCTTCCTAAAATAAAGAAATCAGTTTTTTTTTAAAGTCACATACTTTACTGACTGAACCAGTCAGACATCCCCTTTTATATATTTTTGATAAAGAATAATAAATCTATTAGGTTAAATTATTTTTTTTATTCCTTGAGGTGAAAACCAGGACCTTACAACCTAAGGATTACAGAGACATAAGAAATGACAAAACCTATAATTAAGGAGCCCACAAATAGGAGATAGAGTATTGTTGATTCTGATAATGCCCAGAACCATCACCTATATTTTCACATTAAAATATACTATAAAATATGCCAGCATTCTAAACACACACACACACACACACACACACTAGCATTCTCACACAATAGGCTAAAGTGATTATTGAAAAAAGTAATATAAGACAAAAGAAAATAATAAAAAAATAAGTAGTAATTGCATATGGTACTTCAATTTTATTCTGAGTTCTGTAATTATTATTTTTTTAATTCATATAACCGTTTTCTGTCTGGATAGAAAATGTAGTGCCAAATTTATTGAACTATGATTTTGCCATGGTTTCACTCATTTTCCTTAGTACAGTACTTATTTTTCTGACTGCATAAGATCATTTTGCCTCTTTGGGCTATGTTATCTCTCAAAGCTATGCTTCATGTGGTCTGGCTGTTCTAAATGCTAGGGGAGCATGAAAATGTTGAATATTTAGGTTGTGAGCTCATTAAAGCTGTCCTCAGAAGGTTGATCACTGCAAAGGAACAAATGAAGGTAATGGCTAATTTTCTAGAAATCTGGGAAGAGGGTGTAGCCAGGAGAGAGGAGCTGTCCCTGACATCAGACACCCCAGGCGGTCCCATTTCTCCAGAGCTATGGCCTGAGTGATTTTAAGAGAGAATGAGGCAGCCCTAACACACAGGAAGCATTATTCTACTCTTGCCCAGGCCCACAAGGTAGAAATCCTTTTTTACAGCCTTAGCTGTTGAAAGCCCCAGAAAGAATCTGGTGAAGTGTAGCTGGAGGTCTTAGAGAATCCTGGTGCCATTTCAAAGAAGATTCTTTTTCCTATAAAATTCCCCAACTTAATAGCAAGATTGTTTAATTCTAATTTCATTTACTTTCTCCTGGTCAATACATAGGACTTCTGATATGATTTGACAAAAATCATCATTGCATCACCCATGACCTTTATGTCTCTGGTTTTAATGATTTCAAAGTCATTATGAAAGAAAGTGACAGCAGCTTTGTACATATTTGTTCAAGTCTCTCTGCCACTTCCTTGTTACTTCAACAAAGAGCAGATGGAACACCAAAACCAGCCGTGAAAATGGTATATTTGCTCCTTTATCTATCTCAATTTTTTTTCTATTTGAATTTTTTTCCCATCACTGCTTTTTAGTATTATTAAATTCAAATGTAGAATTTCATATTTTGTTGTCCTTCCATTGAATATTTGAATGTGTACTTTTTGTTTCAGGTCGCTATAGTTATTAAGGGAGTCCAGATACCGTTTTCCCTGGTGGCCCCTAATGTTACATGCCCACAAGAAAGGATCAGAGGAAAATATAAGAAAGTACGTGGCTGTAAAGGCAAAATGATCCTTACAGTTTTATTAAGATGTTGGAACGTTAGAGAAGCCTTGAGATGCAGCTAATAAGTTATTGAACTAGAATTCAACCTTGCACTCCTACGTCCAAATGCTGAATTCTTTCCATTATATCCAAGTGAAAAGTAGAGAGAAATTGGGGGGTCCATGTTAGGGATACAGCAGAGAGAAGTGATCATCACAAGCTGAGTGTAAGTGGGTATAATTGGGTACTATGCTGGGTACTATGGAATTGTTATATCAAGATTTCAAAAACATGTGCATTCAAAATCTGTAATAAGTGATCTTTTTTCCAGGGTGATGAGTTTAGATTGATAATATTTCCAGAACTGGGCTGGGATGTTGTATGTAGACACGATTTAAATTCCATGCTTGGAATCCTTCTTGTCTTTTAGAATACTACCATCACTAAATGTCATGCATTAAGAACAAAATTATGTTGATGTCCATGAAACTGGATGTTACAATCCATCCCAACTTAGCCGTGTCACCACGCCAACAGCAGGACATCACCAGGGGGTCATTTATAGCCAAGTGAGGAGGACAGATTGGCATCGTTTGTCCACAGAGGGGGGCCTAGGTACACAAAGGCGGCACAAGCTTTCTTCTCAAAGGACTTGCTTTTTAGAGAAATGCAAATGAAGGGCTTTTAGGAATGTTCCGGAAATGTCCTCTCTGAATGAGTAGCTTGTGTCAGAGCTGTAAGGCCCTTTGGGAATAAAGAAATGATTGGTATTATGTATGAGGCACTCTTTCATTCCAGGATCATCAAAGCTTTCTGTAAACCTCTTCTGCTCCCTTAGAGACATCTCTTTGCTCTGGAGTCCTGACAGTCCGTATTTTTGCCGCTGGCCTATTTCTCAGCTTCTCCTCTGTGTGATCTGGGTCATTATGGCTCCCATTGTCCCATGGGTGAGTCCAGGCTCCTTACCCGGTTACTGTTCTCTGATGGGTGCCCTGCAGTGTCCATAAGAGTCACACTGACCTGGCTTCAACACTCCTGAATTATATCCTCTGCAAAGTTACTTTTTCCTTCTGGTCTGTTATCTTCATTTCCTCTAAAATGTGGGTTATCATGTGCTTTTCAAATTAGTTGAAGAAATAATCAAGAGCAATCATTTGAAGCATAACCTGCTTGTTCCATACTTCGATTCCTCACGAACTGCCTGATTTCAAGTCCTTCCTTACCTTATCTGCTGCTGTGTTAAGACAGCATCAAGGAAGCAAGAGAAAATGTTTGTTTAAAAGCAAGAATATGAAAACCAAACAAACCCAGGTCTTCTGAATTATCCTCCATACTCCTCTTCCACTCTTTCCTCTTGTTACCTATTGCTTTTTTATCTTCCCCTGATGCGTCAAGGTTTACCTACTCATCTGTGAGTGATGCTTTGAAATTCCTGTGGCAACTACAGGCCATATAAATTCCTGTCCTGGCCAAGGTGTGAGCTTCTCGTGGTCTCCACTGAGCTGTGAGGCAAGGTCAGAACCGTAGACATGTCAGCTTCCACTGATGCTGACCATCAGTAGTTTTGGGGTTTTGCCATATTGCTGGCTGTTATCCCAGCTGTGGCTGAGGGGGGTGAGAGGGAGAGGTAGGTAGTGGGAGCAGGTAGTGGGAGCAGACCCATAAACAGACATTATAGAATTAACTTATAATATCCCTTTAATACAGGTAATACCTTCTACATTTTAAAGATGAGGAAATGGAGTTTTGGCTTAGTTAATTGTGCTCACACACTGGATTCAAATTCAGGTCTGCGTGCCTTCAAAATCCACTAGGCTAGGGTGTGACTGCATCCCACTGGTGAGGCCTACTTGGTCTAGGATCTGGTCGTCAGCCTAGACCCGCCCATTTGCTTTCTGACCCCGGCCCATCTGTTCACTCTGGATATGGTCATTCTCTTCATCCATTTCCAGCTTCTGACCCTGGCTCTCCTGGCCTGCCCTTGACCAAACTTCTCAGCTGAAGAGGGTGATTCTATCTAATATACGGACAAGAAAGAGGCCAGTGGTGACTAAGATTATGGCTTAGTTGTGTTGGCACTTGGGTTTCTTCCTCAATTTTACTGAATGAATCAGGGGTGGCTATTTGCTCTAAGTGGAAACGGAAATTATAGAGAAGGTGCTCTCTCCGCAGTTCCTCCTCTGCATTCCTTATGTGATGACAACATCACAGGGAGCACGTCTCACCTTTCCGTAGCCAGATTGGGTTGCGGTCACTCCAAACCAAGCTTACCCCAAATGCTGTGGCAAGTCTGGCCTAACGATGCTGTTGTGGAGCAAGGCTTAATGATCCAAGCAGAACCTGGAGAAAGAAGAACCCAAGAGAATTTGGTGGGGAGAGAGAACAGATGGGATCACAAAGCCATGACAAAGTTCGAGGGCAGTCAGTCTGTAGGTGGCAGACGAGCAAGCAAGCGATCATTTTCAGAAGCAGACCTTATACCAGTTGTTAATCATAAAACATATATGAGCTTCTTGTTCTGGAGGCTTTAGCATTTGCACTCGCTTTGGGACTTTTGGTTTAGAAGAATGGAAGTTCGGGGCGCCTGGGTAGCGCAGTCGTTAAGCGTCTGCCTTCGGCTCAGGGCGTGATCCCGGTGTTCCGGGATCGAGTCCCACATCGGGGTCCTCCGCTGGGAGCCTGCTTCTTCCTCTCCCACTTCCCTGCTGTGCTCCCTCTCTCGCTGGCTGTCTCTCTGTCACATAAATAAATAAAATCTTAAAAAAAAAAAGAAGAATGGAAGTTCACTTTTTGTTCTGATATTCTAACCGATCCTACATCTAGCATACGGAATCCTATATATTCGTTTCTATGGCAGAAGTAAATCTGAGTGTTTTCCTGTTACGCCCTAGTCAGTGTCAGCCGACCTGCCAAGCACTTACAGAAAGTTTTAAAATGATGTGTTGCAGGAATGTGTGGTCTTAAATAGACCTTTTTTTTTTCTGATATCAGCCACATTTTAGTGACCCGTTGCAAGAGAAAGATTCATTATCTCCCCTTTAAGGATGACTATGTTTATGTCATTAAAAATAAGTATATTCATAAATAAGTAAGGTAATGTCTTAATCATTCAACATATATTATTCCTATAGAGAAACATTATGGTGACTTTTGAATAGTTTCTGAGATGTGGTGTAATGAACAGATGATTGAGTGTTATCTTCAGAAACGATCCAGAAGGCCGTAAGACTAGGCATCTGGTTAGTGTATAACGTTAAACATAAACGCACATACTATTGGGGCAAATGGCAATATGTGGAATATAGAAACACAGACTTAGTTACGGAAAGTTGGATATAATGGAATAAATCTAATGAATAGGCATACGAGAAATTCAGGGATTTTGTGTTTTAGAATAAAGCTGCCCTAAAGGAAGAATAGAACAGATTTTCAGTATGTCAAATGCTCGAGCGGTGTAAAAGCGAAGCCAAAATTGTACAATCTCAAATAAGCATAAATCCAGTAGAGGGACTAATTATTTTCCACTAGGATGCTTCCAAAGTGAGAGTAATTTAATTCTTTTTAAAGCTTAGTTTAAGTGCAGGATTTTATCCATATATTTTGCTTGTTAGTAGCAGCTTTAATAGCAAGATCTGATTTAAGAGAAAATCAGTAATTTCTTGCATGTCTTATATGGTATTTTGGATTAAAAAACATTTTGTTATTTTCTCTCCGTAACGACAGTGTGAAGTACGAAAAGCATCGTTATTCTCGTTATAAAAAGGAGTAAACAGAGATGACACTGTTCTAAGTTGTTTTTGTAGCTCTTTCCATGGATCTGGGCTCTTTTGTCTGGTCTCGGCTTTTGATGACTGATCCAGGTAGGGGAACCATCTGAGGACAATAAATTGAGTGATATTCACACACACACACACACACACACACACGCACACACACACACACACACACACATCCAACAAAAAGCCATTAAACTTGGCCTGGTTAAGCAAGTGGACCAAGGGCACCTCTCTTTCGGGATTAGAGGCCTTGTCAGCTGCTTCTCAGGTCTGGGCTCTTGAGCTGTGCCCCATTCAGAGGCAGAGCAAGGGTCTACCACCAATTTTTGACATAAGTCATGTCAAAAGCCATTTTACCGTAAAAAACTCAGTACTGTCTCCTGCAGCATACTTTATTCTTGGCATTACTCATTCCGTTGATTTATCCACAAGGGTCAATGTCAAAATACAATCTCAGGAGCGAGAAATGAGAAACATTGCACTGTCATCAGCTTCAATGCCTTGGCTTGAATTAACATTCAACTACAGAACTGAATTAGTTCATCTCATTATACAGCCCCTTATCAGAAGCCCAATAGAACGGACACGAGGCAAGTTCATCTGGGAAAGGAAGAGGAAAGAAGACAAAAGTTGGAAGAGCGAGGCATTCTGGAGTAGGCACACTTGGGGAGTGTAGGCAGCTTGCTGACATGTCAGTTAGAAAGTGCTAAGCAAAATGATCTGAAATCTGGTAAAAAACAGACATGAAGTCCCATGCTCTGCCCAGACCTGAATTTCATTTGTGCTTTTCTCAAAAGCTATCATTTTCTTCTATCTTCTGGTAAGCTGAGAAAGAAATAAAATAGGAAGTTTATATCAGCAGATAAAGTCTAGGGGCTTCGTTTGATAATTTCAAAGAGTATGTTTGGTGATGGTGATATGGCTGTAGTATAACTGTTTAATTATATCCAGACATAATTAAATGATAAGCAAAGATTTAGAAGTACAAGCACTTAAGAAGCACAAGGTATTACATACTTTGGTATTTAATAATTACATACGTATTGAAATAGTCGATCAAACTTTCAAAATAATATCATAAAAAAGGCAACCACATAATCCATATGGTATTATACATTTCTCAAAATATCCACCAGCAAATGAAACTATTTAACGTTAGTCCAAGAGTCATTAAAAGGGCAATTTGATTTTTTAACTATAGAATTAAAGTATTTCTGAAACAGTGGAGAACCTTACAGTGTTTGATGAATATGTGATTCCAGAAACGTCTTAGTTATGGAGAAGACAACAGCCACTCATGTTGATAAATAGAGATGGAGCCAATGGCTTCTAGAATTCCTTCGTTTAATCTTTTTTTTATTCTTTTGAAAATTTAGCAAACCCGAACAAACAGCAGTTATATTCACTGCTAGATTTATGAGATATATTTTTATCCCACTGTACAAACTGAATTGTATCTTACATGTACCTACAACATCATCATCGAGAGAATCTAGGGATCCTTTAATCCAAACCCATCTTTAACGGCAACACTTCTCCTAACCCCTTAATCTTTCCTTTTATGTCAAGGGAACTCAATTAATATAACTCCTGGGTTCTCTTTACTCATTCCAGGAACATTTACTTGATTAGTACATTTGGAAGAATAATTGGGGTTATATTTTATATGTTTTCTGTCACATTTGAGAATATTCAGTTCTGCTGTATGGGAAGCAGGAAAAGCAAATGGGAAAAACAAATGAAACTCCCAGGCTGTGGTAGGTACAAACAGTGGAAGTCACTAACCTGTATGACACATTTAAGCCAAATGAACTCAGTGGAACATGCGTGGGTTGGACATAGATAAAGAAGGATGGAGCAGATGAGAGCTGCTTCTGGACAGGAAAGGGATGGAAGGATTGAGTGAACATTAAATATTAATAAAACACAGATCATGCCGCATTCATACTGACAGCAGTATCATCCCTGAATCAGCCACCCATTGGTGACGCCAACTTTGGCCCCAAGTAGATGCTGATGCAGAAATTCAGAAATAAGTCAGGAGAAGCAGCAGGTCATTGACAGCTACAAGTGTGGGAGGGCAAACTTGCCTCTGCTTTCTCCAATAGAGCAAGTGTGTGCTGGCTCCCGGGGCCATCCACCTGTTGGGTCCCTTTGCTCAATCTCAAATTTGTAACCATACCAGCAGCGGGGAAAGCTGATCCAGCACAGAGAAAGAAGACACGAGAACAGTGCATAACCCAGGACATAGAGTGGTTCTCTCAACTACACAATATTGTATCTGGTCTCTTTCCTCTGCTTCTTGCTGTATGTTTTAAAATTGATTCAATAAATGGTGTCATTTGATCACCTTAATGTGATAGCCATGGTAGCCATTGGTAGCCATGCCTTCTTACTGTGGGATCTCACTGCTCAGAGAGAGAATCTCTTCCAAGCTTCCCTAGAATTCAGCTCTTCTGCAGCAGGGGAGGCCTGCCAAACTTCCCACTAATGTTACCTGTGACAGGAAAGTCTGTCTAGTCCTGTCCCATTCTGTTCTTACCATAGGCTAGGTCCCCCAGCTTAACCTTCCGGATAATAAAGATGACATTTTGATCTTTTACCTGTCACTCCTTTATTTTGTTTCTCAATTTTTTCAGCACCTGGATACTGAAGATGAATGCTATTTATTGGACCCTCTCAGATTCCCCTACTCTCCTCATTTTAAAGTTGGGGTAACTGAGGCCCATGGAGTCCACAGAACATTTAGATTGGCCTTGCTGGCAGGGTGGGTATAAGGAATTCTCATTTCTGTAAGACAAACATGGAGGTATGGACTCCTGGGTGGTACCCTCTGTCCCTAAGCTGCATTGTACTTTATCAAATTGGGGACTTGGTGGCCTATCCTGGATGTGGAAGGCTTTTTTGCCCAAATGTCTAAAAGAGTCATTACATGGGCATCAGGTCACCCTGCCCGGTACTTAATTATCTCCTTTCTCTACCTATGTCTTACCATTAAGGACAGTCTGAAATCCATGAATCTCTGTCTAGGATTCGAAACGTGTTTCTTGTTAGTTTCTACGGATAATTCTTACTTAGTGAATCATGGCTCCGAGTTTATACTTAGGCTGAGTCAAACCAGTGCCTCTGTGGTCTCAGTAGCAGGCAGCGTGATCCTTTGACATTGTACTAGAGACCTACACTCGCTTGGCTTTCCTCTCTGAGGTCAGCTTCACGCTAAGACTCCAACATTCTACTTGTCATTTCTAAGTGTGTGGCCTCAACTAGACTGTTTTCAAAGTCCTGGTTTCCTGCCTTAGGGATGCCACCTTTTCTGCCCTTTCTTCATTTCATTTCTGTCCACTTTAAGGAAGTGCTAAGATTTTTTTTTTAAGATTTTATCTTTAAGTCATCTCTACACCCAACATGGGGCTCAAACTCACAACCCTGAGATCAAGAGTCGCCTACTCTACTGACTGAGCCAGCCAGGCACCCCAGAAAGTGCTACAATTTTATTTCCGAATTTTATGGGTGAAAACTTCCCGGGTAGAATGATTAAAACAGTTCATTCACTGGGGTGCCTGGGTGGCTCTGTTTGTTAAGTGTCTGCCTCTTGATCTCAGCTCAGATCTTGATCTGAGAATTATGAGTGCAAGCCCCACATGGGGTTCTGTGCTGGGTGTGGAGCCTACTTTAACAAACAAACAAACAAAACAGTTCAGTCACTAATAAAAAGGAAACTAGTACCTTCTCTTACATTTCATTTCAGCTGTTACTCACTTTCAACATTACTCATTTCCTGCCTTTAGGTAGGTTCATTTTGCTTCAAGATCTGTTGCTAACATTGAGAATGATGACTGCATTTTGTTTATTCATGATTCCCAGGGCCTAGTCCAATTCCTGGGAAATAAAGAGGAAAATATATCATAGTGATTGAGAGCCATTAGAAATAAATTTTGTTTTTGCTTTGTCCTTCAATATCTATTTTCCCTTTTCTCCAATAGCACCCTGATATTTATTTATGGGAATTACTATGGCCAGAAGTAGATATAATCCGGCAGGATTGTTATACATGGTGCTGCAGGTGTGACTGCATGACCCAAGCTAGGGCAATCATACACTCGTTCCCTGCATTTCAGAGAGAAAAAAAACAGCCCTGAAACTTGTCGGTGGTGATTGGTCACAGAGGCAGCACCTGGGAGAGGCAGCTGTCCACCAGTTCTTCTTTAAAGTTTGAGGTGAAATTCACAAAACGTGCAGGTGACCATCTTAAAGTGTGCAACTCAGCGGGCTCATGAGGTCATGCAACCACCACCACTCTCCAGCTTCACAGCTTCCTCATCACCCCAGAAGACAACCCCGTGCCCAGAAAGTACTCACTCCCCTCATTGCACCCAGAAAGTACTCACTCCCCTCATTGCACCCAGGAAGTACTCACTCCCCTCATTGCACCAGCTCTTGCCACCACGGCGATGCCTCTGCTGTTATTGCTGGTTGTTTGGTGTTTCCTCCAATTCTGTGAACTTCCCCATACCCTTAAAATAATTCTTTTTCTCGTTGAGGTATTCAAAGTTACTTTCTCTTGCTTGCAACCAACGAATTACAACTAGGACAGAGCTAACTAAGCGTTTTGGAATCAGAAAATTTCAACCTCAACTGTAAATAGAAATTGTCAGGATTCAGTGAGATAATTCATGTAGAGCAATTTGCAATCTTAGTGCAGCGTACGCACTAAATCAATTATAGGTATTATTATTGCTATTATTATTATTATTAAGTATTAGATGCACATTTAATGAGTGAATTATTACTCAGTGAAGTATCTCATCTCTCCCATGGCGTGTTTGCTGATTTGAACTCGGTCAAGTCTAGATCGGGGTAGATAAGATGAACAGGTACAAAAAGACAAGACATGGAGGTATGTCCATGAGGCAGGAGAGATGAAGAAAGTGATTAAGAAAATAAATATTCAGAAACGTATTGGTGAGTGTGGAACATTTTTGCTCCATTTCTGATGTTTCTTTCCAAGTGTTGGGATGTCAGTTACTTTCCCCTCCTGGCCTCTCTCTGTTATTTGATTGATGAGTTTGGGACCAGAAAGTGGGCATGTAACCCTCTGACTCTTCCTTTTTCTCTTTCTTGGAAGTGAGTTTCCTGCAGGAAGCGAAGCAAAGGTCCTGCTTTGGTTCTAGGGGCGAGACTTGGGAGTGTGGAAAACTGCAATGACCAGAGCTTCTGTGAATGACTTGCTCCTTGATTCCTTTGGGTTCCTTGTGACAACATTACTTTTGTTGTCACTTGGGATGAAAAACATCTGTTTCCACCAGTAATTAGAGAAAGAAGATATTGCCAAGATAGGGTGGAGATCACAAAATTGTGATATGGGCTGAAGGGGAGTGGAGAGGGATAGGATGCTAGTTTTTATCCAGTCACTGGGGATGTGGGTGTTTATTTGCTAGAGTGTTGACATGAAAAGCACGCGTAGGTGAACCATGGGGAAGCTGAAGGAACTGTATTCACCTGCTTTGCTTTAAAGGACTTGAGTTAATTTATGAGCTATTGCTAATAGATTTTGAAGCTTACTCTTTTTTTTTTTTAGATTTCATTTATTTATTTGACAGAGATAGAGACAGCCAGCGAGAGAGGGAA
This sequence comes from Ursus americanus, assembly GCF_024610735.1. Taxonomy (NCBI): domain Eukaryota; kingdom Metazoa; phylum Chordata; class Mammalia; order Carnivora; family Ursidae; genus Ursus; species Ursus americanus. Next base: position 15,373,501 of record NC_142145.1, on the reverse strand, counting down.
CACAAGCAGGGGGAGTGGGAGAGGAAGAAGCAGGCTCATAGTGGAGGAGCCTGACGTGGGGCTCGATCCCGTAACGCCGGGATCACGCCCTGAGCCGAAGGCAGACGCTCAACCGCTGTGCCACCAAGGCGCCCCTGAAGCTTACTCTTTTGATAGTTTGATTTGGAGCCTGTGGATTAATTCTTCTGCATGGCAAATTTTAAAAAGTCAACATAGCTCTTCAGCTGCGATTTCTCAAGCTACCCTATTTTCTGAGCTGAGACAACCATTTGTTAAACGAATGGGAAATAATTGCCTAAGTACATTAGAAGAGACACAATTTCTTCCAAAGTCAATACATGGCTCGGGATTAAGTTTTCTCTGACAAGCCCAACTATCAAGAACCAAGAAGGGAAAGGTCAGAAAAGGAAGCTATTCCCTCAAAAAAGTGGATTTTGCAAGCTAGAACCAATAGGATGGTGCTAACAGCATGGGTCAATATAATTGTAGTTAGCATCTTCACAAAAGATGTCTTGAAAAAGAATTCTTGGCTTGGTAGAAAACATCTTTCTTTTTGGAAAGGAAGTCTCCTTTTTAACCCAACAAACATTCAAGGAAAGTAGGCAGAAGCTGGAGAAAGAAGATCAATCGTAAGTTATTCAGCTAACAATGTTGACATATGGTATGAAGATTGATATGCTTCTTGGCTTACCAATGCATGCTCATACTGGGGGCACTATAGACTCAGAACACATTGAATATATATTGAATAATATACTGAATAAATTTGTTCAATATACTTGGAATATAATCATAAACATAGCTTTATTTCCTTACAACTGATCTCCATAAGATAGTCTTTCCACTGTTTGTCCATGGACACGAATTATGTCATGGTTGCACAAAAAGAAAATATGTTCTTTAAGGCCCTTACAAAAGCAGTACTAGTGTTAAAAGGCCTATGAATTTCAGTGAAGATAAAGAAATGAATGATGTAATTTGGGGTGAGTGGTGAAGGGCCAGTGGGGAAGTCAGACATCAGGTTGATTTTCCAGTGTTTTCTTGTCAGCAGGAAGCCCGAGGTCAGTCTGTCATCTACCCTAGTCCCCAGAAACTCCTTGCTCTTACCCACACACACCCTGGGCCAGCCTGGACCATGCTTTAGTTCATGCTGTTCACTATGCCTAGAAGCTTCTGAACACTCACTTTATTAAAATCTTGGCTAGCTTTTAGGGGAAAAAAAGATGCCTCTTCCATGAAGTCTTCCCTGAGCACCACGACCGGAAAAATTGTTTCTTGCTCTGAGTGACAAGTTATTTATGCTATTAGGTTACTTACTGTATTTCCCCCTACTTAGAAGGTATTCGGTTTTCCCCTTTGGCTCTTTCTAGTCTGCGGGTTCCAGATGGAGAGCATACTTTATTCATATTTATATACACTGAAAAATCTTAGTACTAGAATTTATTCATTTATTTTTTTATGTTATGTGTGTTTTATTATTTATTTACTTTTTAAAATTCCAGAATAGTTAACATACGGTGTTTTATTAGTTTCAGGTGTACAATATAGTGATTCACCACTTCCATACATCGCCCAGTGCTTATCACAAGTGCCCTCCTCATCCCATCCTATCTTCCCCATCCCCCGCCCCACCTTCCTCTGATGACCATCAGTATTTTCTCTGTAGTTAAGAGTCTGTTTCTTGGTCTTAGTACTGAAATTTACTGTTATAGTCAGCCAGAATGAGGTTCTGATCTGAGCGATTAGCTTCATTTATGAGAGAATAAGAACTTGTTTTTGTGAATTAAAAAAAAAAAAAGCCGGGGCACCTGGGTGGCACAGCGGTTAAGCATCTGCCTTCGGCTCAGGGCGTGATCCCGGCGTTATGGGATCGAGCCCCACATCAGGCTCCTCCGCTATGAGCCTGCTTCTTCCTCTCCCACTCCCCCTGCTTGTGTTCCCTCTCTCACTGGCTGTCTCTATCTCTGTCGAATAAATAAATAAAATCTTTAAAAAAAAAAAAAGCCTACTCCTCAGTGTTGGTAAAGGTGTGGAGGACGACACACTTTCCTGGAATGTTGGTGATAATGGAAATTGCTGCATCCTTTCTGGAGGGCAATTTTACACTAGTCGGCAAAATTTCTTGCACACATCCACTGTGACTAGCAGCTTAACTTCTTATATAGGAAGTGTAAGGCTTATCAGAATACGCACACGTAAGAGAATGTGTCTTCCTGTAGTGTCTATCATAACAAACCCAGCTAACCACAAACAAGAAACTCAAGGTACCACATTATGTTAGGGGACATGAACGGGACTTTAACTTCCTATGTAATTCGATTTTTTTACAATGAATGTGTATTACTTTTTATAGAAAAAAAGGAAATTCTTAGTTGTTTTTTTTCCTTACTCAAAGAATCCCCGCTATGTTTTGGGGATTATTCCTGAATAGAGATGCATCTGCCTCCCATTTTATTTTGGCACAGAGGACAAGAATAATCTCAGAAGCTGGTTTGCAGCATTTTCTTAATTAAATTCTGCATTGTCCATCTACATATTATTCACCAGTCACGCTTAGGCTCAAATCCATGTCTCCTTAGTTCCCACAGGAGAAAGTCTGAACGTGCAGAACTGATGGACATTCTGAGGTACAACCCTTGCGGCCCTGTGCTCTCCTCTTTTCTAGAACATCTCTACTCTCCTAACCTCATCTTCTATTTCAGGCTTCCTTGATTTTGACTTTCTGCTCCTGTCTTCTAGAATGATTGGCTGGTAGCCAGCCACCCACCTTCCTTCCTTCTGTGAAGTCTCTGCTTGCATGTCCTCTTCTCTGTAATGGTCTCTCTCACTATTCAGGTGTCAGGAAATCCTCCATTCATGGCGCTCTTGTCCCCTCATCTGACTCCAAAGCCATCAAATGTTTATAGGGGTGTCTTCTTCACCTGATGAATGCCCTTTGGGGACAGAGCCTTATTCATTCTTGTGTTCCCAGCTGTAGATGTTTGCATGAGTTTTACAGAGGGAACAGGTTATCTGTGGAAATCACGTTTCACTTCAAAATTACTACAAACTGATGGTCATGGACTGTTGTCTTAACAAAGAACATCTTTTGCTCCACCATGATTTTAACCATCGCGGTACCAAGGCGAAGACTCCTTTCTCTGCTCTAGTTACAAAGCTGGTTCATTCACTTGTCTTTGAAGCCCATGATTTCCTCACCCAATGGTTATGAGACATGGTGTGAATCCTGTTCTAGCTCTTTCTCATAAGGACTTTCTAGAGCCAGTCTTTAGACCATCTCTTCTTTCACATTCTCCTACACTCATTACTACTTATTTCTCTTCCAGGCAGGGCCTTCACGAAGTCCCAGTCCTCAGCTGGCACCGTCATATACAGGACTGGATTAAAACCTTTACAGAGGCTGGAAAAATTATAGTCCCTATCGTAATGTCAACCCCCAAATTGCAAAATGGTAAAATACCAACTTACGTACATGCTGGAATTAAAACAACGTCTACCAAATTCTGTGATTATAGAAGTTTATCAGAGCTTGACTTATTCTTCTTCTGTGCCTTTGCTTTGCTGTGTCGGAATCCACATTTTAGTCTCCAAGTGTGGTGGTATTTCAGCACTGGTAGCCTATTCCCACAAAGGGTGTTGGGAGATTTGCTTTAAGTATTGAAATATTTATTTTCATAACTCTAGGAGATGAGAGGGTCCATTCATATTCAATAGTTGTTATAAGTTTGTGACATTGGTTTTGAAGGAGATTTTAATGATCATTATCTCTACCCACAGGTGACAAAGATTTACTGAGGCTAAGAACTTTCTGCCAGCTATCCACAGTGTGCCGAACAACCAGGGCGAGAATTTCTTAGGTATGGAGCAGGTTTTGTTTCTGCCACCCCATGTTGTTTGCGCACTTTGTTTCTGTTTTCTGGAGGGTAGAGTTGCCAGATTTAGCAAATACAAACACATGCAACATTTGGGACCTACTTATATGGGATAGTTATTTGTTGTTTATCTGAAATTCGAATTTAACTGAGCATGTTTTATCTGGCTGTCCTCTCCAGGGATAGAAGAGATAAACCATAATGTTTAATGAGAACTGAGTTTGTTGCTTTTACTTATTTCACTGACTCTTAACAAAAAACCCTGCAGCTTAAAACATATTTTAGAAAATATTTTTATATAAATATGATGTGTTTTTTATATATATATATTTTTAAAGATTTTATTTATTTATGTGACAGAGAGACAGCCAGCGAGAGAGGGAACACAGCAGGGGGAGTGGGAGAGGAAGAAGCAGGCTCATAGCGGAGGAGCCTGATGTGGGACTTGATCCCAGTACGCCAGGATCACGCCCTGAGCCGAAGGCAGACACTTAACAACTGCGCTACCCAGGCGCCCCTGTTTTTTATATTTTTATAGATAAAGAAATTGAAGCTTTAGAGAAGTTACACTTTCAGTGCCAAGACTGGGAGCCCAGAAATTAAACTCTGGAGCAGGGAACAGATGAGGAAAAATGTTTGTGATTTTCTTTTTAATACTCCTGAATTCCTCTGGGTTCCTTTTGTTTGTATTATTTGTTTCATTTCCTCATCTTGGGGGTGGGGAAGCCCTTCCTTTTGTGTGTGCTTTTGTGTCTTAAAGAGAACTCTGGGTTTTAAGCAGAAACTCTAGGTGAAAGAGAAAGCTCTTGCCATCAGGTAGGACAGAGTTGGCAAAATGGTGGAGTGGGACGAGGGGCGGTCAGGCCGAGGTGACAGATGGGGCTTCTGCGCACACCGTGAGGTTGTCCGGTCCAATCAAGTGGTCCCTTCTTTAATCTTTCTCCTGGCCATTGGCTGGTCTTTCTTGATTTGAGTAAGTATTCTCAGTCCCCACCAGCCTGAGCAAGAAAGGTCAAGTTGTACTGGCCAGAATGGGAAAACGAAGCCATTCCCATGTCTTTCTTTCAAGAATATGGGGCAAGATATTTTGGGGAATTAATATTACCGCCTCTTCTTGATTTTCTTCAGGGAAGAATAACTCTCTTTCCCCTGCTTTTCCAGAGGTGAAAATTCTTTCCTCTTACTCTAGGCACCATTTTTGCTTCTTGGAATCGCCCACTGCTCAGGAGATTTTCAAGAACTTTACTGCATTCTTCTCTAACAATTTTGTGAAGTGTGTGTGTGTGTGTGTGGTGTGTGTGTGTGTGTGTGTGTGTGTGTGTGTGTGTGTGGTGTGTGTGTGTGTGTGTGTGTGTGTGTGTGGTGTGGAGTTGTGATTCCTGCCCTGTGCAGGTACTGAGACTAGACTTAGCCTCCAAATTTGTCCAGGTCTCTCTCTCATCTGGTGACTTAACCCAGGAAAGAAAAGATTTCCCTCTGAGAAACAAGCTTCTAATCAAGCTTATGGCCCTACCGTATCAGTTTACAGCTCCCATCCTGGTGCTGCCCTTGAGGAAGCTTCCAGGGCATAACTGACTCTGTCCACTGTGGTTTGGTTTTCACAGCCAGTTCCTTCTCTAAAGTCACTGTTTGAAGCTTGGGCTGAAACTCTTCACTCTCCCTGTTCCTCCAGCTGGTGGAGAATGGTACCTTCTCGTTTTGTTCCACTTAAACTCAAAATTAATCTCTTAAGCACTCATCTTGCAGAAGGACATCACCTCAGCATCTTAAGGGGCACCTGGGTGGCTCAGTCGGTTAAGCGTCTGCCTTTGGCTCAGGTCATGATCCTGGGGTCCTGGGATTGAGCCCTGCATTTGGCTCCCTGCTCATCGGGGAGTCTGCTTCTCCCTCTGCCTCAGCTCCCCCCCTCCTGCCCAGCTCATGCTCTCTCCTTCTCTCTCAAATAAATAAATAAAATCTTAAATAAAATGTGCATTCTCCTAGTTCTCCTAGTAAGGATTTTAATCCCCAAATTTTCAGGCTCTAAGCTTTTTGAGGATCATCTTATCTTTGGCAGGAAGTACTAGTTTTCCACTTGCTGCTTCTGCAGGGAAGGCATATTCTGATTCCTGAGGTCCTCCTGGCCCTGCAGCCTGAGAATATAGAGTGTTTCGCTGAGAGGCTATTAAAATGTACTGCATGAGAATAGAAGGCTATGCAAATTATTTCAAGTGCGCATCCAAACGCTTAATTTTTTGGTCTCCCACAAAGCATTTTTCAGTTCTCTCATATGAATTGAATTTTTCAGCCAAATCATTCCATGGACAGGCAGTTACATTTACTTTCTTCTTTGCTGATAAAACCCTTTCAACTACAGAAGGTATTGTGCCTACTGCCTAAAGTTATAGATTTCTTTCGTTGTTATCTTTGGAGTAGGAGAACAGTCTGTTCATCAACATTGACTGAGCGCCTGCTGGGCATAATGAGCACTATACTTGGGGAGTATAGTGTTGGGGAGTTTGAAAAATGGGAAAGCATTTCAGGCTTTCTTAAATAATTTAGAGTGATATGAAGAATAAAATCTCAAATGTAAAATGAAAACAAGCTGAATTACTCCTGGGCCTGGAGATGTCTACCATCAGACTGAAGAAACCAAGCATACCGCAGACTGTAACGAGAGACCTGGCCAGGAGCTAGGCATGCCTCTGGCCAAGTGGAGACAGATATTTGGAACCATTCATATTCTCAGAGTCCTTAGATGTAACTTGAAGGGTATATGGAAGCACTTTATCTGAATTGAACACTTGGGAGATAGGAAGAGAATTTCACAGGCTCCTATCAGTTAGATGGAGGGAAAGTTAAGGCCAGGTTTAGAATTTCTTGCCAGAACCTGAAATATTTTTTCCTGGTTATTGGCTTGTCCAGTACTTTTCTGTTCAAATGTTCAAGGCCCAAACTCGATGCTTCCTTATGTCTTTTCTTGACCTCGGACTCATGTGGATTGAGGATCCCGGTCCTTGTCTTTTCTCTTCCCTGTTGGTGGCTGGAATCAGGCGAAGAGGTGAGGAAGAAATGGTTGGCCAAGTAAATACTTTATTTGGCTTTCAATGCAACTTTTTGAAAATGATTATCTCACACCTACCTTTCCATATAGTAATTATTCCATTAATGGGATTAATTCAATCAATGTCAACTGTAGTTTTAAGTTATTTTTTTGAAGTGTTTAATATTTGGATTATTTTGAATGATCCTGAAAGACTCTTTTGACTTGAATAGGGCCCACCTGTTACTTGAAGCACATTGGGAAATGGGTAGTTTCTGAACTGAAGCATATACATAAATTATATGACGTTATATTAAATATGATTACAAAGAAACTAAAAATATCCAGGGGAAGGTGAACTAAGTGCAATACTTAATAAATATTTATTGAGTGTTGCTTTCAAATGGCAAATAAGATAAAGTCCTAGTAAGAAGAAACCATGAGATTAAGAGAACGTTTCTAAAAGTTAATTTCTTATATTAGTTTTGCAAGATGTTAATAGGTCTTGCTCAGAGCAGGGGCTCCATGGTGAAATAAGTTTGAATTACACTGGGATAAATAAATACGTTTTTCCTAGTAGGACCTCTCGGCACCTTCGAAATGTTCTAACATTGTTTAATCCTGTGTGTGTGTGTGTGTACCAGAATTCCACAGAATGCACTAAAGCACACGTACAGAGGAGATGGAAAAGAAGTCAGCTGGTAGAGGGAGAAGAGGGTGGGTAGAGAAGGAAGCTTTGTCATATTAATGGCAGAGCACTAGAGTGAAGATTCTTGTGGGTTGGAGCCAAATGGTCATCCAGTTCCACTGTCTATGAAGTAAGTCCTATTCTTTGATACTGTAAGAGCCAGTTTCCTCTGTCATGTATATGCAAATATTTATATATTACACTTATTATATATAATTACATATCATATGTAATTATGTATAATACCCCCTTGCCTCATGCCCCGAACCACATCTACTCTTACCCTGCTCGACCCAACTCTTAGCAATGGCTAGCCAGAGCGAGTGTTCTTTCCTTGTAATCCACTGTGCTTTAATATTTAATCATAAAATTTCATCATTTAAATAAATTTAGTAACTAAACTTTTATCTTTTTTTATGATTTTCAGATTTATTCATATACATTCTCTCTTTTGTTTTTCCCAACAAATCCTACAATAAGATAGGTATCATTTTTATTATTATTTTACTGATTTAAGATAGTGTATTTCTCAATCTCTTGAGGGTAATGATTGACATTTCAGACAGAACAAGCATTGATTGACAGAACAAGAAATATGAGGTTCCTAGGCACTAAATGCCCAAGTTTAGTCAACTTTAACCACTTCCATATTTTTTTCCACACCCTTCTACAGGGGTTGATATAGCCCACAAGGGAGAGCTGGAGATCCTGCAGATAAAATATGATTGATCTGGAATTCCAATTCAAGTATTCTGATGGAAAAGCTCATTGTCTTTCTACTACAAAGAAATGTGTTTTTTCTTATCAGAGTCTGATAACCGGGTAATGGGTGGACCTGACTGTACCTGAAAATGACTGTTGATTGAATGAATGGGTGGTTGAGTAAACATAGATAGGCAACCATGGAGGCCAGGTTCCAATTTATAGTTACAAAATTGAAAGGTAGAGAGAGGATTTGTTCAAGTCCCTTTTATAAAAGGTCGTTTTCAATTGATTTTTGATGGAGGAATTTGTGTGTGTGTGTGTGTGTGTGTGTGTGTGTGTGTGTGGAGATGCTGGGGAGAATGGAGGAAATCTTTGTAAAACAGTCGTATCTATTGCAGAGACTGTAACTTGGAATTAAAAACTTTAGATTCCATTTATTACTGTTTATATCTTCCTTTATGAAAAGATGTATGGTGAAGTATAGAAATCAAGTCTGTAATATTCTCTCTCTCTCATTCTTTCTTCAAATAATATCCATTATGCGTCCTTTATGTACTGCTTATTGAAAGAATGAAAATGCATAAAAGAGAGTGAGATGCGGTTGAGAACTGTTAAGTATTCTGTGGAAAATGATCCCGGGTCTCATTACAGATGATTTAGAAATAGGCGGGAGCATCATTTTAAACTTTGGCCTTTCCTAGTCGTTTTATTCCACGAGTTGTTGAAAAACCCAAACCTTACAATTGGAATGCATGCTAAATTATAGCCCATTGTCTCTTCTTCAAAAGCGGTGCTTAACGTTTTATATGTACCGTGAATGTCACTGCCAACCCTCCATCATCCCACCGACCTAAAGAAATTTGCTGTCCTGAATTTATTTGGTGTACATATATAGATATTCTAGACAGCTCTTCTGGCCAAGAATATAGATCCTTTGTAATATAAGGACAAGTTGATATGTGGCATCATGGGACTAGAGCAGATTTCACAAAAAACTGCTAACAGGCGAAGGAATTTCATGGAGAAACCCTAGCAGGGAGAGCTAAAAGAAAACAGATGGCTAAGTTTGAAGTGGTATCCAAATGTTGGCATTTTATTTTCAGGACAGTTGTTGTGACACAGACTTATTTGTCAGGTATAAAATAATATTTTATTTTGCTATTCAAATTACATTTTAAATTCTGGTTCATCACAAAATGGTTCCTTTGGTATTAATCTCAGTCGTGGACTTGGAGACCCATTGATTCAGCATTCTTCAGAGACAACTGTGTTTGTAGTACATTTCGTATTTGTATTCTAGTTTTGACAGAAAGTCTATGAAATGCTTTATTCTAGAGATCTCTATTTTGATGAAACGGCAGTGGTGGCCACCCAGCTGCCTAAACCTGAAAACAGAGATCATAGTAAGTCCAGTCATCACAAAGACAGATGATCTCCCCCCAGAATATCTCCAATCCTCACTTTTGCCTTCCTCTGTCACAGTCCCTGTGCAAGGTGTTTTCATTTGCATATACACCTGAGTGCCTCTTTAGTGACTTCCTAGTGATTATATCTTTGAATTGCCAACAAAGTATTCCTTTCCATATGCAAATCTGATTCATACAATTTTCCTACTCAAACTTCTTCAGTTGCTCCCTATCGTAGGATGGAATGTAAACTGTCCTGGAATTGCAAGGGAGATCATGAGTAGGCCCTTCTCATCTGAGCACTTCTTGCTGTGCTCCTCTCCATCACCAGCTGAATGAAACATCTCATGTTTTTGCCTTCCTCCAAGAGGTCCTCTTACCCCTTCTCCATCTAAGGAACATGTGCTTATCCTTCAAGTCTTAGCTTCAATACACCCTTGGACATTTGAGCCAACACTCCTCAGCAGACTTAGAGACTACACTTCTTGAGACTCTAATGGACCTTGAACTTACTCATGATATTTCATCATTGTTCATTTTCATACTTGTCTGCCCAGCAGATGGTGAATTAATTGAAGAAGAGCCTCTATCTTTTCTATCTTGAGTCCTGTTATCTGCATTAGAGGGTTACATAGCATATGCTCAATACATATTGAGTAAACGGGTAGATAAACTAGCTTGATTGTGGGAACTGTTTCACAATGTGCATGTATACTAAAACATCATGTCATATGCCTTAAATATATATAACTTTGTGTGCCAAGTACACCTCAATAAACCTGGAAAAAAGAAAGTGTCATCAATAGAAACAGTTATCTAAATAGCACTGTCCAGCTGAAGGAGAAATGGTTAGCAAATGCCTCTCCTTTGTGTTCTAGACTCTGATAGAAAGAACATGACTTCTTTTTTTCTTTGCCTGTTTTGAATAAGTGGAGAGAATTAAAAAGGGGCAGTTAGGGTACGGAACCAAGAACCTTCTGGCTGATAAAGAGTCTAGAACAACAACAACAAAGAAAACCCTTTCTATGTCTGGTTGTTTAATTTGAGAGATAGTTTGCAGGTGGGGAGTAGAGAGTGGCGTCCTGAGAGTCAGGGGGGTGAGATGAGGAAGCATCTGAAGGAGCATCTTATTGGGAGCCTGTCTCTTCCCTGGCAGGACACTCAGAGCAAGTCATGCACAGCACGTAGTCAGGGCCCTTTGCAGAATCTGTCTTTGGGCCTCTGTTCTTCTCTCCCCAGAACCAGACATGCTTCCCGCCCTCTTCCCCCTCCTGGGTTTGCCTCCCTCTAGTGCCTGCCCTCTAGTGGCACTTAGTATACGTGTGGTCTCTCCTGATAGTTTTCTTTGAGGGGTGTCTGTTTGATACACTTTTGCAAACTCCACCATAACAACACACCACTTAATCTATAACACACGAAGAAATTTTTCATCAACTATGCAGATCAGACAAGAGTTTGACTAATTGTGCGTGATAAGCAGATGAATAGTCATTATTGGTAATACTGATGCTGTCATATATGTGCTCATTGCTCAAAAACTATATTCTAAGTCTCATTTTGGCAGTTTCAATTAAAAAAACAGAGTTTTCCAAATATTTTTCCAGCTTTTCTTCTTGAGGAGGAACCAACTGAATTCCTTGTACAGCATTGATTTCTCCAGTTCTTAGACCAAGGACTGTATAATCACGCTCCTCAGGATTTGCAAGCTAATGAAGAATTCAGATACAGGCAGTGAGTATATGGATAGTTTTGAGAAAAAATTTAGAGAAATCTCACTAGATACTAATATGGAAGAACTCTGTCATATGTATAACTTCGATATCTGAAGCTCAGCAAGTGGGAAGTGGTAGAACTTGCAAGGTCAAAATGCCCATTACGTGGGATTCCGTGATTCAGTAAGCATGGTCGTATCAATGAAAAAATGTAAACTAAGAGTGGCCAGACCTTCTTGAGTTTTTAGGTTGTAACTCATACAAGTAATGATTCTTTTTTAAAAAAGTAATCTCTATACCCAACGTGGGGCTCAAACTCATGACCCCACGATCAAGAGTTGTATGCTCTTGTGGCTGAGCCAGCCAGGCGCCCTGGTTCTTAATAGTAATAGGTCCCTTAGAAAATACTGTGGATAAAAGGAAAACATGAAAATTAAAATTTTGATTAAAAGCATAGTTCATTGTCCTCTAAATCCATGAACTGTCCTATACATTGAGGGTAGGGTAGCAGAGAATATAAAAGTGGGGTACAGTAATTCATAAGCTGACAGCTGAAGGAAAGCGAAATGAAGAAACATATAAACAAACCCAACTTTCATATTCTTTCTAATGGGCTTTCTTTGAATTTTTCAAATTCTAAGTTCTAGTGATTCTTTTGATCTTCAAGTTATAAAATGTTTGGTAAAAAATGATTAGCCTATAGATAACCATATATTCTGTAAATAACAAATAATTATATTTCTATTTAAAAATATTTGTATTTCTTATTTCTATTTAAAAAATACTTCTATTCGGGGCGCCTGGGTGGTTCAGTCGTTAGGTGTCTGCCTTCGGCTCAGGGCGTGATCCTGGTGTTCTGGGATCGAGCCCCACGTCAGGCTCCTCCGCTGGGAGCCTGCTTCTTCCTCTCCCACTCCCCCTGCTTGTGTTCCCTCTCTCGCTGGCTGTCTCTCTCTGTCAAATAAATAAATAAAATGTTTAAAAAAATACTTCCATTCCTTCCTGCTGTTTCTTGTATCATGTAGACCAGCTAAAACCTCAGGTGCAATGTCGAGTAGATGTGATGACAGCAAGCATCTTTTTCCTTTAAGGGAAATGTTTCTAAGGCTTTAACAACACATTTGGATTTTAATTGATCATCTGTACCTGGATTCAAGAAATGTCCTTCAATTCCTATTTCTCTAGGAGACTGACTCATAGTTGAATTTTATCACATTTTTTCTTCATCTATTGGAATAATCATATGGGTTTTGCTACTTTAATCTGTTGTGTAAATTAAACTAAGAGTAGTGAAAATATCCTTGATATTTTAAAAATAAAAAAACTTTAAAAAAGAGGAGATCCTACCTTTTGTAATTATTATTTTTTCCCATATGCTCCTGGACTTGGTTCATAATATTTATTTCAGATTTTTGTATCAATAGTTACAAGGGGAATGGACCTATCAACAGTAATATCAAAAAGACAAGAAAAGAAAGAAACCGTTAGCTCTACCCATAAGCTGTATGGGGGTGGGGCCCATGGGTCTGTCTGTGAAAGAGCAGGAGTCTTCCTCCCCAGGCACTTGCCAGGGGCTCCTTGTTACGTCCTGGGCAGTGTGCAAAGGAGAGGGGAGGCTTGCAGCTGCGGGGAGGTGGGGGATCACTGGCACGGTGCTGCGAAATCCTGCCACCAGGAGGGAAGCTCGCATCGCAGGGGAAACCTGTGTCTGTTCCCAAGTCAGGGGGCATCTCCTCTGACCACTGCCACGCACGGGCATAGCTGCTACCATTACAGGCATTTCCCTGGGGAGGGAGAAAGTGTCCCAGAGGAGACAAGACCCAGAGAAGACAAGATCACAAAAACAAAGGTGTCATCTCTCTGAGGTCTGATGGGAGAATGCTGTCAGGCAGGCTGCTTCTCAGGGATCAAAGCTATGACCCCTTTGAGAATGGCTTGCTCAGTTTAAAAGCTGTCACTTGAGACACAATTACAATAGCGTGCACTCAACCTCACCCAGCCTTTCTACTATCTCAGATCAAAACATCTCCGTTCTCTACTCTGCTAAGCAGATAAACACGCAGGAAGTACAATGTATTCGTAAAGCTGGTCCATTACTCACCAGCTAGACTGATGGAGGGTTTGCTCTTCCTGACTGAAGGTGACGATGTCCCATTTATCCTATTGAACTAAAAAATGACATTTTACTCTCACGAGGCAAAAAGTTAGCTTAAGCTTCATAAGATGATTCCTGGCTAGAATTTAAATAAAAAATAAAAGCATAAAGTAATGCCGTAATAGACCCTCTTCCTCTAGTTGTGTCTCTGATTATTGCTTGGGTTCTTAGCCTAATTCAAGGGAACTGGATTGAGTCTATGAATAATTTAATTTCTTGCTCCCCGGCTTAAAAAAAACAAGCTCTTAACACAAGTCATCCAACAGAGTCCAAAGACTTAGATGTAACCGCTACTTTATTAATCTGAGATTCTTGACAAGGCAGCTGTGAGCTTCAGAGCAGGGGTGAGAATGAGCCTGTGTGTGTAAGTTGTTGGTTTGCATACATTCGTGAATTTTTAAAAGGAGGAGCTGCACTACTGTCTTAAGATTCCCAAATACCAGATGTTAAGAACCACTGATCTGGCAGAATGTGTTTTTTGTTGTTTTGTTGTTGTTTTGTTTTTTAAAGATTTTATTTATGTATTTGACAGAGAGAGAGAGACAGCCAGCGAGAGAGGGAGCACAAGCAGGGGGAGTGGGAGAGGAAGAAGCAGGCTCATAGTGGAGGAACCTGATGTGGGGCTCGATCCCATAACGCCAGGATAACGCCCTGAGCTGAAGGCAGACGCTTAACCGCTGTGCCACCCAGGCGCCCCTTGTTTTGTTTTGTTTTAAAGTATTTGCGCACCCTCTTAAAGAAACGGCAAAATACCCCAGACAGTAACACGTTTGGTTTCTTGTTTTCTGATGTCACTTTTTAAACCAGATACAAAGATGCAAGGGAAACTAAAATTGACTGATCATTGGTTTTTAAAGTTTCATTTTTAGCTTTTATAATGTTAAATATGATATATCCTTTTTGATAAAATGCATGATTGAAAGTACACTTGGTTTTTACCTCTCAGGGTGCTCTCCTATATGGGAGTAGGTATTTTTGGCTGGTACTCGACTACTGAGCTGAGTGGGCATGTCCCCTGTGGATTGTCAGGTTACCGTAAGTGGAAACTAGTTTCCTGAGGAAAATGAGAAAGTCTTCAGGAACTTTAATTTTAACATAATTCTTAGGCCTGCAATTGTGTTCATTTTGTACGTTGATGATAATTACATTGCCTATCTTTGTAGCTATTGGAAAATTGAAAAATTGAGAGATATAAAAAGAATATGGTAAAAATGGGAATTTGACATGTGACTTCATTTCATTTTCAGAATGTAAGTTGAACACTAAACGAATTTATTTTCTACATAAGAATTTCAAATAGTTATTCACCAATTTTTTATGGATCACACACTAGGTACCAGGCACACATCTGGCTGCTGGGGATACAGTTGGAGACAAAAGAGACAAAATCCCTGTTTTCCTGGAGTTTATATTCTAGGGGGCAGAAATGATATAAATGAATAAATCAATAAATAAAAAGTTCAACATCACATAAGATTTTGCTGTGAAGAGAAAGAAAAAAGGGTAAAGGAAAAGAGAGAGCTGAAGCTTCTGTGGGGGGCAACTTGAGGGCATTGATAGAAATAAAATAAGGACGCATAATATATATATATAATGCAAATATATATCTATAATGCATATATAATGCAAAATATAGAGGAGTAAAGAAGGAAAAGGAAAATGCAGAAAAAAAGGAAGGAAGAAAGAGTAAGAAAAAAGGAAGGAAGAAAGGAGCACATGCAAAAGCTATGAGGACCTCACTGAAGTAACTTATAAGTAATTATCTTAACCTTGAATGTGACTGATGTATATTTAAAATATTATGCACATAACAACAGACACCAGACAGCGGGCATTCAAATCGAACATCTCTTTTTGTTAAGTATTACATTTTTACCGATGCAGGAAGTTTGGTAACATTTGAGAATGCCTATTTAGAAATTGCTTTTAGAAACAGTTTATGAACTGCACAATAATTCAGTCTCATTATTATATACTTGGAATTCCTTTTTGAACAAAGAATACTTTACCAGCTTGATCACCCACTTTTCTCTTTAGATTTGGCTCTGATGGTCTCTGGCTATTTCCAAAAATCAATGTACACTCAAAAGATGGAGGAATGCAGGCAGAAAAAATGGACTGCTAGCCTGAAGGCCATTTCAACAAGCCTTTCCAAAGAAAAAAAAGAAAAAAGAAAAAAAAAAAAAGAAAGAAGAAAGAAAGAAAGAAAGAAAGAAAGAAAGAAAGAAAGAAAGAAGAAAGAAAAAAGATTTGAGCAACTACTTTAAAAAAAGTTTTTTATTTGAGTATAGTTGACACACGTTTCAGGTGTACAACATAGTGATTCAATTTCTTAATACATTATGCTACACTCAACACAAATGTAGCCACCATCTGTCCCCATACGACACTGTTACCATGTCATTGACTATATTCCCCATGCTGTGCCTTTTATTCCCATGACTTACTCATTCTGTAACCAGAAGCTTTATCTTCCACTCCCCTTCATGCATTTTGCCCACCCCCACCTTCCCCCACTTCTGGCAACCATCAGCTTGTTCTCTGTATTCATAGGCCTGGTTCTGGTTTTTGTTTGTTTATTCATTTGCTTTGTTTTTTGGGTTCCACATATAAGTGAAATCGTATGGTATTTGCCTTTCTCTGACCGACATATTTCACTTAGCAATATACTTCCTACATCCATCCATGTTATTGCAAATGGCAAGATTTCATTCTTTTTTATGGCTGAATGATATTCCATTGTGTGCATGCACGTGTGTGTGTGTGTGTGTGTGTGTGTGTGTGTAGTGCATCTTCTTTATCCATTCATCTATTGTTGGACACTTGGGTTGGGTTGCTTCCATATCTTGGCTATTGTAAATAATGCTGCAATAAATACAGGGGTGCGTGTACCTTTTCAAATGAGTGTTTTCATTTTCTTTGGGTAAGTATTAAGTAGTGGTTATTGGATCATATGATATTTCTATTTTTAGTTTTTTGAGGAATCTCCATGCTGTATTCACAATGGCTCTACCAATCTACATTCCCACCAATAGCGCACGACAGTTCGTTTTTCTCCACATTCTCACCAAGACTTGTTATATCTTGTATTTTTCATTTTACCCATTTTAACAGGTGTAAGGTGAGATCTCACTGTGGTTTTGATTTGCATTTTCCTGACAATGACTGAGGTTGAGCATCTTTTCATGTGTCTGTTGACTACTTGTATGCCTTCTTTGAAAAAATGTCTGTTCAAGTCCTCTGCCTATTTTTACTTGGATTATTTGTTGGGTTTTTGGGTTTTGGGGTTTTATTTGTTTGTTTTTGTGTGTGGTTTTTTTTTTTTTTTTGGTGTTGAGTGGCATAAGTTTATATACTTTGGAGATTAACCCGTTACTGAATATATCATTTGAAAATATCTTCTCTTATTGAGTATGTTGTCTTTTTGACTTGTTGATGCTTTCCTTTGCTGTGCAAAAGCTTCTTACATTGATGTAGTTCCAAAAGTTTATTTTTGCTTTTGTTTCTCTTGCTTTGGGAGCTGTAACTAGAAAAATGTTGCTACAGTTAATGTCAAAGAGACTACTGCCTATTATTCCTTCTAAGAGTTTTATGGTTTCAGGCCTCACTTTTAGGTCTTCAATCCATTTTGAGTTTATTTTTGCATATGGTGTTAAAAAGTGGTCCAGTTTCATTCTTTTGCATGTAGCTCTAGTTTGCCCAGCACCATTTATTGAAAAGATTGTCTTTTGCCCTTCATATATTTTTGCCTCCTTTGTCGTAGATTAATTGACCATATAAGAATGGGGTTTTTATTCTGTTCCAATGATCTATGTGTTTATTTTTGTGTCAGTACCATACTGTTTTGACTACTACAGCTTTGTAGATATCTTGAAATCTGAAATTGTGATACCTCCAGCTTTATTCTTCTTTCTCAAGATTACTTTGGTTATTTGGTTCTTTTGTTGTACTAACAAATTTTAGTATTATTTATTCTAGTTCTATGAAAAATCTTGTTGGTATTTTGATAGGGATTGCACTGAATTTGTAGATTGCTTTGGGGACTATGGACATTTTGACAACATCAATTCTTCCAGTCTAGGAGCATGGAATATCTTTCCATCTGTTTGTGTCATCTTCAATTTCTTTCATCAGTGTTTTATAGTTGTCAGAGTACAGGTCTTTTACCTCCTTGGTCAAGTTTATTCCTAGGTATTTTATTCTTTTCAGTGCAACTGTAAATGGATTTGTTTTCTTAATTTCTCTTTCTGCTACTTTGTTATTAGTGTATAGAAATGCTACCAATTTCTGGGTATTAATTTTATATCCTGCAACTTTACTGAATTAATTTATTACTTCTAGTAGTTTTTTTGTAGAGTCTTGAGGGTTTTTTATGCATAGTATCATGTCATCTGCAAATAGTGACATTTTAACTTCTTCCTTAACAGAAGAGATGCCCCTTTTTTCTTTTTCTTTTTTTTTTTTTAAAGATTTACCTATTTATTTTGAGAGAAAAAGAGAGAGAGAGAGAATGGGGGAGGGGCAGAGGGAAAGGGAGAGAGAGAGCCTCCAGCAGACTCCCCACTGAGCATGGAGCAAGACAGGGAGGGGGGGCTCTATCCCACGACCCCGAGATCATGACCTGAGCTCAGCTCTAGGGTGTTCCTACTATAAATAAAAGATGAAGTACAGGAAAGCACAAAGCTGTCAGTAACCCATGCTCTTGTATGTTTTTGTAATACACTTATTTTTTAGAAAAGAAAAAGCAAGAGTTAAGTATCCTGTAAATATAAAATTTGAGAAAGCTACTAACATGTCTATTCATGTAATTCAATTAATTCAATTTGTCGAAGTATCTTGGTTTTAGATCAAAAACAAGGGGGAATTTTCTTATGAAGTATTCAAAATTGGATGCAATATCTAGGTAAGTAAATAGATGCCAAGACTAAAAGAAAAAAAGAAAAAATTAAGGAAAATGTATTAATCCCTAAGACCTATGCCAAGTGTAATCACATTTTCTGAAGTTCTAAAGCCCTTTTGGTAAATATACTTCACTAAGCCAGATAATTCTTCCTCTGCTTTAAGTTATCACTTGGGTCCCTCTTTTCCTTCCACATAATCTTGCATCCATCTGCACTACCAATGGTGGACAGGATTCCAGCATGTTCTCAAGAAGTTTTTTTCCACACCTTTTTTTTTTTTTTTTAAGATTTTTTTTATTTATTTGACAGAGAGAGACAGCCAGTGAGAGGGGGAACACAAGCAGGGGGAGTGGGAGAGGAAGAAGCAGGCTCCCAGCGGAGGAGCCCGATGCGGGGCTTGATCCCAGGACTCTGATCACGCCCTGAGCCGAAGGCAGACGCTTAACAACTGAGCCACCCAGGCGCCCCTTTTCTCCACACCTTTTAATCAGTTCATGCAAATGGATAGCTAATGGTAGGGACATCACAGGGAGCCTTGAACCTATCATGTAAAGTTCCATACACACACACACAACACGCACACTATCTCTCTCTCTCTCTCTCTCTCTCTCACACACACACACACACACACACACACACACACACACACACTTACCTACATATGTATGTAAATACTTACAGTCAATCCTCATGATCATGGATTCCGTATTTACAAACTTGCCTACTTGCTGAAATTTATTTGTAACCCCCAAATCAATACTTGGCTGTTTTCATTGTCATTCCTGGACAAGCGCAGAGAGGTGAAAAATTTGACTCTTTTGACACACACATTCTCAGCTGAGGTCAAGCAAGGTGACATCCTGCCCTCTTGTTTTGGCTCTTAGACTCTTAGTCCTTTTTATGGTCCATTTGTTTTTCACATTTTTGTTCTATTTTATTGATTTTTTGTTTTGTTTTGTTTTTTCTGTTTGAAATGGTCCCCAAGTGTAGTGCAGAAGTGCTGACTAATGGTTTCTGAGCCCAAGAAGGCTGTGGTGCGCCTGATGGAGAAAATACGTGTTAGATAAACTTTGTTCAGGCATGACTTATAGTGCTGTTGGTTGTGGGCTCAACGTTTATGAATCAACAATGTATATGAAATACGGTGTCTTTAAACAGAAACACACACATAAACCAAACTTATGTATTAACTGGTTGATCAAAGTATGACCAGAGGCTTGCGGTAAGCCAACCCAATATTTCCTATAGGAGTGATGGTTCAGTATTTGCTAATTCAGTGTTTTTGGTAAATTTATAGAGCATAACTACTATGAATAATGAAAATCTATGTGTGTGTGTTTGTATATGAATTTATTTACTCACTGTCATTTTTAAGTAACTAATTAAAAACAAATAACTTTACAGTAAATGAAAATCAATAGGCATCAGATTAGATACTATGAAAGATACATCAAGAAGACATTGTTCTTGGATGGGAGAAAAGGGAAGATATTGATCAAAGGGTACAAACTTTTAGTTATAAGATAAATAAGTTCCGGCAGCTTAATGTACAGCATGGTGAATATTGTTAATAATAATGTGTACTTGAAATGTTCTAAGAGAGTAAATCTCAAGTGTTCTCACCACAATAAAAAAAAAGGTTAACTATGTAAGGTCATGGGTGTGTTGATTAGTTTGATTGTGGTAATTATTTCATAATATATACATATATCAAAACATCACATTGCACACCTTAAATATATATATATATATATTTATTTGTCAATCATTACCTCAAGAAGGCTGGAAAAAAAGAAAAGAATTGTTCTTACTTTGAGGTTGAGAAGATATGAATAAGTTTCTCAGAATTTACTAGATGGAAATCGTGTATATTTAAGGAGGCAATTCTAGATCTGGAAGGGGAGCAAAGAGAGGAGAGATGGACATCTGTATAACGCTGTGAACAGGAGTTGGAACTCTGGAGCCAGAATGCCAGGATTAAACCTGGCTCTGCCACTTCTTGACTGGCTGGCTTTTTCCCAAGCCTGTTTCTACTTCTTCCTGGACATACCAGCAGACTCCGTAAATATGGCCACATAACTGAGTTCTAGCCAATGGAATGTGAATAGGAGTGATATTCACCACTTCCAGAGCCGGCTCATCCAAACCTATTTATTGTCTGCCTCTCCATCTTCTTTCTCCATGTGCGAGTTCATGGAGGCAAGCACTGTATGGTAGGCAGAGTAATAGCCCCGCCAGAGATGTCTGGGTCCTAATCCCCAGAACCTGTGAGTTTGGTAGATTACATGGAAAAGGGTTGCAGTTGGAATTAAGGTTGCCACTCAGCCGACCTTAAAATAGTGAGATAATCCTGGGTTATCTGAGTGGGCTCAATGTAATTACACGGTCCTTAAAAGCAGAAGAGGGAGGTAAAGAGAGAACGAGAGAGATGGCAACGTGTGAAGGACTTGGACTGATGTTGTTAGCTTTGAAGATGCGAGAGGGCCATGAGCCAAAGAAAGTGGGTCTAAAAGCTGTGATGGACAAAGAAACATAGATTCTCCTCTAGAGTCTCCAGAAAGGAATGCAGACCTGCCAACCACCTGATCATAGCCCAGGGAGACCCGCGTCGGATAGCTGATCTACAGATCTGTGAGATATTTATGCTGTTTGAAGCCACTAAATTCATGGTCGTTTGGTACAGCAGTAATAGGAAATTAGTATATACTACAACCTTGAAAGCCATGTGTTGAAGATGTCAGAGCCATCAAAGAGAGGGAGTATGGGTCCTTGTATCAGCTCTTAGAAGAGAGCAGCAATCAGTCAGAACACCTGCTTTGGACCTGACATGAACGAAAAGTAAAATTCTATTGTTTTGGAATTCGTTTTTATGGTGGCCAGTGTTACCTTGATTAAAACAATTTGGCAGGTTGCAAAGCCCCTCATTGTCTTAGTTTCCTCATCTGTAAACATGTTGCTTATTACTTGGAGGGTTGGGCTTGCTCACCTCAAATTCCTCATCTGTAAACATGTTGCTTATTACTTGGAGGGTTGGGCTTGCTCACCTCAAATTTATCTTCAAGTTAAAGATCTAAATTTCCAGCCTGATAGGCAGGTATTCCATTTTCTAGAATTCCTTCCTGATTGTTAAGAGGATTAAATGGGTTAATATATATAACTCACTTAGAATGTATACTGACATATATTGAATACCATTAAGGTGTTAACCTCTGTTGCTGTCATCCAGGAATGTGAGGGAAAAATGAAGGTGGAATTTTGGGAGAATGAATGAATGAATCAACATGGGGACTTGCGATGGATGGAGCGCGGTCAAAATTCTACAAAAACACTTAGTCATGGTGGGGATGGGTGTATTATGCATCTGTACTGTCTATAATCGATCTAATCTTGCTTTCCGTTCGGGAGGGGAGAAATACTGATGCTTTGATTATAGAGATTAGATGGAATATAGAGAGTTTGCTCTATATTGGGCACTAAATAGAACTGCACATTCTGGAGTGTACTACCTTTCCTTCCTCCCTTCCTTCCTTCCTTCCTTCCTTCCTTCCTTCCTTCCTTCCTCCCTCCCTCCCTCCCTCCCTCCTTCCCTCCCTCCCTCCCTCCCTTCCTTCCTTCCTTCCTTCCTTCCTTCCTCTCTTTCTTCCTTTTTTTCTTCTCCTTTTCTTTTTCTTCTTTTATATAGAAATAACTTCCTTCCTCCTTTTTTGAGAACTTTTGAAGACACTAAGTTTTGGGGATTGCGTCAGGAACTTTCACTCTTACAGATGACATGTTCATAGAAAGATGAAGAAGCAGGAATCATAAAATCTCCATACTAAAATGAAAGATTTTTTTTAAGGTAAGCTTGGGTACAAATTATTACAAATAGAAAGTTTAAGAAATGCTCTTCAAAGAAGCATTGGAGATTTTATAACTCACTTCATTTTCCTTAGTCACTATAGCGAGAGTTGGGAAAAAATACCAAACACTGTCATCAGAACTCTCTTAGCTGCCCATATGCCCAAAGACATTAAATGAAACCCATGCCCCAGGAGTACAACTTCCTTCCTGCTACTCGGCAAGGGATTGGTCTGCAAAACAAAATGAAAAATATACAAAGAATGAAGATGAATCAATAGGCATTATTTTTCTAGGCTTCATTTTCCCATTTTTCATGGGAAAAACCCCCAAAACTTATGATGGGTGTTCCCATGCTTTAGAAGGCAACAACTTCTGGGGCGCCTGGGTGGCACAGCGGTTAAGCGTCTGCCTTCGGCTCAGGGCGTGATCCCGGCATTGTGGGATCGAGCCCCACATCAGGCTCCTCCGCTATGAGCCTGCTTCTTCCTCTCCCACTCCCCCTGCTTGTGTTCCCTCTCTTGCTGGCTGTCTCTATCTCTGTCGAATAAATAAATAAAGTCTTAAAAAAAAAAAAAAGAAGACAACAACTTCTAAATTTTGGCAAAATGAGCCATTTTGGAGAATTATTTATATACAATAATTATGTAAACTTGGATATCTATAAAAATTAAAATTTATAAATATGAACCTGGGGGACTATAGATTAGAAATGCTGGCAAAGTGTCTGATTGTTGGTATGCCATTTTTTTATGCGTTTTCTTAGGTATTTTCCACGCTGCTTTTTGGTAATGAGGAAAACCAGGTGTTAATTGCTAGGCTGCTCCAAGTCACTTTGTCTTTTTGATTTAAATCAAGTGACTCCACTCTCTTCCTAGAAAAAGCAGTGGCGCAGGATCTCTTCCAGAAGTCTTGAGAGTTTTGGAAGTGTTACTTTTTCTTCTTGGTCATCTCTGGCCATGCTTTCCCTCCACCTGAGGCCTTGCCAATTGCAGGCACTTCCTCCTTGGTACCATCTGGCATTGACCATCACCCAGATTCTTCTGACATTTAAAAGATCACACACACACACACACACACACACACACACACACACACACACGCTAGACTCTTCCAGTGGTTTTTAATACAATTTAAGGCTAAGGTGGGTGATGTATTACACAGAGCGTTATGCAACAAGTGTGCTAAAATTGAATAATATTTGAATCAATATTGAATAATATTGAATTAAATAAAGTTGCTTGGTCATTTTCCTTGACCATCTCGCTATGAAGAGTGCTGGTTTTGGCCATCTTGCTGGGCTCCTTCTTTTTATTCCCTCTCCCCTCCAACCCTCTTACGTCTCTTTCTCAAGCTGTTGGAGGAAGTTCCAAATTCCCTCTCGTTGTGGTGTGTCACACAATGTTGCTTTTTGTCTTCTAGATTCCTCATTTTCACCCTTCTTCTTCAAACCCCAAACAGCGATTTGTGGTTTTGTTTAAATAAAGAGCCATTATCATAGTGATAAGTAGTGTCATTTACTTAGAATTCCCCTAGTCAATATTGGCTCGGAGTGATTGTTTCATTCTCTCCCACGGAGAACTGAGGGTAAAAATTCATATTTGTATGAAATGACTAATTTTACATGAATCCGTCTGTGATGTTTAATAATTCTGACCAATGTAAGATCAGTTTTAGGGATCAGTCGTCTTCTCAGTTTTACACACGAGGAAGGATGGACATATGGAGGTTGTTATTTGTCCATAATCACGAAGCTACAAGTGGCAGAACTAGACTTTGCTCACAGGTCCTTGGGTTTCTATGCCAGGATTCTTTATAATACACCAACTGACACTGATATACATTAATGAGATACATTAATGAGATAAGCTGCAGATAGAAACTTCAAGGGAATAATTGGAAATCATAGACTTGTTACAGAGTCTGAGGTGTTAGCTTCAACCAAAGAAATGAGAAATTTTATGGAAAGGTCACGGAAGAGCTTTGTAACTTTTAAACAATTGGATATTGAAGTCTGTGGAGACTAGAAGATATGGTCTGATTAATAGTCTGCTAAGCTACGATTATGCCTCTGACAGTGGCTCTAAGGTACATTTTGTGAAAGGACATGTTTGTGTCTCATGACATTAACTTCAAAAGGTCATAGCTGTAGCTGAAAAAAAGCCTAGCTTCCCTTGGTCAATTTGTGGAATCATCCATGAATTTTACCAAACTCTCCAAAGGTCCTACTTTTTGTCTGCAATATCTTTGGATTTTATAAATATACTGTACAAAGAAATTAATTTTTTATATGTGTCCTAAAATACCCTTTAAAAATGTGATGATGGGATGAAATATCCTATCATTGTGGCAGACTAGAATATGAAGTAAAAATTGACACACCACAGTTAGGCAAAAATAGTTATTGTCTACCTGCAACTGATCTCATCTTGCTCAGGAGTCTCCGTTTATAACGAAGCTGGAGTGGGGGTATTCAGCCATGGAATTAAACATGCCAGTTAAAGGTGACCCAGTTCTTTCACTTATGATACTCTCTTTCAGATTAATTCAGCATTATTTGAGTAAACAGGCAGTTCAGAATTTAATTTCCTGCCGGGGAAGTTTCTTCTGTCTCTTCCCTTGGCTGTCTCAAGATGGCGTCACGGTGCGGGGAGATCATTGGTTTCCCCACGGCCTTTATGAGAATGAGCATTCTACTTCAGTGGAGCTGTCTTGTTCTGCTTGCTTCTGTACATAGGTCTCTCACCCCACCACTCAGGTGGGTGTGTCTTATGCTCTGTTCTTGGGGCATGGGTAGATAACCATGGGGGTTAACCAGGCCCCACTCAGCTGTCAGCCACTCTCCAGACCCACATAAATCTGACTGTGACTCCCAGGTGATTCCTGGCTTGGTTGACCTTCACTACCTCACCCAGCCCGTGGCTCACTTCATGCTGTTGGAAGACAACTCTCCATGGGTCTCTGGCATTTCGGCCTGTCTTGCGAACAAAGTACTTAGTTCTGGACTATCATTTCAAGGGTATTTGTGTAATCAGCAGACTTAGAAGGTATTGATGCTGTCTCTGTGCAGAACAAAGAGCAGGCTTGGCGATTGTTTTCATGAAAGTGTTCGCCTGCTTAAGCTGTGCATACTTATCTTAAGTCTTCTTTGTGTAGCCCTGTGGGACTGGGGCTTGGAGACCAAGAAGGAGACGTATGGGCAGGCAGGCTGCTGCTTTGCTGTGACTCATGAGCTGTCCTTCAGCGGCGTCTTCGGAGTCTGGTGTTGTTTTCCAGTACCTGTGAAACAGTGGTACTCTAACTTAATTACCTTTCAGTGAAGGTAAAAACTTCAGACCCTTCTAGTTATTTAACATACCCCTCATGGAGGAGACCCACTGGCAACCACAGAGCCAGGACCTCCAACTTTCTTTTGAGTTTAATGTGGGGAAGGGACACCAGGAAAGGTTGGGAAT
The DNA here is from genome assembly GCF_024610735.1 of Ursus americanus. Lineage (NCBI taxonomy): Eukaryota > Metazoa > Chordata > Mammalia > Carnivora > Ursidae > Ursus > Ursus americanus. Next base: position 15,347,748 of record NC_142145.1, on the reverse strand, counting down.
ATTTCCGTACCATTCACAGGCTGTGAGGAACTGGAAAGTGCTGTCTCAGGTCCCTTCCCTGCCTAAAGATACCGCACCACCATTTCATGGAATGAAAAGTACAGCATAGGGAATATAGGCAATAATGCTGTGATAACTTTGTATGGTGACCACACTTACCATGTGAGCATTGTGTAAGGTATAGAACTGTGGAATCACTATGTTGTACACTTGAAATTAATGTAACATTGTATGCCAGCTCTGTTTCTTTTTTTAAAGTTTTTTTATTTAGTTAGATAATCTCTACACCCAACATGGGGCTCGAACTCACGACTCTGAGATCAAGAGTCATGTGCTCCTCCCTCCAGCTGAGCCAGCCAGGTGTCCCTATATTAGCTGTAGTTCAATGAAAAAGAAGTTTCTGTCATTTAGAAACCCTGTTTTTCCTTTCAACAAAGACTGTTTCTTAAGACTGGGGCTTGACTTTATGCCTCAGGGTGCCATGCTATAAGTCAAAGGCTGAAAGTGACTTGTCTTTTTTTTTTTTTTGTAACTGACTTGTTTTCTGTGCATTCTTGCTCAAAAGATCCCAGTTCTCCACCAGACTGTGTGTTACCCTGCCTGACCAAGAGGAAAAGGATCACACTGATTCGTTTCAAAAATATTATTCCTATATTACATATACGTATTTGCATAGATAGACAATGAATAACCACATACAGGCTTTCTTAACATGTCTTGGTATATGAGGGGAATAACAATAAATCAATTCAGAAGTACACATTTACAAACTTTCAGCCTGTAATAATTGTAGTCAGTGATACATATTAGTTATATATTAGTTAATGGATTCATTAACCTATTAATTCACCGGTAGTTAAAATAAATTGCTAATCTTTTCCTTCATTAAAAAGCCAACAAAACAAAACAAAACAATCCTGGGACTAGAACTGTCATTGTTTTTCCAGAAAAGAAAATGTGGGGAGGTGAGTTTTTCTATTGCTTCCGTGTAGAGGTTAGCTTTAAGAGGAAATGGGTTGAGACTGTCATGTAATTGCATCGTACATACTGTGGCTTTGTTGCAAAGCAACCTGGAGTTGGAGCACTTTTCTCATGGCATTCTAAACATCTTCTTGAGTGGTTAGCACAAGCAGGGGTTGAGAAACTGAAGTAAAGCTCTTCAGCAGTGTGGACACAGAAACCTGCTAAAAGGAGCTTGCCGAATTTTTAACCTGTAAATATCTGTATCTGTATCTTTGTTATTCCCTAGGCTGTTATTTAACAATTTTTAAATTTACCTCTAATTTGGAGAATAAGTTGAGTGAAGAGAAAGTGATCAATTAGAAATCAATCATTTTAAAACCGTAGAGTTAATTCTTCTTAATGTACTATCTTATCTTAATAATTATCTTAGATAAATAAGAATCCTCTTCAACAATGAATGAAGGTACGACTTTCAATGCTGTTAAAGTCTAACGAGTGTATAAATGTATGAAATGAGAAAATGGAGCTAATCTCATAATTTGCTTCCAACTCGGACGGCTATGAGTCCATGGTGCTGCCAGACGTGACAATGCTTCATATCCTCCCTGTTGGGTGAAATTCGTTTTAAATGGTAATAATTTCACTTGGGATTTGGTGCCCATACTTTTAGAATTTTGGACTAAAAACAAAATTTCTTTGAAATTTTTTCTTATCACGTAGATACTATTATATTCATTTTGAAATAGCATATTGATCTGAAACATAGAAGTTTCTAAATATCTATGGTTTGCTTATGGTGCACCTTCCAACCCCAGAGCTGGACTGTTGATTCGTCCATCACTTGTATTTTCAGCTTGCACTTAAGCCAAGGTGTCACATTGGGAAATTTTGCCCTTTTTTGGATCGTTCATCCCATTTTTTGGCTTTTCTCTGTCTTTCCATTTCCTATTTTTTTTGAAGCTAGGGATTTGCTTGTGTTTTCTGGGTTCTCAGGATTTCCCACTGTGTTTGTCAACCCCGGCTGCCATAACAAGATACCACGGCCCAAGTGGCTCGAACTACACATTTATTTTCCAGCAGCTCTGGAGATTGGACATCCAAGGTCAAGCTGCTGCAGGATTGGTTTCTGGCTTCCTGGCTTGTAGATGGGCACCTTCCCCTCTGTTTTCACACTGCGCTTTCTCACCTCTCCCTTTCCAGGGAGAGAGAGAGAGAGCGTGCCGAAGAGAGTGAGAGCACGTAAGCGAGCATGTCTGGCATCTCTTCCTTTTCTATAAGGACACTTTTCCTTTTGGATTAGGCCCTCACCCTTATGACCTCATTTAATCTTATTTACCCCCCGAAAGGCCCGATCTCCAAATACAGTCACATTGCGGGTTAGGGCTTCAACATATGAATTTGGGGGGGACACAGCTCAGTCCATAACACCCATCGTCATTCCCTGCTCATGTTCTAAAATATCTTCTGCCTTCACCCTTCCTCAAAATCCAACTGTATTTGTCCCTACTCTTAGGATTATTCTCTTTGCTCATTAAATGAGCGAGTTTTTAGTGACTCCTATTGGGTTAAGACATTCACTGTAGCCCAAGATTATATATTTGTAGTTAAAAAGAAATTTTCCGCAAATGCTACCTTACTGCAAGTTAAGTAGTATTGCTACAGGTGGCAATCTTCACCACACCAAAGTGGAAACCATAAAGGCTTTCAGAACCTGGCTGTGGATGTCATTCTGTGAGAACCTTCCCTTGCCTGTCCATCACAATGCCTGTAGACTTCTGGTCTGTCAGTGTGCCCATGTTGAAGATGGAAATTACAGGCACAATATCTCCAGTTAGTCAGATCTTAACTGACAACTGGACAGTGCCTTCATTATTCTAATGCACGATCAAGAAATAACTAGTCTAAGATGTTTTCAAGATAGCTGAATCAAAGGATTAAGCATAAACTTTCAAGATCATAGAACAGAGGACTACTTTTGACCTAGTGACCCAGATGAAGGGAGCCTGAAAAGTTGCTACCATCCTAATAAGAGGTGTTTGTCACTAAAGTATTCATTAAAATAGAGGACTTCGAGGAACTTTCTGACACCTGGCATCAAAGGATGCTTTGAAATTTTGTTCTTGCTACGGATTTGTCCAGACTGTGTTTGAAATGGTAATGTTCTGGTTTCCTTGATACATGGTGAACCCTACTAATTCTCTGAGTAGGCTTCCTTAAAAAATAGTAATTGGCTTTCAGCTTGGCCTGTGGATTTATTCAGAATATAGTTTTGCCTTTGGAAGAGCATTATATTAAGCTTTGAACCCCCAAATTTTTCAAAAGGACTCCCTTTGACCTCAGAGTCCAGAAATACATTCACCATTGGGGGAGATTTCTTTTTGTTCAATTCAGAAAGTTTGCCTAGTAGGTAACAGTATCTGTGATTCCAGAGGTTTCCGTAGTATAGTAGTTATCACATTCACCTAACAATATCTGTGATTCCTGACAAACACAACATATTTCTCACGAACACAACCCACCGGTCCCATCTGACTTAGAAGAAGAAAACCACGGTGGCTGTTATTTGCTGATATCTAGAGAGATCTCTCTGTGCACCCCGTGTTTCCATCTATTGTAAGCACTCTCCAGGCTCCTGTTCACGCTCATCTTTGTCCCAGAAGCTCTACAGTTATTGTTGTATTTTGTGAATCTCATGAGCCAAATGGAAACAAATTATTCTTAAGCAAATGGAAAATCTCAATGTAATAGATGTATTCTCAGACATTCAGGAAGTTTTGATGAACTGGCTAAAGTCACTAGGAAGATTTTAGGCAGACCATATGTCTAGTGGTTTTGAGAGCTGATTACGTTGGACTAAAGGTAAGCAAGTGAAAGCTTTCAGAGACTCAGAACACAGGGGATTCTGGTTTGCACCACATCATTAGGGGACCGTTGTAGTTGCTTTAGGAAATTTACTTCTGTCATCAAAAGAATATGTTCAGGTTAAGTCCCTATCTTTAATATCAGAAAAGCTCAGGTCAACATCTTCCATGAGAACGTTCTTGTTTGCTGACTCTGAGATAATAGGTTGGTGCCACTAATATTCACCAAGTCTTTCTGAACCAACAGGTCTCTCCTTGCTAGTTTTGTGGGTCATAAGAATAAAGAGGGTTTCTAGGAATGGAAAGCAATGTGCCTAGGCACCCTTGGTAGCTGTAGACTCCTACCATTGCTCTGGAAGACTCCAACAATGTGGCAAGACCGAAGAGAACCTGCCTGTAATTATACAGTGTTTACTTGGCTCACACCAGCCTAGAGAGGCTTCAGCTCTGATAATGTGTATCCACCTGATTTCTTTCTGTGTTCATTCTAATCCGGGCCCAATGCTTTCCTTTGCTGCTGTCTATAAGGGCATTATTCTAGAGAAGTAAGCTGCTCATCAGTGCAACGCACTGTCTGGAAATTTTGAAAAACACAAACAAACAAACACCTGGCCTCAAACCTCAAGTTGAAGCATGGGGAAGCGGTTTGTTTGCATTTCCTAATCTGTTCTCCTGGCACCCACTTCTGCTCTTTTTCTGTGGAAATTCAACAACAGATAATGTACACAGCTTATTAATTTGTTGCATTTCAGCTCAAATCTTGCCCAGAATTCCCCGGAACCATTAATCTTAAGCTTCTCATGAATGTGATAGATACTTCTGGTTGTATGCTTCAATTGCCTTTGTCAAAATATGCATTTTCATTGTAATGGGAAAATATTAAATTATCATATTTGTTAGACACTTTGCACAGTCTGATTTTTTTCAGAAGTAAAATTCTGTCATTCCTGTTGGGAACAAGTGGGTTTATTCCATTTATGTCTAAATAACATCCTCTAGGCCCTTGAGTAACAGGTACCTCAGTTAGAATGCTCTTGGCTGTAAGTAACAGAAGTTCTGATTACAATTGACTTCAACAGTGTGGGTTGGTTATTTTCTCACATTAACAGGAAGTCCAGAGGTGAGTGTTTTTTGTTTGTTTTAGGCATTCAGTCATGGTATCCAAGACCAAATTTCCTTCAATCTGTAATCTCTGCCATGCACAGCATGTCGGTGATGTCTGCACCGAGGGACGCAAGATAACCACAGGAGCTACCGTGGTCACATCTGCATAAACTTGTCTTCCAAGTCAGGAAAAGGAACAGGGTTCAAAGGGGCAGAGTGGGGAGTTGCCTCTTCTCCACGGTAGGAAATCTTTTGTGAAAGGCCCCTCTCATCATTTTCCTGCACATTTATTGACCACGATTGGGTCACATTCTCTCTTTAGCTGAGTAAAAGCTGTGGAGATGACTATCAGGTATTTTAACCCATCTCTAGAATCTGGCCCTCCTACATGGAAGAAGGACTGAAGTTAGCTGCAGGACAGTAGGCCAACGTGGCCTGACTCTCAGGTGGGCTGGCATCACTCCCTGATGTGCCCTTTCTTGCTGTGGCATGTTCCCGACTGAGACACGGGCCACTGACTGTGCCCACTGTCTGGAGGAAAGAAGGACATATCTTGAAGAAAAAGCTTCTGAGTCCCTTTATAGCAAATTAAGCAAGACCATCCCTATAAAACACACATTCTTTGTGTGTTTAATAATTTTAGGGAAGAAATTTTAATTCTTTGAATCTCTTAAAGTGCTGTAGGATTCGTCATTGTTGATGAATGACCACTTTCTCCTTGGGCACCAAGTGAGGAGAATTTTCTGGCATCGTGTTCTTTTGGTTTCCTTCTGATTTCTTTTGCTGTTTCTGTATAAAAATTTCTCAGCCTTTTCCTTCTTGTCTGGCCTTTAAATATTCGTGTTCTCTGGGGTTCATTGTGTTCTTGGCGTACGTCCTGCTCACGCTGCTCATCGTCCCTGTCCAATCTTACAGCTATTCTAGCCTAAATGAGTCGATGACTTCCAAATCTTGTTCTCCAGTTCGTATTTCTTTATCAAGCAAGCTCCAGCTCCCTATAACCAGTTATTACTGGCTGAGCATTTTCACTGGTTTGTCTCATCAATTCTCCAAGCTCAGATGTTCCAGGCTGTACTAACCTTTTCTCCTCTTTGTGCTGACCACCCCCAGTTTGCTTTGCTTCCTCTATTCCTGCCTCCTCAGCTCTACTTAGTTATCTAAGTGTTCTCTTTCATCTTTCCCATTGAATCCCTCTCCAAGCCCTGATTGTGCCTCCTGATATTTCTGCAATCAGCCTCCTTCTGTCCGTTTCTATGACACAGCCTGAGTTCAGCCACTCCTCCTGTTTCCCCTTGATTATTCATTGCAGCCCTTCTCAACAGCACTTCAAGCTGCCACCACCCTCCCTTCTAACCCACATCCTTTCCTGCTGCAGTCTAAAGTCAAACTAATTGTACTGAAATTCATATCTGATTAAGAGATTTCCCTTCCTTGAAATTCTCAGATGGCATTACATTAACTTCAGGACAACTATCCAAACCCTTAGCATATTAGCATGAGACCTTCAATGACCTTTAACATTTTTTGGTTCACAGAACTCTTCAAGTTTCTGAGGTGAGGTATGAAACCGCTCTGGCTGCTTGTATCGAAGCACCTCTAGGGCTATATGCTGATTTTCGGTTCACAGGCCTGTCTTGGCATTTTTCTGTAGAATCTTTGAAAACATGGTCTAGTCCTTGAGAGCTTCAGTAAATAACGTGTCTGATACGTAATAGCCATTTTGAAGTGTTTGCTGATCGAATAATGTCTGTCCTCTTTCAATGTCTGCGCTAATGGTCAATGTAGTATACGATCTTAATATATAGGTTACTTTAGAGATGACATCTGTATCTGTATTTCAGGGGTCCCGCACTGTTGTCCCATAACGGGGATTTTCATTATCTTATTTTCCCCTTCAGTGAAAATATAGGAGCATCTGACAAGACTGCAGCTTGACCATCATACTCAAAATTTCCATTACCAATCTATCCAAAATGAAGCAATAATTACTAGGTATTGGCACATTAAGTACCCAGAGGAGGACCATTAATGCTCGAAGTTCTTGATAATGCTCATTGAAAGGGAGTAACTTCACCTCCATCCTGATTCTCTGTCTTTAAAATACAGAAGTATGAAAGGAAGCATGGTGGTTTCCCTTTATCATCCTTTTAAAGCATTTTCTGTATAAATATGTCTCCAGAAGTCCTCTTTCTCTCTTGACAATGCATCCATTGATTATACATTTCACTCTGTGAAGGCAGCTCTGATTTAAATCATTTTAAGCTATCAGGGAAATTACACTGACAAATTTCCCTAACATTCAGTATCAAGCTGCACTAGATACTTATGTAAAAATAACCTGAATTATATCCAGAGGACATCCTGTGTAAACTATCAAATGGCAAATATAGATTTAAAGAAGATTGTAAATCCACTTCATTTAAATAATTACATGGAAATGTGCACAGTGAATATGACAGAATAAAAAAATGAATGGATGGATAGTCACAAGGGAATAGGCAGATGCAGGGGGCTTTTCTTTCTTGTGTCAGTAATGGCTATAATTTTTACCATGCGTATTGGTTTAAACTAATAAGTCAGGTACATTTCTTTTATGTATGGGCCAGTGATCTGGTTTTTTAAAAATGTCACATGAATGGCTAGTATGAAATGGCAGTCTGGAGCTTGATTTCCTGGATCCAAATTCTGATTCTGCGGTTTGCTAGGGATGTGAGTCTGGGCAAGTCATTTGATCTTTCTACGCTCTGCTTTCCTCTTAATGTAAATGGGGGATAATAATGGTACTTACCTGAAAGAACTAACATGAGGGTTCAATGAGCCACACGTGTCAAGTGCTTACACCTGTACCCGGCGGCATGTGCTTACACCTGTACCCGGCGGCATGTAAGTGGGTAGATATAAGAAGTGGGAAGGTGGCCCTCCTTATACATGACACCCAAAGTTCACTGAACACATTCAAGAATGCCAGCGCTGTGCGCCTACTTTACTGTACCCTATCATTTTCATTCCAAAATTTGTCTTTACCTTAGGTTTTTTTTTTTTTTCTTTTAACTTGCATTGGACAGATGAAGAAATTGATGCTTAGTAGTTAAATGACTTGTCCCAGCTTAGAAAATGGCCAACCTGGGATTGGACCCCCTGTCCCATACTAGGATGGTGAGGAATTTGCATAAGAAAACAGTCCATTTCAACATCTGAAATTGAAAGCCTTTTTATTTTGAAAAATAAAGTAATCCAGTAACCAAAGATGACTAATGGTGAAAGACATTTTTTAGAAATCACGATAAGGTGGGAAGAGAAGATACTTATTTGTACTCAAGTGTACTTCTGTTTTCACCTGCCCTGATCGACACTAACTCCTCAATGTGATACAACAGACATGTAAAAATGTAATTGCCATGTTCTCTTCCACCTTGCAACCCGCAAATACTCAGTTTTCTGGGTCTAATAGAAGGAATGAGAGGGCTGATGGTGGGGCATTTCTAGCTGAAGTGACCCTTACTAGACCCGCCTGTACAATAGAAGAATGAGTAATTATTCCTCAATGTAAGATAACAGAGAAAGAGTGAAAGATAAACACAGTTTAAAGTTTAGTCTCTTATTTAAATATTGTACTAAATGTATCTTTAATATTTGTTTCATATCTTCACACATAGAAAAGTCATTCATAATGACTATGTCTCTAATGGGAAGGCACAATTCCACATGACAAGCACTGTGGACAGGTCAGTCCTGCCTCGTACTGTATAGGTTCTGCTCATAGCACCAGTGATTTATGCTTTATTCTTATGCTGCATTCCACCCTCTGTGAGGACCTACTGTGTGCTGGTCTCTGTGCTGTATGGGCTGAGGAGAGCATGGTGAGCCGGGTAGCCTGCCCTGCCTCTCGACTTACGGCGTAATGAGGAAGAATAATTAAACAGGTAAAATAATACATGTTCGGTCTAAATCACCTGCTTTTCAGTTAACGACGTCACAGTTTCCTGCTAGAATGGGTAAATACTTACTTTGTTCACCTAAAGAGTCTACTTGAGCTATGTTCACAGAGTTAAACACTATCTCAAAGGTAAAATTAATTCTTTCTCTGAAGAGAACTACATTACACTCTCAAGATGTCGTTTTTCCGGGTTTCCCTCCAAGGCCTGAGGTCTTGTAAAGGCACCCCACTCCATAAGGACAGGGGCCCATTTTGCTTTCGGTTGCCATCTTGTTTGACAGACGTTGTATGCTCTTGTAGTTCCTCAACAGGACTCCATTGCTTTTTAAGAACCTGCACTTTTTATTTTTTTATATTTATATTCAGGCTGCATCGCCCTCCTCACATTGTGTCCTCTCTAAAGGCACCATTATGCTTCACTGTTTTCCACCTGAGCCAACTTGTGGCTCAAGGGAATGTCCACCTTTACACTTTTCATACCGACTCACTCTTCTCTGCTGTGCTTGCAGCCAGGGCGGGTCCAGCATGAGGGGCACCAGAGTTAGCTGGGTGGGTGGGTGGGTGACAGCAGGTGCAGATGGAGAATGGAACTGAGTGTTTGCCAGCCATCCCCTCAGGGACGACAGCAGTGGTCAGGAAGCTGTGGGGACACCTGAGTCCAATTTCTTGGATACGAAGTAGAAGCACAAATGTCAGGGAGGTTTTGATCTCTTTACCGTTTTATCAGGTTAGTTATGGTGCCTGTATGTGCTAGTTGTGACAATCCCCATTTATTTCTCCTTCTCCAAGCTAGATGTATCATTGAGGGCAACATTTCCCCAAGATATCTGACCAGGGAGCGCTTTGTAAGTTATAATAAATCAAGAGAAAGCCCATAGGAGCCGCTGAGCTCTAATGCAGACTTGAAGTGAGGTTAAAGACAAAGAAATATTAAATATTACAATTATATATTGTAATTTGGGGGGGGGCAAAAAGGCACAGCATTTACCAAAGGTCATCATACAAATGCCTTGCAAAATGAAGTATCCGTGGTGTTATTTGTGAGTTAATATTCAGATCAAACATCTTCAGCTCGTGCAATTTTCAAGCATTCGTTTATATGCCAAACAACTCCTCAAAGGCATATGACAAAAAGAATCATTGAGTGCTGGTGCCTCCTAATTGTCCCATACATATATGTCTAGTATTTTTTAACATATATATTCACATATACTTATAAATAGATACATTTAAATAATACAAATAATACTCCTAGCATTAATTTTTTCAAGACATTTCTATTGCTTAAGTAGAACACCTGTTTTTCATGAAACATACCTTGTACTATACTAATCTAAGGAAATGGGCAATTGTGTTTATGTTATTTTCTTGTCTTTAAGATGTTAGTTTACCTTATAAAATGAAAATTATATTTTTGGGTATAATTTTGAAAAATTACTTGGCCTGAGTTCTAGGCATGGCTCTGCCAGAGATCAGCAATGAAATTTTATGGGTCATGTCAATGAACTTACCTGCCTTTCCCCCTCTCCCTCCTGAGATAAATTTCCCTAGCAGTGTTTCTTGCTCAGATAGGTAGTTCCAGGCTGTTCTTTGCCCAGGAAGGCTTACTGATTGGACCAGATATGGCCTCATGACCTCAGAGTGGCCTGCAATGGGATGGTCTACCCCTTACATGTGGTCCCACACAGAAGAGATGAGGTATTCATTAACCTATCAGCCCCCAATTTTGATAATGCAAACTGGAACTACAGAGAGATTTTCCACTAGTGAGATCAGAACGCAGCCAACATGCAGAATGTAGCCAGCCAAGTATGATATGGGATTTATCTGGAGTGAATTTTTACTGGCTTCCTCTTAGGAGTATCACCTTTGAATTCTATTTTTTAACACAGATCAAATAGTTCCTATTTCCTTATCTTCTCATTGCTCTTTTGAATCTTTCTAAAGCTTTTTCTCAGCGCCCATTAGCTTGCCCAGGACATTTTGTATGTTGAGATCATTTTAAGGAAGTCGATTTTCAAATTGAGTATAAAGTTATTGGATTAAAAAAACCCCATAAAACTGGGAATCCTTTCAGTTTTCTACCTTATTTGTTAAGAAATGAGAACCAGTACTCTGTAAAAGAACAGTGTGATTGCTCTTTGTTTTTCCAGTTCATCAGTCAACTCAGGCTGCCTTAACGAAACAACACAGGCCAGGTGGTGCAAACAACAGAAGCGGATTTTTTCTCACAGTTCTGGAGGCAGCAAGTTCAAGATTAATGTCCTATGGAGACAGTTTCTGGTGAGATCTCTCTTCCTGGCTTTCAAGACATCTGCTTTCTTGCTGTGTCCTCACATGCTGGAGAGAGGGGAAGAGAAAGGGTAGAAGAGAAGGAGGAAGAAAGAGAGCTCTGTTCTTCTGATAAGGCTACAGTCTTATGGGACTAAGACCCCACCCTTATAACCTCATTTAACCGTAATCACTTCCTGGAGACCCTATCTCCAAAAACAGTTGCATGGGGAATTGGGGCTGCCACATCTGACTCTGGGGGAGGGGTATGCAATTTAGTCCATAGCATCCACTAACTTTCCCTCTTGATTCAAAAACATTTCAAAAAGTTACTTTTTAGAACTATTTTTTGGAGTAATTGACATTTAAAAGAAATTGAGACCATCCATCAAGCACTCCTTTCTCACTGACCCTTAAAAAGGCCTTTCTGCCATTATGTAATTCCCTTGAGAGAAGGGACCCGAAGGAGGATGAGAAAAATAATCAAAGAAACAAATCAAGCATGGGTTTAAAAGAAAAGCTTTCCATCAGCCTCTTTTCCTTCCTTTTATTTTTTAAACCCAAGGATGACTGATTCACATTTCATCTGCCCTAATGCTGTTTTATTTAATTTCCAACTGCCAAGTCAGGTCTGAGCTGCCGATCTAAGTTTCAAACTTTGAGAGAAAGAACTGTTCCATTTCTGCTTGTTTAATTTCATGTTAAGAATTTGCCTTCAAACCTCTGGGGATGAGGGTCTCTGACTTTGAGGGCCCACACCCCTTGGCTTAACTTTCTACCGTGTTGTCCATGAAAGTACCTGAATGGTGGAACATAATCTCACCACAGCACCAAGAACTCCTGTTAAGATTTGAGCAGGTGGGGATTCTGATAGGAGTTTTTATGGTAGAGAAAACAGAAGAATAAGAAACAGCATTGGCCTATTTCCTGAAGCTCCAGTTCCAGAACGGAGGTCCATGTCCTGTGTGTCACTCTGCCAGGGGACTAGAAGAGTCTGAAAATGCCTTGATACATTGTTGCAGTGGTTCCTAAATGTTTGCACTTGGAAACAGAGATTTCTGGGTCCTACTCCCAAGAGTTTCCGGTACAGTGGGATGAGGCCCAAGGGAATTGACATCCCACATGGTCCCAAATAACATGATGCTGCTGGTTTGGGGGCTAAGTTTTGCCTACTACTGTTTTCAGGGCTCCTCTCTGTGGCAGCTGAGCTGAAATTAAGGGAAATAAGAGAGCAGCCCCAGGGCAGTGGTCGTCAACCTTGGCTGTTTGTTAGATCACTTGGGGAACATTTAAATATAGTGATGTGAGAATCTCTGAGATGGGACTGGGGCACGGGTATTTTTTAGAACCCCTCGGGTGTTTTTGGTGTACACACAAGGTTGAGACCCTTTGTCGTTTCCTAACTAGATGTCCTAAATAAACAGAATTGGTAGGCAGAACTGGACAAGCCCTTGCAAGGCAGAAAAGGAGAGACTCAGTGACAAACTCTCTCAAAGTAACTGTTAATCAGGGTTTTGAGTAGGTGTAATACTGAGAAATCACCAGGTCTTACTTTTGTCCTCTAATTAGGAAACCAATGAAAATGTTTTTCACCATACGGGAGTTCGGTGGGAACCTTTTTCTGCTTAGACTCTAAGGAGGGGACCACACCTATAAGGAAACCCCATCTTTCAAAGGTCTTTTATTTACGGGGAATGTACTAGGCATTTTAAATTGCAGAATATATCCTCTAGCGTCTGAACTGGGAGGTGAACTTGTCTGCGAGCAGGAAAACTTGTGAACTCTTGCTGTATCCTAACACTAAGCCTGGGTAAATTGCATTCTGCTCAGGGACTAGTCAACTGAGAAAATCAGATCAACGCTCATAAAACTGTCTGCAGCCGAAGAGAAGAGCATTACTCTAGGTATTCAAGAGACCATCCTTCCTGCCAAATAGGATTACTACATGGTGAGACAACAACAACAACAACAACAACAACAGCCCACAAATATTTAAAATACCTGCCTGATAGCCCAGTTTGTTTTAGTAGAATGTTATTCGTAATAATAATAATAACGAGGCCAAGATAAATAGAGACTAGTTTGTGATAAGAAAGAGGAAAGAATCTAACAGTCCCAGAAGCTATAGAAGGAAGAACCTGGTATCAGAGGAAATGAAATCATTAACACTATATTTTCATCTGTATTTTAAAAATTGGCACATATACATACAGACACAAAAATAAAAACAAGGGGAAAAAAGCTAGTTTAGGGTTTTGTGGGTTTTTTTTTAATAATGAGAAAGATAAATTTCTCCATAAATAAAAATAAGAATCAGAATAAGAGTTTGATGTCCCAGCAAGTGGCTTGCAGAAGATTCATTTTTAATTATAATCTGTGAATATTGAACTTGGTATATCCTCCACTGTGAGATCTTAGAGAGCCATGCTTGGGTGCTCAGAACCTCATGGGAGATGCTCTGGTTAGTGAACGCTTGCCCCTTAAGCAGGATACCTGTCTCAGTCCCTGCCTGCACATCTGCCCTATGGGCAGGATAAGTGGGAAACCTCCAGCTTCCCTTGGCCTCACTCCCAGGAGTGACCTAGAGCCAGCCCTAAGCTACCAGCTACTTGCTTTGAGCCCTAAACCCGAACCTGGTCCCTCTTAGCTTTTGTGAGATCCCAGAAACACCAAGAGAATCAAGAGTTTCCAAAATGACCCAGTTAAATAAATGATGACCCCAAATAATTCTGAAGGAGAGAGAAAATGCTTAGTTGGGTATAGCTACACAATTCCTGTCTGTCCCATTAAGAGGAGGGGGGTTTGCCACCCCGGTGATGTAAAAGGAGCCATCAAAGAGAAGAGCCGTAGGGTCTTAGTGTTGGTGAATTGCACACATGTAGGTCTGTAGCCTCTTGTGCTAGTGATCAGTGGGGTGGCACTGGGGCCCCGGCAGCCCTGTTGCAACTGGATGTGCTGCCCTTGATGGAGAAGGAGGCACTGATGTTCCCAGGAATGATGATACATCACATGGCACCCCACGGAACCCATGGTGAATTTGGAGTTTGAGCACTTGAAGGATCAAGCAAGTATGAAGAGCGCCTCACATGGTATAGGCCTTTGGAGTAGCTCTGTGTGGATGCACCTTCACTACCCCGCATTAGTTTCTCTGTTTTCTCTCCTCCTATTCCGCCTTCCAAGTACTGATTCATTCCCGTTCTTTGGAACACTCAACCATCTGAGAGAGTACCCGTCCACACCTTCCTTTCGCATGCCTTGCAAGCTCTGCCAACTCTGGCTAGGGGAGGACATGATGGAAGGCTTTCTTTTCGCCAGTACCCTACTGTTAGAACAGGTGAGCTCATGCGTCATGAGGGGGAATAAGATCTCAAAGTTACCAATTCCATTTAGATTCCTCCCCCAGTGATGACATCAGAAACTTTTCCCTTTGATTAAGGCAAACATGGCTTATCAACTTGAGCATATCAGGCATCTTTGGTTTTCGGCAACTGACAGGCTTGGAAGAAAAAGAAACAGGGCAGCCCCAGGTGTCTGTTTGACAGAAACTGCTAGATTGTCTCACCCAGGTACTTCCACTGAATACATGGATTCTAACCATTTTCCTCATTTTTGTGTCACCCCTCTGAGGGTTCACATCTAAGGAGAGAGTGTTCAAATGGCTGAACATGGGTCCTGTGGCTGACCTTGGCCCAAGGCAGCAAAAGGAAGGATCTGATGGGAGAGATCTCTGAGGTCCGTTTAGTCTTAAATGGCAGCTCGGGGCTCTTTACCCGTACAATCTTACCAAGGCTTTGTGTGACAAAAAAGGCTGCATTTTCCATATAGAAAGTGAAGGGCCTTCCAGGAGTAATAGATGCTGAGTGGCCCTAAAATGACAATTGATTTCTAGAAGAAGAGCTAATTTTTTCCCAAAGACAACACAGCTTATGTTCATCTGAGAAAAGCATGTTCCTCTTACAATATAATATAGACCCTATTTCTTGCAAAATAATAACTTTTTTATTGTGCTAAAGAAGATTTTGCCTTCTTGGTCCTCTTCACCATAGAGGGCTCTTTATAATCCTTTTATTATCATTTCAAATCTGTACAGAATTTCTCAGCTCCTGATCCTTTGATGTTCTCGCTAAGAGAGAGAAGACAGGAAAAAGGATGGGGGCGGGGGGAAGGCAGCAACCTCCTTTGACCCCAGAGTGAGGTAATGTCCTACGTGTGAACTGAGCTGTTCATGTCAATGATGTCCTTTTATTGCCTATAGGGATTTATTTATTCGTTTCTCAGCCGTCTCAAAGGTTTTCTCCCCTGTGAACTCCAGTAGCACTCTATCTTTACTAATAGTTTTCCTACCAATTTTCAGATGATTTTATTATCAAAATTGTTAATATTTAGAACCACAGTCAGTCTGGTGAATAAGGGCAACCAAATAATTATCAGCCTTCTAGACCAGGCATCATCAATTTAAGTGCAAAGAATAATCACATAATTTATTGTCCAAATCAGAACAATTTTAAAAGTAAAAGAGAACACATTAAAAATTAGATCATGCCCATGGTTTTTAACTGGGATTCCACACAAAATTTTGAATGACTTCTCTTTCTTTTTTTACTTTTGGTTCTATAACCTCCAAGGAAGTTAAGAAAATTTGTGGTATCTTTCCTAAAAGCATAAGCCCATTCACTTTCTGTTGCATGTTGAATCTTGCCAGATCCAATTTTATTTCTGTATTTTTAGTTGCTTTCTACTTCCTTAATTTAGTTTAGCTATACATAAATTTTAAGCACATGATATTGTAACTTTATCCCCCCTACCTCTTCCCATCTGTAGTTTCCTGCCGCTTTAATTTTCCATCTCCATAGTAGTGGAGGGGCAAGTGCACTGAAATGTGAATCAGAAAACATGGATGCATTTAACTGTGTGAACTTGTTCAATCATTTAACCTTGCTAGCCTCAATTTCTTCATTTGTTGAAAGAGATGTCAGTAATTGCTTAGCCTACCTAGCTATTTAAAAGAATAACAAAATGTTGGGGCACCTGGGTCACTCACTTGGTTAATCGTCTGATTCTTGATCTCAGCTCAGGTCTTCATCCCAGGGTTGTGAGATCAAGTCCCACACTGGGGCTTTAAATCAATAAATAAATGCAAAACACAAGACAAAATAAAAATCACAATATGATTTATATTATAATCATGTCATATACCGTAGTAACGAATGCTTCAACACTTACCACGTTCTAGGCAGAGGTGATAATTAACCATGTGTTAAAGTTATCAGCCTCCTGTATTGGTTGGTAAAAGCCACTGTTACCACCATGGCCATCCTTTTCCTTTCCCAGGATTCTGGACCTCTTTTCTAGTCCAGCAACAACAACAACAAAAGCAATGCACAGAACATTGGCAGACTTAGCACCCCATTCCAATATTACATTCTGATTGGTTAGTGACTAGACAACTCGGGCCCCCAGAGTTCTGTATTTGAGGCACCTTTGTTGGTTTTCCCATCCCTCTCTTCTCAGAGGGCTGGCCACGATCTTGCACATGCACTTGAACTGTCCCTGGGTGGCCCTGTGCCATGGTGGTGTGGCTGACGCTCAGAGGTTGTGGCTATCTGCCTCTGGCCAAAGCTTTCCCTCTTATGGTTGTATGTGAGAACTTCAACCATCATGGGATTTGGTTTGTGAGAGACTGCAGGAGAAACAGGGACCTGGTGGAGAGGCAATTATGCGGTCTACCTCAGACATTGACCAGGTGCTACTGGCTCTGTTGGCACAGTAGGTATGCCTGCAACAAGATGGAGAATGGGGATGGGTGGGGCCTTTGGGATGGGGGATATGGTATGGGAGGCCTTTTCACTCTCCCTTTGATTTTTAGTTCCACTTAAAGGTACAAATCCTTTAAAATACACTGAATATCCACTTATGATGACATTAAATATTAACTTTTTAAATTACTATCAAATGGATCATTCCCCTGAAAATATTTAAGGGTTATATAAAAACAGAGTTCTTATTCCTTACCAGTAGTAAGGGTTTCTAGCTCATAAAGCAATCATTTAATCCTTTCAGTTAGTGTTTAAAGAAACTTTGATTCATTTTTATGGGGACAAAAGAGTTAGTGAAATTTCAACTTACCTGTTAACGTTAGAGCACTCTCTTAAACATCTCAAGCATGTTTGTAAAATTAAAATCTATTGTTTTTTTCATGTCCACAATGTATTTGCTATTGGTGGAAAAGGGGTTTCAGAATATGGGGATAGGTATCCTACCAAAAGTATAATTATTGTCATTGAAAATGAATTGTAATAACAGGAAAAATGCACCAGTTTGGTGACCTGGTTCTAGTGTTTTTACCACTTACTAGTTATTTGACTAGTGAACGAGGTGACTAGAAAATAGTCACACTAGTATCTTCCCTGCTGGAAAGGTTATTGGACTCCATTCCCGTTTACCTCTAACACCTATAATTAGATCACATTGTCATGGTAACTGGAAAGAAAGTCTTAAATAACAGTGAATGTTCTACTTAAAATTCTATCTCTAATATTGCTTTTGTTCAGCAAGATGTGTAGCAGCCTCTTAGCTTTAAGATGAACAAATAAATCACCAGTGTAGCATAGATCCTACAAGAAATAAAATGAATATCTCCACCAAAAAAATATATTATTCCAATTTTAAATATGTAGTTTGTGTTCAGAAATTCTTCACAGAGCAGATAAATAAGGTCACTGGGATTGCTTCTACAAAGAAACATTTTACTGCTCAAATGTATTATTATTCCAAAGATGTAAACACCAATGGATTGTCTTGTAAGTTACATACTATGTACAGTTTCAATGTGATGGTCTCATGTGGTTTGCAGCATGGCAAATGGTATTAATAGTCACATATTTGCTTATAAATTTTCCTTTAAATTTAGTAATTTGAATGATGAAAGTTATGGCAGCCCAATGTGGAATTAATTTATGCATATTGTATAATGCCCTGGTTATTCCAACATATCTCACAATCTAAATTAGCTACCAAAAGATACTCCACCATATCAAATAGAGTATTCATAAAAATATAGTACAGGTTGATATGTGCTTTCTTTATTAGTCCAAATTTCAAGTGGTTGGATATCTACATGCAAAATAATGAATTTGGGCCCTTACTATACCATATACAAAAATTAACGCTGAATGAATCAAAGACCTAAATATTAGAGCCAAAACTATAAAACTCTTAGAGGAAAACATACAGGAGTAAATATTAATTTAAAAACCACTGGATTTGGCAGTGGATTTTAACTATGACACCAAAAGCACAAACAACCAAATGGAAAAAAATAGATAAACTGGACCTCATCAAACTTAAAAAATTTTGCTCATCAAAGGACACTATCAAGAAAGTGAAAAAACAATTTGCAGAATGGGAAAAAATATTTTCAAATCATATATCTGTTAAGGGTTGGGACCCAGACTGCACAAAGAAGTTCTACAATTCAACAACCAAAAGACAATCTAATTTAAAAAAAAATTGGCCGAGAGCTAAATAGACATTTCTCCAAAGAACATGTAAAATGGCCAACAGGCACATGAAAAGACATGCAACATCATTAATCATAGGCAAATCAAAACCACGGTGAGATACCACCTTATTCCTATTGGGATGGCTGTTACCAAAAAAGGGGAAATAAGTAGCAAGGATATAAAGAAATTGGAATTAGAACATCTGTGCATAAATGGTGGAAATGTTAAATGGCACAGCCACTGTGGAAAATGGTTTGGTGGTTCCTCCAAAGGCTAAACATAGAATTACCATAAGACCCAGCAATTCTATGCCTAGGTACATGCCCCAAAGAATTGAAAACAGGTGTTCAGAACAAAAACTTGTGGGGTGCCTGGGTGGCTCAGTCGGTTAGGCGTCTGCCTTTGGCTCAGGTCATGATCCCAGGGTCCTGGGATGGAGTCCCATGTCAGCCTCCCAGCTCAGTGGGGAGCGTGCTTCCAACCTCTGCCTGCTGCTCCCCCTGCTTGTGCTCTCTCTCTTGCTGACAAATACATAAATACATTTTTTTTAAAAAAACAGCAAAACAAAAACAAAACTTGCACATGAATGTTTATAGTGGCACTAATTCACAATAATTAAAAGGTATCCTTCACCCAGCTCCCCCATAATCTAAAAAAAATGTTTAAGTGACCAAGTTAAAAAGTATGCAATTTGAGTTGCAGCCCCCCAAAATCTCTGATCTCATTTTTGCACAAAATTTGCAGATAAATTTCAATTATTCAATCTCTGCTTATTTGATATATTTGTTAGTCCAGATTTTTAGCAAATGAAAAAGGATCTGGGATCCATTGACCTGCATATGAAAAAATTATTAAACCTTCATGAAATGGCACCCCAGAGGTTCAGACAATGATGTTCCACTTTGTAAAAATTTCTTCTTGATGAATTATATGTAGTCACGATCTCCACTGCATTTTCTTATGAATTTCTTGAGGAGAATTTCAAGAGCTACGTAGTGGGAGGGGAATTTGTTATGTTTGTTTTTGAAGAATTTTCCTAGGTTTCTGCGAGGAACTTGAAACTTTGCTCTACCTTTCATAGATCCATGGCTGGGAGTAAGAGGCTCTTTCCCGTGTTGTTTGAATGATCAAGATGACCATGTTGTGGTGAATACAGTTTTAAAATTGCTTTTACTTCATTTAACCTTTGATTAGTTAATAGGGCATATCGTAAAAATACAAAAGTTATCAGAAGGTCTCTCAGTCACTCAGTTCTCCCAAATCTTGGGCACTCAAGATTTCACTTCAGCACACATTGCAGTGAGTGTCTTTTACACAGAAGTGGTCAATGGCAGCTATTATATAACACCCCTCTGTACTTAAGAAAAATTAATACATGTTTTTACAGATTGTTGTACACCAAATTTTATAGGTCTGCCTCACTACCAAAAAAAAAAGGGGGGGGGAGAAAAGGCAGCATTGAGCCTGAATATTTATTTAAATCTCAGCATATTTGAATTGATTTCAAATGTTACTTTTGCCCCTAAATTGTCAAGGCTGGATATCATTGTGCTCTCGCTGTAACATCGTATGACATTTTGGGTACCTTTTGTTCTTGGATTAAACATTGGAATTTCTGAATAATTTAGTGGAAAATTGTGACAGATGTTTCTTCCAACTCATATTGATATATTCTTTGCATAATGATTATGTGATTGTGGTTTGAGATTCAGATTTTGTCGTATGAAGTCAAAATAAGCACTCAGGTCACAAATTCTCTTGTGTCTATGGTGCTGGCTTAATCAACTCCAACTTTTTATTTTAAATGATGGGCTTTTTGGCACCATGTGGCTCTAGTCTTGTCATACAGAAAAACAAGAAAATAAAAGACTTTTACAGTTGGCTTTAAAAACAGTGTTAAAAAAATCTTTTAAAAAATGCGTATGATTCAAACGCATATTCCAGGGCTTTCATTCTGTCCTAATCTAATACTCTTTTTTGAAATTTTTATTATAAATGCCATGATTGCATAGAATACTAATACTTTTGCTCTGATCCAAGTGCTTAATTTTAAAGTTGAAAATATTAGCTAATAGCCAAAAACCTGTGAAATGGGAAAGTGGCAAAATACCTTAAGCCATTTTTCTTTAAAGAAATAATGTTCAAAGTCAAGGATAACTTCAGTTTCTCATAAATCTCTTAACACACTTTGTGGTTTTATTTGCATATCTAGAAAAAAAATCAGAATTGCACTTTGTAAAAAATAAAATAACAATGCCTGAAATTTAATAAAGTGATGTAAATGGAAAACCGGAGATTGCAGTCTTTCAGGGTACAAACTGAGTACTGTAAATGAGATCCTGCAAGTTATCTTAAGGCTCTTTTGTTGATTTACATATGAATATTTTTGTATTTTTAATTTGTATAAATTAAATGCAATTTAATTTATCATACTTCTATTTAAAAATATTTTCAAGAAGATGACATAATTTATAGCTAAATGATAACTTAAGAAATATTTTAACAATTCATATCATAGTCCTATGATTTTTCCATAAATATAGAGAAATCATTTAGTCTTGGTAAAATGAACCAACTTCCTAACTATAGTTTAATTTTTCCCATTTATTATAGTTATTGATGCTGGGCAGAGTCCTGCAAATGAAAACATAAATGAAAGATTTATAATTTCAAATAATAACAATAGCCAACTTTAACTGAACACTTGCTTTGGGCAAGATACTGTTCTAAATGATTGACATGTAACAATGCCTTTAAAACTTGTATTAGGGCTTTGCTAGGGTATCATAACAAAGTACCACCAACTGGATGACTTAAAAGACAGAAATTTATTTCTTACAATTCTGGAGGGCTGGAAGTCCAAGAACAAGATATCAGCAAGATTGCTTCTACCTAAAGGCTTTGAGGAAGAATCTGTTCATTGCCTGTCTCCTAGCTTCTGGAGGGTCGTGGGCAATCTTTGACATTCCTTGGCTTGTTGATGCCTCATCCTGGTCTCTTCCTTAATCTTCACGTGTTTTCTCTCCATGTGACCCTCTTCAAATTTCTCCTTTTATAAGAACACCAATCAGGGACTCCTGGGTGGCTCAGTCGGTTAAGCATCCAACTCTTGATTTCGGCTTAGGTCATGATCTCAGAGTCGTGAGATCAAGCCCTGGGTCAGGCTCTGCACTTAGCGGAGTCTGCTTCTCTCTCTCTCTTCTTCTGCCCCTCCATGCATGCTCTTTCTCTCTCTCAGATAAATAAATAAACCTTAAAAAAAAAAACAACAACCCAGTCATATTGAATTAGGGCCCACCTGACTCTAATATGACCTCATCTGAACTAATTATATCTGCAATGACGATTTTTCCAAATAAGGTGTGTTCTGAGGTTCTAGGGATTGGGGCTTCACCATAGGAATTTTGGGGAGACAATTCAGCATACAACAACAGTCAACCCAACCCTATAAAGCCTGTGCTAATGTTATAGCCAATAATCAGAGGAGAAAACTGAAGCAGCAAGAGGCTCAGTTACTTGCACAGTCTTATCAAGAGAAAGTGATAGGACTGAGATTTAAATGAAACCAGCTGAGCTCCAGAATCTATACAGTTTTTTTTCTAGTTTATTTTTCCTTTAATGAACTTCAGGATGTATTTTATTAATATTTTATATTTTGTCTCAATATTCAAATATGAGCTTGTACTATCTAAGGCCAATTTTTCCACCAGAGCACTGAATTTTCTTACCTTAGTGTCTTTCAGAGTCTACTCTGACCACTAACTACCACAACTTCTCATAATGTTATCAACAATTCATGGCAGGCTGACTTTACTTATGATTTGGGTAACAATTTATGGTCTTTATTTTATTTTATTCATTATTTTTAATTTTTAAAAGATTTATTTACTTGTTTTAGAGAGAGATTGCACACACGTGTGCCAGAGCAGGGGGAGGGGCAGAGGGAGAGAGACTTCAAGCAGACTCCCCACTGAGCTTGGAGCCTGACACAGGGCTCAATCCCAGGACCCATGAGATCATGACCTGAGCTGAAACCAGGAGTCAGAAGCTTGGGGCGCCTGGGTGGCACAGTCGTTAAGTGTCTGCCTTTGGCTCAGGGTGTGATCCTGGTGTTATGGGATCGAGCCCCACATCAGGCTCCTCCGCTATGAGCCTGCTTCTTCCTCTCCCACTCCCCCTGCTTGTGTTCCCTCTCTCACTGGCTATCTCTCTCTGTCAAATAAATAAATAAAATCTTTAAAAAAAAAAAAAAGGAGTCAGAAGCTTAACTGACTGAGCCACCCAGACACTCCAACGGCCTTTATTTTAGATGCTTAATCTACTAATTTATCTAAAATATCTATAATCAAGTTAATATAAATATATTCAAATGTGCAAAGCTTTCATCAAATCCATACTCTGATCATGTCATGTGTGTGTTGTCTCCAAAACACAATTTTGTTTTCTTTTTTTTTTCTGTTGTTGTTGTTTTTTTAAGATTTTATTTATTTATGTGACAGAGAGACAGCCAGCGAGAGAAGGAACACAAGCAGGGGAAGTGGGAGAGGAAGAAGCAGGCTCATAGCGGAAGAGCCTGATGTGGGGCCCAATCCCAGAACACCGGGATCACGCCCTGAGCTGAAGGCAGACTCTTAACGACTGCACCACCCAGGCGCCCCTCCAAAGCATAATTTTGAAAAGAAACAAAGAACAGGGGCACCTGGGTGGCTCAGTTAGTTGAGCGTCTGCCTTTGGCTCAGGTCATGATCTTAGGGTCCTGGGATTGAGCCCTGAGTTGGGCTCTCTGCTCAGTGGGGAGTCTACTTCTCCCTCTCCCTCTGCCCCTTCCCTGCTGGTGCTCTTTCTCTCATTCTCTTTCTCTCAAATAAATAAATAAAATCTAAAAGAAAAAGAGGAAGAAACAAAGAACAAATATTATCTAAACTTTTCTGCTCCTTCTACCATCATATATGGAAGAAAATCCACATTAATCTTCCAAGAAGGAGAAGGCAGCTGAGTCCCACACCATAAGGAAACAGGCCTTCTGTAAATACTATAGAAATGGGGACCTCAGTTATGTGTATTCTGACCTAAATTGTCACAAGTGCAGAGGGGAAGTAACTGGTGGAGTTGTTTCAAATTCTTGGAAAATACACTGAATAGAGAAGAGTGCTTTCAGCAGGAAAGATGCTCCTCCTACGTCCCAGGGTGTTGCCCTGTCTGTGTGGCCCAAGCTGGGTCACCGCATTTTCTGTGAATATTCCATCAGCTGGAAGGGGGTCGGGAGGGGTGGGAACAAACCAGAAGGTCGCTTTGGCTTACATATCCTTTGCGGTATCTGTCATGTGGCTACACTTGCTGCAAGGGAAGCTGGGAACATTCCAAGCCGAAGATTTTTTTACTAGAGAAAAAGAGGAAACAGGTATTGAGAGATGAATAGCAGATAGTTTGTCACAAATAGGTAAAAGTAGGCTCTGTGGCAACACAACTTGACGATAAAAGAGTACTCTTTACATAGAATCGTAGGAAATCGAAACATTCAATCTGTCCTTTATAATAAAGAACAAAACATAGTAAATCTTCCAAGTACACATGAAAGTAGAGACAGTGGTATAAAAAATTCATCTATCCATCAACCATCTTTGAAGAATAATTATTAATTCTGACATGAGTTCAACTTTACCCCCATTCAAGTACCACTTCCCCCACCAATTGTTTTGGAGGAAGTCCCAGGCATCATATAATTTTATTCATAAATGTATAAGTATGTATTTTCAAAAAAGAGAGAAATTTGAAAACACAATTATAATACCATTGTCACATTTTAAAAAGCTAATATTTTAATATCATCAAATAAACTAGTCAGTGTTCAAATTTCTCTGATAGTCTCATGACTGTTTTTTTCATTTACTTTTTTCTTGTTTTTCTTATTTATTTGTTCAAATTAGGATCCAGGTTAGGTTTGCAATTTGATGGATATATCTTAATTGCCTTTTATTCTATAGTGTTTTCTTCCATTTCTTCCCCCCCTTTCCATTTCTTTGTTGAAAGTGTTATTTGATGTAGAATTTCTTATATTCTGTTTTTTTCTGATAACATCCCCATGGTGTTATTCAACATGCCTTTCCCTCCCTTATGTTTTCTTAAATTAGTGGCACATGGCACCTGGTCGTTTTTTTATTGTGATGTTAGCAGTTGTTGATGATAATTGCCTAGATGTATGAATTATTAGATATTGAAAAATGATGTTCTAATTCTATCATTCTTCATTTATTAGCTAGACTACTTCTATAAAGAAGTACTTACATGCATAAGTAAAATATATACTATAAGTACTTCTATACTATAAGTACATATATACAAAAAGTATCTTCTTTTTTTTTTTTAAGGTTTTATTTATTTATTTGACAGAGAGAGACAGCGAGTGAGGGAACACAAGCCAGGGGAGTGGGAGAGGGAGAAGCAGGCTTCCTGCCAAGCAGGGAGCCCGATGTAGGGCTCGATCCCAGGACCCTGGGATCATGACCTGAGCTGAAGCAAACACTTAATGACTGAGCCATCTAGGCTCCCCAATATACATAAAGAAGTATCTTCTATTAATCTTTTGAGTATCCTGAATTACATTCTACCTATGAAAGATAATAAATTCTTGATTTTTCCCTTTTAATTGCTAGCTCGGAGAAGAATAAGTTGGTTTTCTAACCTCTTCTAAAGTAACTATGAGATTTTCTCTACTCTATTTGGAGTATCATTACAGACTCATGGATTAAGTATATTTAATCTTTAAATCCATTGCAGATACTATGTTTACAGATCTCAGTTTTTCCCACATTTTGGCAGCAAAGAATCCTTGCTTGTTTCAGAGTCCTACAAACACCTTAATGGTCATTAACAGCTTCTTGGCTTCTTTGACATGACAAAATGTTCCAGACTTATCTTGTACACTTTCTATTCCTCATTTGAAAATAAAGTAATAAATGGGATCAAACTTTTTGTATTTTAATGTCAGTGATACTCCACCTGTTTCTTATTAAATGTCTCATAATGTATTTTTCTACATTATTTTAATATTTGCATGGTAGTCCCATTGTATGATATAATTTACTTAAATAGCCCCGCTGATTATTTCCAATTCATAATTACCAGAATTATCATGAAGATGTATACCCATGTAGCTGGATATTTTCCTACATGAGTATTTTATTATTCTGATCATAAAATCAGTACTTCTTTTATTGCTGAGGCAAACAGATGGACATTTTCACGGTTTTGTTACATTTTACCACTGTTTTCCAGAATATTTGCACTAATTTGCATGTCAAACAACAACGTTTGAGTGCCATTTTCTTGCATCATATGGGTCATTTTCATTTAAAAATTGTGGCCAATTTGATAGATGAAAATTGCACTCCTTTTATTACTAATCAAGATGGAAATTTTTTTGTCATCCTTTGAACATTTGATTTAGTCTTTTCTGAACTGTCAATTTGTACCCCTTGCTTCCATCTGTACTAATTAATTTTTTTTAGAGTTATGTAATAGCCTTTAACATATTAACTCTTGCTCCATTTTATGGTTTGCTAATATTTTCCCCAATTTGTCATTTGGCTTTTCATTTTATTTTTCATAATTCTGGCATCTCATAGTTTTAAATGTAGATATTCATATTTATGAAATTTTACTTTTATTGATTTTCCTTTTATTTCCAACCTAAAAAGACCTTCTTACCCTAGCATGGTTCATAATTGAACCCCTTCCTTCAAAGGAATACATTTGCAATGGCATCTACCTTATATTGTCAACACCTAAAGAGAGCTATATTATTTCTCTTTATATGGCATACCGTAAATACACAGTATTTTAGCACAACTCAGAATAATCACCATTCAGACATATAAAACCCAGGTATTTTATGGATACAAAAGAAAACTTTTCTATCCCTAAATAAAAGTTACTGAAAAACTTTCCTTAAAGGCATGGAAAGTTACACAGAATACAATCATTCCCCTTAAATTTTTTTCTGCTGGAATATTCGTAAGGGCAGAGGAAAGTCATTAAGGCCCCCAGCATAAGTGACAGCAGAGCTTGAGGCAGGTATAACATGCAAATGATTCTTTTAATTTTTATTTTAAAGCTTAAACCCTTAAGCAAAGTTTGCCTTCCACTACCAAACATATCTGTTTGTGTTTTTTAGGAGTCAGATTTTTTGAGGTATAATTTACATACAGAACAAATTACCTTCTTAAGTTGTATAGTTACATTAATTTTGACAAATGTATGTAGTCATGCATTATCACCATAATCAGGACATAGAATATTTCCATCATTCCAACAACTTCCTTTATGTCCCTTATAGACAATACTCTATCCTCCCATCCAGCTCGTGGAACCACTGACCTGATTTCTGTCCCTGTAGCATTGCTTTTTTCCGGAAGGTAAATGAAATCATATAGTATGTAGCTTTTTATGTCAGCTTTAATTATTATTTAATAATTTATGTCAGCATAAATTATTTTGAGATTCATCAATGTTGTGGCAAGTATCAGTACTTATTTATTTTCATTGGTGAATAGTGTTTCATTATATAGTTTGTATATCCATCCATTTCCCACTGACATTTGAGTTGTTCCTGGTTTTGGTTATTATGAATGAAGATACTATGAACATTTGTGTATAGGTCTCTGTTTTGGAAATATATTTTTACTTGTCTTGGTTAAACATCAAGGGCTAAGATTGCGATTAGTATGATGACTGTATGTTTAACTAGAAAAAACTGCCAAATTGTTTTCCAAAATAGCTGTACCATTTTGCATTCTTATGTGTTATCTGTGAAAGTTACAGTTGTCCCACATCATCGCCTGTCAGATTTTAAAGTTTCAGCTGTTCTAATAGTTGTATAGTCCCATCTCCTTATGGTTTCAGTTTGCATTTTCCTAATAACTAGTGATATGAATATCAGTTTTTAGTGCTATGCTATCTGTATCTCTTTTTATTACAATATTTTATCAATTTTTATTGAGGTGTTTTCTTATTATTGACTTGTGACTTTATTTTATCTTATTTATTTTTAAAGATTTTATTTTAAGTAATCGCCACACCCAACATGGGGCTAGAACTCACAACCCTGAGATCAAGAGTCACATGCTCTGCTGATTGAGCCAGCCAGGTGCCCCTACTTATTTGTTTTGGATACAACCCCCTTAACTATATATATGTTTTGCAAATATTTTATTCTATTCTGTGACTTGTATTTCTATTTCCTTAATGGTATCATTCAAAGGAAGGACATTTAAATATTTTTCAATAAACTTGATTTTGGAATTTAACCTTTAGGAATTAGGAAATAATGAGTTGCACCTGGGTGGCTCAGTCGGTTAAACGTCTGCCTTCCTCTCAGGTCGTGATCCTGGGGGTCCTGGGATCCAGGCCTGTGTTGTGCTCTCTGCTCAGTGGGGAGTCTGCTTCTCCCTCTCCCACTCCCCCTGCTTGTGTTTCCTCTCTGTCTCTCTGTCAAATAAATAAATAAAATCTTAAAAAAAAAAGGATGAAAATCTATAGCTAGTACTGTGTGTGTGTGTGTGTGTGTGTGTGTGTGTTTTAGACAGGAAAAGGGGCGGAGGGGCAGAGAGAGAATCTTGAACAGGCTCCACGTTCAGTGCAGAGCCCAACATGGAGCTTGATCTCACGATCCTGTGATCATGGCCATGACCTGAGCCAAAATCAAGAGTTAGATGGTTAACTGGCTGAGCCACCCAGGCGCCCCTTGTACCATCTTTGTTTTGATTCACAAGCTCCAACTGTATTTGGACACTTCTGTTTTTCTGTCCCACACTGTTTTAGGTAATCGAGCACTCAATCATTGAGCATCTAACATCAACTAGTTAAGCAGAGCCAGCTCTATTGAACACTTTGGATGAAAGGCATGGCCAAAAAGTCCAGGCCTGTGTCATTCCCCCCCGCCCCCCGCTTTTTTTTTTCTTCCTAACTTGCTCTTTCTTTCTTCTGCTAGATACAAATGGTACTAGCAGTAGAGCTAGGACTAGCTGCTGGGGGAGGTTTCATTGCATAAATACGTGGCTTGTGACATTGGCCAGGATCTTGACAATAAGGCCTGATGGAAGAATTATGTCTGACTTCAATGAGTGTTTTCATATTATTCCTCCCCCCTGCCCCCAGACCATCACTTCATCAGCTTACTAGATGAGGCTGAAGAGATGCCAGCGTTTGGTTGAAGGTGGAGATCATTTTGGGCATGGTATCTGCTAGGCACAAAAACTGACCATAAGATAAAGTAAGACCTATTACCCCCAAATTGACTTCAAATTCTCTGGGAGGTCCAGTAACTTAAGGAAATCTGAGGAGAGAAATCAAATTTATAACAGTAAGTATTTTTATTTTTATTTTATTTTATTTTATTTTTTTTAAAGATTTTATTTATTTATTTGACAGAGAGAGACAGCCAGCGAGAGAGGGAACACAGCAGGGGGAGTGGGAGAGGAAGAAGCAGGCTCACAGCAGAGGAGCCTGATGTGGGACTCGATCCCGGTACGCCAGGATCACGCCCTGAGCCGAAGGCAGACGCTTTAACGACTGCGCTACCCAGGCGCCCCAACAGTAAGTATTTTTAAAGGATGGTATCTGATCATATTTTTTTAAAGTACTATTTCAGGAACAGTTGAAATTTTTCCTACTTATTGCCAGTTATAGAACACTAAAAACTCTACTGTTATTATGGAAGGGAAAAAAATTTCAGAGTAATGGTTATCAGAGGCAATATTAATCTATTTATTTCTGTTTCAGAAAAGGAAAGGGTGGCTCTGGGATTATTAAACTCTAGGTAACAAATGATTGTTTTCCATATTGTTTTGGTCTGTTCTTTAGGTTTCACCTTTAATATAAGGAGCTTTTGTCTTTATAATAAGCAGACTAAGTTAAAGCAGAAATTGTACTCTTTTTTTTTTTTTAATTGAAGTACAGCTGATACACAATGTTACACTGGTTTCAGGCTCACAACATCGTGATTTGACAACTCTATATGTTATGCTGTGCTCCCCCAACTGTGGCTCCCATCTATCATCATACAACGTGGTTACAGTTATGATACCATTGGTTATATTCTCTATGCTGTACCTTGTATCCCTGTGACCTAACTCATTCGGTAACTGGAAACGTGGACCTCCCACTCCCTTTCACCCATTTTGCCCGTCCCTGCACCCTCTCCCCTCTGGCGATCATCACTTTGTTTTCTACAGCAGTTTTACTTTTTGACCTTAAGTGACTCTGATTTTCTACAGATTTAGTTGTAATTGACTTGTTCAGCAAGAAAAGGAAAACTTTAGCTGATGCATGACATTCATCACTAAAAGGTTATTTTTGTAATACAATAATCAAGTTAGGTTCAATTTGCCAATTTTATTTTATTTACTAAAAGATCTGTGTTGAATTATAAATCCGATGTTTGAATCATAATCTTGAAACCATTGAAATATTGGTGAGTTTATTGCATTTATGTTTTCTTTTAAAGCTCATTCTTTTGGGTAGACTTTAGAGGCTATTACAAATTTCTGCTTTAGTAAGCATTTCTTATGTTCATTAAGATTTACTTTAAAATGGTCTTTCCTTTATTGCTTTTATGCATGCTAGGACAGTAATATAATAACAATCTCTGCAAGGTTGTCTCAGTATAGATCAGTTCAGTGGGTGACTTCAGCAACTATTTTTTAATGAAGATCATGGAGATTCATAGGTATAGGCCATTACTTAGAAAAACTCAAGAAATTTAGGAAAACACCAGGTAGAGCTTTAACCATAATTTTGTTGTCAGAGTAATAATAGTTCGCTGTAAGTAATAGTTATAATAAATACTGTCTTTACTTTATATTTATCCATTCACTTATTTTTACCCATACGGTGTTGTCACCAAAATGGGAAATAATAAAATATATATAAGATAATACTACTGCCCTTAAAGTACAAGTTTGAGTATGAGATAAGAAATGTTTGCCAATAAGGTTAATTATGAAGTAGAAAGTGATGAGTTCCATTAGAGAGCTTCATAGAGATTATGTATCTGTCAGGAAATGCTAGGTTATGCTAGTATAACAAACATCCCTGGATCTTAATGGCCCATAATGACATGTTTATTTTTGATGCACATTATGTGCTCATCATGGGTCCACTGGGGGTTCTGCTCCATATTTCCTCACTCTTGGGCCCAGCCTGAGGGAGTTGCCACTCTCAGGAGTGTTACTGGTATGCAGCAAGGTAAATGGTGAGGGTGAGAAAACATGAAAATTAGGCGCTGGCTTTATAGTCTTCTGCCCACATTCCACTGGGTCAAAATAATTTACTTGGCCAGTCTGATTTCAAGGGGATTGACAAGTGTGATTATAGCATATGCCTGGAAGCAAGAAAACTAGAATGTATGTATCATCTCTAAAGACCACAACAATGGAGAATTGTAAGGAGGGCTTCATGGAGGAAGTGACATTTGAGTTAAATTATTATTGATGAGTAGAATTTTAGCATCTGGGATTAAAGTAGCTTTGGGGAAATAATATATCTTGTGAAACTAACCAAAATTTGAAAACAGTGTTACTTGAACATAGTTGGCTCTTTTTGTGACCTATTTCAGCATGGCGTTATAGTCAAAAGAATCATTAGCCCTTCATTATATTGACAAAATATTGAAGCCATTGTGTGGCACAAGTTTGGGAGATCCCTTCAAAATACATCTAGAAAAACTTAAAGTTCTTTCTTATTTTCTCTCTTTCTCTCTCAGTAGCTCAAAAAGCATAGAAACTCCTTCTGGAATGTCTGCTGCTTCCCAACCTCATCAAACTCAACCCAGTTCTCCCCAGACTGATCCCACATGGGGTCAAACTGATTCTACATGGGGTGCTCATTCTACCCTTTCTGTTACAGAATTCCATTCTCTCTTCCTGAGCTGCTCTCCTCATTCTAGGTAGCTAAATCTAGCCTTTCTGGACTTTTTTCAGCTCTTCTGGCTATTGGTTTTGCAGACACACATACCAAAAAACACCCAGTGCATTAGTCTCCCAAGCAACAAATGCTCTTTTCTTTTTGAAGGTGAGGAGGAGACAAGGCTATAAATACATATACACTGATATCTTTGTCTATTTTACCCAATGTCATGTGTGCGACTATGTTGTTTTCACAGAAACATGCTTCTTAGAGCCAGAGAGAATCTCAGGTTAGCAGCTGGTCTTGCTTCTTGCTTCAGGTCCTTAAGGCATTATTATTCTCATGTTATTTGAGACTTGAGGAAGTGGTATGGTATATCAGGCTCATGGATTTATGGCAAAGAACATGGATAAACCCCCAGTTATTGACACCCTGATGTGTGCTTCTCAGCCATACGACACTACCTGAAACTTCACCATTCTGGCTGTTCTGTATTAGTAACCTCCAAGAATTAAATGACAGTAGACTTCAATTTAATATCTAAATGTTTAACAGCCTTCCAAATTCTGAACCGTTGACTCAGTACTAGAGGCTTAAAAAGTTACTTTTTCCATGGTCCCAACCTTCAAGGTGTTCTCGACCCAGGGGAGAGACAAATGCTCACTATTCTCACACCATCTAGTGAGTAGATAATTAGCAGAACCAACAAAATGGAATGTGAATGGAATGGAACAAGGAGGACAAGATTCTGATTGAATATTGAGTAGTAGCCACAATGGTGGTGTGTAACATTTTTGAAATATGCAAAGAGGGCCCTGGGGTAGCAGTTAGAAGATCCTGTTTTAGGTCTTGGCAATGTCACCATCTCAGCAACGGCCTTACATATGTTTATCATTTTAAGCATATCTTGTAACTCTTCTGTTGTCTAGTTTCTTCATCAGTGAAATGGGAGGATGAGACAAGATTATTTCCGAAGGACCTTTCATAGTATGATAGCATTTTTAATGAAAAGAAATATTTGAGTTCATCGCTAAATTCCTCATTTTGAAAATGAGATTCTGAGACGTAAGGTTGATTTGCCCAACACCTCAGCTTTTGTTGACATTCAGGCTAATAGCTCTTCTCTTTACCCAGCTGCTGCCTCACTCAAAACTAATAGGATTTTATTCATTAAAAACGGGCTTCTTAAGAGCAGCTGCTCGAGAACTATTAACAGAGAATTCAAGTTACATTTTCTTTCTGAAAATATTGAAAATGCATTATTTTCAAAACATAATAACCAATGTAATAAAGCAAAAAAAAAAAAGGGAAAAAATGAGAAAGAAAGACATGATGATGTCTGACATGATTTGCTATGTAGAAAACCCTAAAGTGTATAAAAAGAAACTCCTAGAAGCAGAAGTGAGCTGAGCAAATAACTTTAGTGTCTCCATACAGCAACGCAGTAATTTTGTCCGAGGAAGATGTGGTTTCAGCTATTAGCTCCTCAATGATGGCTTTCCTGTCATAATAGCATCTCAGTGTGACAGTTCGGGATGTTTGCTCTTGGCCAACTGTAGCGAATACATTAAGGAGCTGTGTCCAAGTGGCTTCACTCCCTGTTACGGAAACCATCAAGTACAGGTGCTAAGAGTCAGTCACTAGATAGGGATTTTAAAAATGAGTTAGTTTTTAATCAAGTCAACAGAAGTATAATGTGTACATGTAGCATCAGAAATGATACAAGGCACAGATAAGAGAGTAAAAGATAATGGGGGGAGGGGTGGGCGCCTGGGTGGCTCAGTCAGTGAAGCATCTGCCCTCGGCTCAGGTTGTGATCCCCGGGGTCCTGGGATCAAGCCCTGCATGGCTCCCTGCTCAAAGTGGAGTCTGCTTCTCCATCTCCCTCCGCCCCTCTCCCCTGCTTACGCTCTCTCTCTCTCTCTCTCTCTCTCTCGTTCACTCTCTCTCTCAAGTAAATAAAATCTTAAAACTAAAACAAAAATAAAGGGTGAAGGGGGTAATTTCTATTCCGCTGCCCCCTCCCCCGAATCGTAAGTTTATATCTTACATTCCTGCTGAGGATATAGAGCACACGAATAGGAACAAGTAGGAAATGATCGTAAAAATGGATAGCAAGTACATTTTTAAGCGCAGAAACACTTGCTGAAAATGCTGTTAATCATACCTACCCCGAAGGTTAATTATGGAAATTCAATGACATTCATGTAAAATCAGTATTTAAATTGTAAAGAGCTTTGCAAATGTCTGATGATTTCATGATTTTTGACGGTATTACTATATTAATGGAGAAAGAGCGTGGAATTTGGCATTAGGCAGGTTTAGCAGAGTCTGGCCTGGGGGTGGGGAGGGTCATCCTGGCTAATTCATTTCTCTGCTCCTCAGGCTCCCCATAGGTGGAAGGATGACAGCTTTCTACCTAACAGGGTTGTTCCGATGAGGAAATGAGCTGCTCTGCGTTTGGCGCCTTGCTCAGAATCTTGCACAGAGCACTTCAGTAAATGTGAGCTGCTTTCTCTCGCTGGTTATTGTAAACGGCCATCACTCATTTGTCACTGACCTGTTCACATCCCTCTTCTCCACTTCATTTCTAACCGGTTTGCTCAGGAGCTGAAGCAGGCTAGCCGACTAAACAGTCACTGGGAAAACTACCTCAAGGTCTTTCTGGAAATGAGCAGCATATTTTAAAAAAAGGGGCCCTGGGATTCACCCAGCCCCTGCATTTCTCCTTCCCCTCCTCTGAGAGGAGAGGAGCAGGGGTCTCCCCTCCGGCTGGCAGGGGTCGGCCTGGTTTACCTTTTCAGCTGCAGCCCCCACCCCCCCACCCCGGCTTTCTTATTTGAGCCCGTGGGCAAATTCTTAAATTTCCTCCTTGTAATGGTCTCACTTTGGGATTAGGGGGTAAGGAAAACAGAAGTGCTACCAGCCGCATAAGGAAAATCCCATAGCCTATTGTTGCGTATAGCAATGACTACTCTGGGATTAGGCTTGGAGCATACTCTATTGTAAATGTAAACCAAATGAGAAATGGTATTAAGCTGGCCAGGGGGTCTTGGTTACAAGAGGACTTTTGATTTCTTTTTTTTTTTTTTTTAATTTTATTTATTTATTTGACACACACACAGAGCACAAGCAGGGGGAGCAGCAGAGAGAGAGGGAGAAGCAAGCTCACCGCTGAGCAGGGAGCCCCCCAGGCTTAACCAACTGAGCCACCCAGGCACCACAGATGACTTTTGATTTCTAAATGTTAGTTAACTCTGCTTCTCCTTAAATAAGATAAAATACTTAAATGAATGATGGTTGGAATTTTGCTTCTCTGACCGTGTCTTAGGAATCCGTGGAAGGCAGATCTCAGTTCTGATACAACCACTTTTGGAGCTGGCTCTGTTTCCCTGGATGGGAGCTGCAGGTGGGTAGGGAGGAGGGGTGGGGGTCTGAGACCTTGCAGACATGTTGGGGTGACCGCAGTTGTTGATAGAACACCCCCTTTGAGATGGCAGCTTGCATATTCTTCCTACTCTTCTCAACCCACCTCTGAATAAAAATTTGGACAGAGGTCCTAGCGGTCTGGGAGGAGTCATTAATACTGCCTTCACGGAGAGCTGCATCCATCCCAACAATGACAGAACTCTTGGACAGCTGTGCTCTGGGTCAAGGGCGGAGAATGGGACCCATTCCTTCCGTGCCCACTACACCAGTACATGGAACTCACTCCCTTTTTAAAGTACCTTACATGGAAAGTGTTCCGGTTGGTAGTTAAATATAGCTGAATTAGGGAAAATGAAAACTTAAGGTTTTTCCATGTCATTGTTTAAAGTGGGCGGCTTTTCATTTAATTTACTATTTTACACTCTTCCACACCAAAGAGCAGCCAAGCCTTAACGCTGCGCACCCTTCTGTCTCTTAGTTTTGAAGTTTCTGGAAAGAGTCACAGAGAGGGAAGCATGCATACCACAGTGGAGAGGCTGTGTGGCTGACAGGCTGCCTTTGTGCAATGAAATCCTTTTAAGTTCTCTCTTTTTCTGGTTTCATGAAAGAAATCAGCGTATGTTTATTTCATTTGTGCCTCAGTGCCTGCATCTGCTTTCCAGGCATCCTGTGTCTAAGGGACATGATGGCGTCAGGATCAAAGGAAAGGAATGTCACCATTGAAATAAAATTAAATCACAAAAACTTGACTCCTTCTCTAAAGCCTTTGAAAGTGCCCAGAAGTTTAAGCGTCTTCACAAACATTTCTACCAGCTTTTTCTTTTTTCTCTAACCAAATCTCATTTACATTTTAAAAGAAACTCATTCACTTGTGTTGTTCTTTAAGGTTTGTTTGGGGTATTGTGCTATTTAGCAAGAACCTGCTCATTTCTTTAAAGGTCGTATTTACCTTCATTTGTGAGGTATCACTGTCAGCAAGGGTCACAGCTGGTTTTTACCTTGGGGTTACGCGGATCTGTGCAAGGTAGTCACAAACCTACCACTAATACATAACTTGTCATTTCTATAGGAGGGTGTGAATCAAGTCCCTAACAGCTGACCTACTGGCAAATTTAGGACAGCTACTAAATATTGAAGTCTTAAGGTGGTGCATTTTCATTTTCCTCCCTCCCTCTCTCCCTCCCTCTCTCCCTCCATCCCTTCCTCCCCCCACCCCCACCTACCTGCATACCTAACTCTACCTCTTATCTCTCTATCTCCATCCACCTAGCCAGCTGTCTGGCTTTCATCATCATTATCTGTTTTCCCCACCTTCTCTCTTTTACTTGTGTTCTAGATATTCTTTGCTACTTTTTAAGGCAAATAGCTTCCCTGTGTCTCCTTATAACCATTCTACACAAGACCAAAACTTCTACCTTTTAACTATTATTTCTTTTGTATCTTTTTAATTTCTGAATTTCTTAATCACCGCCTTCTTTATTCTTCTTATCATCCCCGCCTTCAGTGACTCCAGACAAGGGCAAGGCCATCTCCCTGTTGTTCTTCTTTACATTTATTTGGCATACAGCAATGCTTCTCATTTCCTTCTTATTTCTTTAAGGATTGATTTTATTTTTTGTCATTTCTTTTGGAAACTTCAAACATTATCCAATATTTCTTCCTGTCTCTGGGGGTCATTCTTTGACAACTTTGCTTTTTCTTCTTTTTCTCCCCACCCCCTAACTCTGACTGTGAGTTCAATGTCCTCTTTTATGGTATAGGGCAGGTCATCTGCTAGCTTCGTGGTACAGACCACAGGATCTAGCACCAGAAGGACCAGTGTTTGAATACTGGATCTTTGACCTTGGGCAAGTTATTTGACCTCTCCAGTCTAGTTTTCCTATCTGTAAAAAAAGGTACAGTAATATCTGTGCCTTTAGTAGAGAGTAGCTGTAAAGCTTACATCAGATACTCTAAGAGCGCTAAGCACGGGGCCTGACATGAAGTAAGGACTCAGTGAAAGAGATACTTAGCATCTTTTGGAAGATTCTTTCTTTGCTTCAAACATCACCATCCCTGGTAATAATCCCCAGACTTATTCCGAAGATCATCAGCTCTGATCTCTAAATTCAGTCCTGAACCTTCTAGTGCTTCCAGCAGCCTCCATATAGATGATGGCAAAAATCACCATGCCCCAAGCTAGTTAATAAGGGGTCCTGGAGAATCCTGACTGATGCAGTCACCGTAAGAATTCCGGGATAACGCCCTTGTGGGAGATGACATTTTCAAGCAAACACAACTTTATAATGAGATGGTCTCTCTTTGGTCTTCAGACTGTTGCGTAAAGTAGTAGAAACTTGAATGCCTTAAATATAAAGCTGACAGTTGCAACTTGATTAGAATGCAGTTGTTTGAGTCTAGGTGCCAAGTCCGTTCTTGAAAATTTTAAGTATTCACATTATCATTTTAAAGAAATTTTGGGTTACTTATGCCTGAGCCTCCATATATATATATATATATGGAAGAGAGAGAAACACAAACACACACACACACACACACACGTATATAGATCTCTTATTTATTCCAGAGATTTATTTCAAGGAATTGGCTTCTGTGATACGTGATCGTCAAGGCTGGCATGTTGGAAGTCTGTAGGGTAGCCTAGTAGGCTGGAAATTGAGGTAGAATTTGATGCTGCCATCTTGAGTCAGAATGTCTTCCTTCTTAGGGAAACCTTAGTTTTGCTTTTAAGGCCTTCTGACTGATGAGATGCAGCTCACCCACATTACTGAGAACAGTCTAAAGTCAACTGACTGTAGAAGTTCACCACGCCTACAAAATACCTTCCCAGCAAAGCTAGATCAGTGCTTGATTGAGCCAATGGGTACTCTAGCCTAGCCAAGTGGACACATGCAATGGACCATCACAGACACCAACAGATATCAGGCAGGAACTAACTCTACTTTCCAATTTTTACTTTTCAAAAACTTGATTCTTGATTTAAGACTCTATGTTAAATAATTCATTGCATGCTTTTTTTTCCCCCCACCTGAAGGTCTCTGGATTTATTCACTGTCACAGACACATATTAGGTGACTCTGGTAGATGAGGCCCTGGCAAGGCATAAGGATGCACAGGTAAATGGGCCACCATCTCTCTCCCAGAGGTCTCTCCGCCATCACCCTTGTGTAGGCTCTAGGCCTCATGTCGGAACTATTACCATAAAACCATTCAATGTGATATTCCCTCTCCCTTGCTCTCTCTTTTTCTGCTGTTTTGGGGATTGACTGCATAATTCAACAGGCTATCAAAGATCAGCATTAGTTTGTACATGATTGATTTGAACCATCATTCCTTTCTCGGCCTGACAGAGACTGCTCCGTGAGTGAGTAAACTCGCATGCTCATAGGTACGCATGTACACACATTGGCTTAACTGTTTAAAAACATATTTATACTCCAAGCGTTTATTTATACTGGATTTAAATTCCATTTGTATTCATATACATGACAGTATTATTGAAACACAAAGTAAATTTGCTGGAAGCAATTTAAGAGCACACATAAATTCTCATTTACATGTTGCTATCCTAGCTTTCTTTCAGCTCTCCAAGATCGACAAGTGGTTCATAAACCCATTGCCCCTACGTATGAAAGAATTAATTTTTAAATGAATGAATGAATATGACACTTCATCTGGAAATCTTTCTCAATTTGTCTCCGAGTCTGAGTAGTTTTCCACTATCATTTCTAAGTCCAAATATCAATTCAGGCTTCCTATGGGGCTAATTTACAAGGGGACAAATGAGGAACAGCAGAGTTATTATAAGAAGCAGAGGCAATTTACTTACTTAACTATTGCTAAGGGCAGGAGGAAAAGCCAAGCCAAATGGTCTGTGCTTTTGCATAGCAATTTGGCAATTAGAATATCAGCCTGGCACCCCAATTTAAAAAGTGGGGAAGAAATAAAACAGCGTAAAAAGACAAGCAAAGGAAAAGCTGAAACTGAGTAGCATCTCCAAGACAAGTATCAGGATAAAATAGCTCATGACTCAGCAATCTCCTATTCTGTGGATGGTTTTTCCTTAAAATTTTTTTTTTGCTCCTGTGAAAATAATGTAACAACTAATTTTTGCCCTCCCTTTAATATCTAGCTCCTTGGTAATATGGATTGCCTTAATTGAGAGAAAATGTTAATAAAAAATAAATTCTTTTCTCCTTAAGGATGTTGATTCTGTTAATCTGATACCTATGAATGGTGTAATCATTAATGCTTGCAAGGGCTTGCAGAGCTCTAACATATACTGATGTAAGACTTCTGCGTATTAGTTAGCAGGCATGTATTATTTCCATATCACGGGGAATGAATGATGCAACTACTTTGAGAGTAGTTACAATACATTTTTTACAATAGTTATTTTTTTAAAAGATTTTATTTATTTATCTGACAGAGAGACAGCCAACGAGAGAGGGAACACAAGCAGGGGGAGTGGGAGAGGAAGAAGCAGGCTCCCAGAGGAGGAGCCTGATGTGGGGCTTAATCCCAGGATCCTGGGATCATGACCTGAGCCGAAGGCAGACGCTTAACGACTGAGCCACCCAGGCGTCCCTATAATAGTTATTTTTTAATAATAATTCTGGGCAAAAGTTTTTTGTAGTCATTGTCCATATAGCAGCTATAGATTATTATTTTAGTTCTTGGAGACCTTAACCAAGATGGAACATCTCACAGTTTATGTCTTGCACCATGTGATAGTATAAGTTTCTTTTCCCTTTTGTAATTTTTTTTTTTTTTGAGAGAGAGAGTGCACATGCGAGTAGGGGGTAGGGGTAGAAGGAGAGGGAGAGAGAGAATCTTAAGCAGGCTCCATGCCCAGCCCAGAGCCTGACACAGGTTCGATCCTACAACCCTGAGATCATGACCTGAGATGAAATCAAGAATCAGCCACCCAGGCACCGTGATAGTGTAAGTTTCTTAACCTTTCATCCTTTCAGAAAACTCAACCATCCATCAAAGCTAAGTGTTATTAAACTAAAAATTAATGATTGGAGGGAGAAAGGAGATAGGAATCATACGTAAAAGGCAGCCTTTAGCTCTCCCCTGGCTAGTTTATATATACCTTATTGTTATTTTTTTAAATTTGGAGTTCTGCCTCAGCTTCTAAGATCTTTTAGCTGTGAGTGTATTTTTAAAAAAACATTCATCACTATAAAATTAAACTACCGAAAAGCTATTTGGAGGCCATAATAGTAGAATTATAGTGGGTACAAATCTCAATCTACAAGCTCAGTTGGAAAAGCGTATGTTAAAATGTTCTTTAAATAAACCCACTGGCATTGGTTCCTTTTCCCAGGGCCACCGTAGGGTCCTGGGGCTTGGGAAGGGCCACAAATTCAGGGAGGGGTCCCGGGTGCCTACTGATCATTGATGAGATCATTGATGATCCGATTTTCCTGCTTGTTGAGTGCCTTTGAGCTTCGTGGCACTGCCTGTCTTAGAACATGCTGTCATCTTTGGCATGTCTAGGAGCCTACTGCCCAGTGCTGGTTCTCAGTAGGTGTCCCGCAGACCCACACCACGGAGACATGCCCACCCGTGGGGGCTGTGGCTGGACACAGAGCACAGGCCTACACACTGCTCTCCAAACCCACAGGCTTCTGCTCCCTTTGGAGCCTCAGAGTAGGATTCCGTTGTAGCCCTGGGAGCGTCTCTTCTTGCCGTGTCTCAGGTACCCTCCCTCCGTCTCCTCTCCAAAAGGCTGAGACTTTAAAAAAAGAATTTTTCAAAGGATTTAGACTTTTTTAAAAAAAGCGCATTCCAAAAGCCTGGACACAAGAAATTAAAAAGCCAAGCTACCTTGAAATGAGTGGAGATGTGAGGGAAAAAATGATTCATTCATTAATATTAAACAAATTACCATTTCAGTATTAATATTTCATTGAATCCACATGTCAACAAATTATCCTGCCAGAAGGTTTTCTATCCGTGTGTAAAAGTGAAGAGCGAGTGGTGTGATTTTTTTCCCAACACTTCCAGTGTCTCTTTTCTGGTTTCAGTTTTTCTGTTCCTTAACATGGTCAACCCTATGACTCTGAACTGATTCTAGAACAAGAGAAAAAAAAGATCTTTCAGTACATTGAACAGATGCTTCTTTTTTTTTAAATTTAAAATCAATTAATGTGTAGTGTATTATTAGTTTCAGAGGTAGAATTTAGTGATTCATCAGTTGCATACAACACCCAGTGCTCATGACATCACGTGCCCTCCGTAATGCCCATCACCCAGTGACCCCATCCCCCCACCCAGCTCCCCTCCAGCAATCCTCAGTTCAGGAGTTCAGGGTCTCTTATGATTTGTCTCCTTCCCTGATTTCGTCTTATTTTATTTTTCCTTCCATTCCCCTCTGTTCATCTAAACAGATGTTTCTATTCAAATTATTCTATTCGAGGGAAAACAAGCAGGAATAAATAAATACCCTTGTGATAGAGATACTATAGGTTTCCCCCATAAGGGGTGTAAAAATCCCTGAACCATAGACAGCAGAGAAGAGAAGATAAAATGTTACGATGGCCGTGATGCTGTGGGAGAGATGGAGCTGTCGTAACATCACACAGGTGACAGGTGAGGACAGGGGAGGTTTATGATTCCAGGTTGTACTTGAATGCTTGGTCACTAGGGGCCAGGGCAGTGTTCTCCCTTAAGAAATGACCTCCAAGGAAACTGAGTCACCTCATCCTACATCACAGGAGTGACACGGGGGTCCTAACTACATATTAGGCTAATTTCAAATCAGTGTTTTCTCTTCGTGCTCTTTGTTGCTCCCTTGGTCTACTGCGGTTTTACTTCTCTGACTGCCCATTTTCTTCTGTTTCCAGGGCCGCGTTCCAGCTGATTAACTTCTCTCTTTCCGAATCCCCTGTTTTCCCCACTTTCTTCTTTCTTATTTCAGTAATGATCTAATTCATTTTACAGCATTCAGTCTTGTTCCTTTGAATCTATGTTCCACGCGATGACTGCAGTAATTTTTCTAAATTTAAATTTCAAAGTACAATTTGCTCATAATGTTTGTACGACTCCCTTGTGCCTAAAAGATGAAACCAAAGCTCTTTTATGTGCTATTCAAAGCCCTTCATGCTCTGGCCCCTCTCTAGAGTCTCTCCTCTCTCTTCCAGGCCAGCAACTGAGTCATCGTGAACACTTTTAAATTCTCCCCACGCAGGGCACTTTTATTTATTTATTTATTTTTTTAATTTTATTTTTTAAATTTTTTATTATATTATGTTAGTCACCATACAGTACATCCCCGGTTTCCGATGCAAGGCTCGATGATTCATTAGTTGTGTATAACACCCAGTGCACCATGCAATATGTGCCCTCCTTACTACCCAACACCGGTCTATCCCATTCCCCCACCCCCCTCCCCTCTGAGGTCCTCAGTTTTTTTCTCATAGTCCATAGTCTCTCATGTTTCATTCCCCCTTCTGATTACCCCCCCTTTCTTTATCCCTTTCTTCCCCTACCGATCATCCTAGTTCTTATGTTCCATAGATGAGAGAAATCATATGATAGTTGTCTTTCTCTGCTTGACTTATTTCACTTAGCATTATCTCCTCCAGTGCCGTCCAAGTTGCAGCAAATGTTGAGAACTCGTTCTTTCTGGTAGCTGAGTAATATTCCATTGTATATATGGACCACAACTTCTTAATCCAGTCATCTGTTGAAGGGCATCTCGGCTCCTTCCACGATTTAGCTATTGTGGACATTGCTGCTATGAACATTGGGGTGCATATGGCCCTTCTCCCACGCAGGGCACTTTTGCACATGTTCTTACCTCTTCCTAAAATGCACGTCTCCCTCCTGTCTGCCTGGAAAATCCCTGTTGATTATCCAAACCCTGTTCTGGCATTATCTTTTACATGAAGTGCTCCTTACCCTCCAGACCGTGTTCGTTGCCTTTTCCACTGTCCTACTTATATATTTTATATAGACTTTCCTTTTTGTGCATTAGACAGCACAGTTTTATTTGCTTATAAATCTGTCTTCCTGGTAAGGACTCTGAGAACCGAGACTATGTCCTTCTCAGCATGGTGCTGGGCAGATGGTAGACACTGGACTAAACTTCAGTACCTACTCTGGGCTGAACTGAACCCCGAGCAGAACGTCCTGGGCACTGGCCAAGATTCCCGTCTCCCTTGTGGCCTCAAGACCTAGTCTATGCTAGCAATCAGAATTGTGAGGTATGGATTGACATTCATTTCTAATTCTAACACCCCACTCCTATCTTGTGAACATACACTGGCTGAGGACAGGGATAGACAGCCTCTCCCCAGAATTCCTTGGATGTTGGGGATTAGACCTGATCCTCCCCTTCTCTTACTCACTATGAACGCCCTCACATCACATCAACGCTTCAAGGAAACAGACACCACTGTCTTTAGCTCCAGCTGTTTTCAAAAGTTATTTTCATGTAGATTCAAGCCGGATCTGTCTTGTACTTATGCCTGGACTTCTCTGGATGAGTCTCCTGGCCACTTTTGTGCAGAGCACTGCACTGTGTGGGCTTTGCAAGGTGGTCTTGTGTTGTCTAGTACTTACATAAAAGTAGCAGGGAGACGTTGCAGTGGGCTGTTCGCTCCTAGTATTGTACTCAGTGGGCTTCTTTCCCAGGCTGTGTTAGTAGAGCCCACAGACAACTTCCGCTCAGGGTAAAAGACCTATCATGACATCTTTCAGGGAGTATTCTTGCCAGCCTGTGTTCCATTCTTTTTTTTTTTTTTCCTCGCAAATTCTAGAAGTTCTGCTCATGCTGTACTTTGACTTGTCAAATCACCGTACTTGTCCAGTTGATGCTTTTGGTAACACTGTGGACTTCTGGACTTATCCTTAACCATCATTTATTTTCTTTCTTTCTTTCTTTCTTTCTTTCTTTCTTTCTTTCTTTCTTTCTTTCTTTCTTTCTTTCTTTCTTTCTTTCCTCTTTCTTTCTTTCCTCTTTCTTTCCTCTTTCTTTCCTCTTTCTTTCTTTCTTTCTTTCTTTCTTTCTTTCTTTCTTTCCTCTTTCTTTCTTTCCTCTTTCTTTCCTCTTTCTTTCCTCTTTCTTTCTTTCTTTCTTTCTTTCTTTCTTTCTTTCTTTCTTTTAAAGATTTTATTTATTTACTTGAGAGACAGAGAGAGAGTATGTGTGCATAAGCAGGGGGAGGAGCAGAGGCAGAGGGAGAAGCAGACTCCCCGCTGAGCGCAGAGCTGGATGCAGGGCTTGAACCCAGGACCCCAAGATCATGACCTGAGCAGAAGTCAGTTGCTTAACTGACTGAGCCACCCAAGCGCCCCCATCATTTTATTTTCTAATTTCCCCAAATCTTTATAGAAGTTTATTTGATATACCCAAGAAAATGGTATAACTTTTCAAGGTGTCAGCACTTGCAAATGAAACATGTAACTTCAAAAAAGTCTCCCATGTCTTACCCAACTGAGTGTCTACTGGTGCGAA
The DNA here is from genome assembly GCF_024610735.1 of Ursus americanus. Classification (NCBI taxonomy): domain Eukaryota; kingdom Metazoa; phylum Chordata; class Mammalia; order Carnivora; family Ursidae; genus Ursus; species Ursus americanus. The sequence goes on along the minus strand of NC_142145.1, from coordinate 15,303,309 downwards.
TTTGAGTGGGGATGAGCCGATGTTGGGTAGCAGTTTCTGTTTTCCTCACAGGAAGTGAATTTCTGATTACTTTCATGTTATAGAAAATAAATGATTTTCCCCCAAGCATGTGTATGTCAGGGCACCAGCGGAGAATGACATTATTTGCATATAACAATGGTATAATCCGATGAAACTGCCCATGGTTATAAGCAACTGACTCGGTGCTCTGGCCACTGTAGTCCTCGGATGTGCACTGGCTGAATGAGGCTAATATCTCAGCACACCTGTAACCATCCCAGTTGGAAGGCTCTACACCAACAGCTATCCACTCCACATTGGGTTAGGACAGTCATTATCGGGACCGTTACCTTTGCCTATTTTGAAGTGGTAGGGAGGAAGCTGCAATATTTACTACTCTTCAATATTCTGTTGTGATACAAGGATTCCTGAAAATGGCCTCATGTGCTTTATGGAAGCCAGTCTAGATCTACAAAAAAAGCCTCCTTTATCATTCCTGCTATTATCAATAGCTTTATAATTTTGGGCTTGGACATTTAAAAGAAATTTTCATTCTTTTTCTTAGAACCAGGAGTAGTGCATTACCCCATTTCTATATTTTCAGGAGAAAGGTTAAAAAGTCTAATGGAGAGTAAGTATGATTAACCTTGAAAAGAAAAAAGTCTGCAGCAAGATTTTATTCTTATTTTACTTAATTATTATAGCAAGGTAGTCTCTGAAAGGCTATAATGTAATGGAGGGCACCAAATTCTTATGTATTGCTTTAAAAAGCTGAGCCGGAACCAATTAGTTGAATTTTTATAGAGAGAAATATGTTAGCCTCAATATTCTAAAAAAAGAAGAAAAATAAATTAGGAAAGAGTAGGTTGTCTGGGAAGGAGTGAGCACTCCTTTATCTGAAATATGTACAAAGATGGCTGGAAGACAATTTGGGATTTTTATAGAACTTGCCCAGAACATGTGTTTGGTTGATGTATGTGGTATATAATTCCACAATTTCATCTATGGTCATCTTAGTTTGGTGTCTTTAATGTGTTATATTGGTTGCTGATTGGCAGTGAGTTGTCTTATGTTCTATTTCCTGAAGTATCTTTTTGAAAATGTTTAGGGATTCTATTACTGTTCCTAAAGTTCAAAGGTCTTAGTGTGAGAAGATTGATGGTGAGGGAAAAGACTAGTTGTGGTGACCAGAAACTAGGTAAAATACCCTGAGAAAGATGAGCCATACCAAATATATTTTTTAAAATGAGCAAAACCAAAGAGCTTTGTGGGTTACCTTTTGGCCAGAGGGAATGATGAGAGGAAACACATCTTTATTCAAAAATTATATTTGTATGATTTTTTCAGATGTCAGAAGTTATCTTCAGCTTGAGTTATTGAACATAAAGCTATTGATTGAATGCCCTGAACGAGCAACAAAAAACTCTGTATTCAGGGAAATAGGTGAGTTGAACTGACTGATCAGTAATTGTAAGTATGTGTACAGACAATGCAAGCTCATTGATACAGGGCCTTTGTCCCTCCTGTTCATTTATTTATTTTGTTTATCTTATTTTTAAAGATTTTATTTATTTATTTGACAGAGAGAGAGACAGCCAGCGAGAGAGGGAACACAGACAGGGGGAGTGGGAGAGGAAGAAGCAGGCTCCTAGCCGAGGAGCCTGATGTGGGGCTCGATCCCAGGACTGCAAGATCACGCCCTGAGCCGAAGGCAGATGCTTAACGACTGAGCCACCCAGGTGCCCCCAGTGTCCCTCCCTATGCATTTCTGAAGCCTAGCATAGGGTTTGAGAGAAAGAAGTGTCCAATAAGTGTTTGTTAGATAGATGAACAGATGTTGTGCCGATGGGCCCAGGATAACCAAGAGGGTCCCCAGTTACTTTGCAACAATTCCCACAATTTATGCAGCTTTTCTTCTTTGGCATAATATTCTCTCCAAGTTCCCGCTCATAATATGTCTTTTCCTTGATATCTTCCCTGACTGTTCGAATACTCATTGACCTCATTCTTTGAATACTTACCGTCCTTGTGGCCGGGATCATGTTATTTAACTTTATCATATAATTATATTGGCACATTTTGTTGTCTTTGGTTCATGTTTGTTTTGCACCCAGAACTAAATTATCATTGCCCTGAAGCTAATAATTACACCTTAACTCTCCCCCACTCACCCAGCCCCAGTTACTCAGGACAACGCTTCGAGTAAATGCTTACTAAGTATGTGTTTATTAGATGCCATTCAGAACTTGGTGTATTTGGCAAAAGGGCAGATGTGAGAAACCCCCATTAATTCACAATCACTGTAGAAAGATGTTTCATTACCAGGCTTGCCACAGAGATTTAATGGATTCTTGGTGTGGAGGGAGGAGAAAAGAGTGGGAAGATGAGAACGCAAATGATGGTGGGTCCTCCCCAGAAATCCCTTGTAGCTTAAATCTGTTCCTGATAGATCTGAAATAAAAGGGAACACTTGTCATAATATCCAGGGAGTGACTTCATCCAAAATTAGGTAATTTAAGTAATCCTCTTCCTGGGGCACCTCGGTGTCTCAGTTGGTGGAGTGACTGACTCTTGGTTTCAGCTCAGGTCATGTTCTCATGGGTCCTGGGATCCAGCCCCATGTTGTGCTCTGTGCTCAGGGGGAGTCTGCTTGAAGATTCTCTCTCCCTCTCCCTCTGCCCCTCTCCCTACTGGTGTGGTTGCTCTTCCCCTCTTTCTCGCAAATAAATAAAAAAATCTTAAAAAAAATAATCCTCTTCTCTCCAATATCACCCCCAAGAGCCTGGAAGTTGACAATATTTAGAGTATCAACTTGTAACTGAACTAACGTGAGTTTGCTCCTTGGTAAGTTACAGATAGAGACAAAACCAGGGGCAGTTGTCACCCAAAGTATCTTTATTTGCAGCAAATAAGAAGATTGTGGGGAATGATTTCCCAAAGTCAAGACTCCCCAAGCAGGAGTGAGCAGGTTCTTTTATTTAGGGTTTAGAGTGACTATCCAGTAAGGGGAGCTTTGTCATCACAGGTAAAGGCGGGCACAACCTTGTGTAGGTGTGCTTAGAACACATGCCTGTATTTACATTGTCTATTATGTTAATGAAGCTTTGATCTTCCTAGGGAGAGACTTGAACTTTATAATGAAGCAGAGGTAACTGTTGGATTTGGGGGCATGCTCCAAGAGCTGGTTTAAATTGGGTGGGGTCTTGGGGTGCCTGGGTGGCTCAGTCGTTAAGCGTCTGCCTTTGGCTTGGGTCATGATCCCAGGATCCTGGGATCGAGCCCCTCAGCGGGAAGTCTGCTTCTCCTTCTCCCACTCCACCTGCTTGTGTTCCCTCTCTCTCTGTATCTCTCTCTGTCAAATAAATAAAATCTTAAAAAAAATAAAATAAAATAAATTGGATGGGATCTTGGGTTCACCTTGGGTAGGGCATGCGGGACCTTGCTTATTCTTAGGCTGGAACCACATCAGTTAACCTTCAGTCCAGTCTTCTGCAGAGCCAGCTAGTGGGGTCTGAAAGGAAACAATAGATGATTAAGGAGAAACAGTTCTCTGAAAAATCAAGCTTTAAATTGTCTGCTAGTTTTAACCTCATTAACGCTATGAGGCTTGGATTCAGTCCTGCAAGAATGTGAGTTAGGTCAATCTTGACTTTTGAAACAGCACTGGGAATTTTACCACTGATTTATTATCTCTGATATGGTTGGGCTATTGCCTAGATGGTTAGTTTTTGCATTCCCTTTGTTCCCTTAAAATCTTTACTGAGGTTTTGCATTTCTCTGTAATTCTAACACATCAGAGGAAGTTCTGCAAGAAGTGACCAGTAAGCCTGTAGGACATAGATCATGAAAATAGCTGGGGTCCCTAAATGCCTTGTGTCCTGAAAGCTATCTATCTTTCTTTTTTTTCTGGGCCCCCCTAAGTCTTTCTGCTTACAAATCTCTTATCCAAGATGATTGGGCATCTTGAAGTGTCTGCTAATTCAGGTCATCAGTCATCCAAGTGGGAGTGGAGCCTCCTCCGAAGCCCCTGTGGGTGTTCTTGACTGATGAAAACAGCTCCAGGCAAGAGGCTGAATAAGGGAAGATGATACTCAAGGCTTACTTTGCTTTTCTTAGGTCCATGTGAGCTTCTCTCCTGGAGGCTGGTTTTACCCCAAAAGTAACCTGGGACCACTTTTTCCAGAGAAAATATACTTTAATAATTTAATATGCTTTCTTTCCAGGGAAACGTCTATGATGGCATCTGTATTATAATTGCTGCTCTACTGTTTTAAGAACATTTAAAAAGTAGATTTTAGTGACATTATTAAGTGACAATAAATCAGGGCTATAAAACAGAATGCACAGTGTGATTCCAAACTGAAACTCACTCCCTCCCCACACATACCAGTACGTACATACATTGATTTATTCTTATGTATTTTTATGTAGACAAAACCAGAAAGGACACTGCAAATTTCGGCAGTGATTACCTTTTGATGTTCATCATACGTTTCCCCCTGTATTCTACACTCTTCTCATGTTTTTATAATCAGAAGAATAACACTTCTTTTTAAAGATTTTATTTTTTTTATTTGAGAAAGAGAGAGCGAGCGAGAGAGGGCACAAGTGGAGGGAAGGGGAGGGGCAGAGGGAGAAGTAGAGTCCCCACTGAGTGGGGAGCCCGACTCTGGGCTTGATCCCAGGACCCTGGGATCATGACCTGAGATGAAGGCAGATGCCTAGCTGACTGAACCACTCAGGGGCCCTGAGAAATAACACTTTTCAAAAGTGACTCTGCCAGCAGGGAAATAGGTTGGGGATAATCCCAAACTGTAATTACTCTTGCTTTTCCGATGTGGAGTCTAGAAGTAGAGCCGGGATCATCACTAGAAGGCAGTAGAGAATAGGTGGTGGCTACCTGGGGTCTCCAAAGCTCTGCTGCAGTCATCTCAAACCTGTTCTTCAGGTTCAATAAAGAAAACAGCAACTGAGGGACAGAAGACACGAACTGTTTAGGAGTAAGTGTGACTTGGTTTGGAAGCACAGAAGTTGGGGAGGTAGGAAGTCCTTGCTTTGTCAGAGCTAGTTTTCTCATCTTCCAGGGAATTCGACACTTGGCAGGAAGTAGTGGATGCTTGAACGCCTTGTAGACCTTTTCAGACCCGCCATTCAGCTCGAAGGATTCAAAAGAGTGAGAGAAACTGAGCTAGAAGTGAAAACTCTTGAAACAGGTAGTGTGAGGGGCTGGGAGAGCGCCGATGTCCAGAAGCCACTGACACAAGCAGGTGCTCACCACAGAGGAAGGGAAAGCACAAATGATGACAAGGTCTCTGTAGACTGTATGGTGTTGGCTTTGCTTTCACTTCCATTCGGGAATCCCTTGTGTGCTACTTCTCCCAAGGAGTCATTCGCCTTTCCTTTGAACATTTCTCTGATTGTCGTCCACTAGTGTTTGATCCGGCTGTTCTTTTGTTAGCTAGCCCTTGGTTGGATACTAGTGCTCCTGTGGAAATGCTGCTCACTGGTTTTAACTCCCCATAAGTCCTCTTCCACATGACAAACCTTTATGCACTTGTAGGTGACCTTGTGGTCCATCCAACCTTTAATCTCACCTTCCTCCTCCCTTACTTGTATCTACTGTCAAGGCTGTAAAGGCTAACCTCTTGCTTTTCCAGTTTTTCTTGCAGTTATGAGTGTCCTTTGCTACAGTTCTTGCCAATGAGACACATGGGGAAATCTATGTTATCTGGAAACCACAGGGAATGGCCTCAGTATGAAGAGATTGACCATGAAAGGATTGACTGCTGAACCAATGCAGACAACTACCTACTTCTGACTTCTTCATATTAAAAAAAAAATCAACTTTTGTTTGTTTAAACCATTATATTGAGGTTTTCTGCTACTTGCAGGCAAACACAACAGTAAATGATGGAGTTTCACTTTTCAGAACCCAGCACTTCCTTTTGTACTGTGGAAACTACTGAGTCCTGCCGGTCTTCACTGACAGCCCCTAGTGCTTTTCTGCTTGTGTGAAAACATGTCTTTTTCTTTGTGCCTGAAGGCTCTTCCCTCCTGACTGGACTCAACTCATCCTTCACATCTTTCTTTAATGCAGATCCCAGCCAGAAATACCTTCTAATTTCTGACATTGAACTCCCCAATGGCTTTCTCAACTCCTTCTCCTATTCCTCTCCTTTTTCCATTCTGCCATGAAGTGCAGATATTTGTGTATTTCTCTTACCCTTATTCACTACCCTGAGAAGATTGAAGCTGTTTTAAAGGTGATTTTTACATCATATCTTTTAGTAGATAGGTTTGCTAAAAGAAAGTACTATTTGTTTTATTTCAATTCAGCAAATATTTATCACCTCAACAAATATTTATCTCATTTCCTTTTTGATTGCTTAATATTGGTTAAAGTTTATGCTCTCATCTTAAGAAAGATTTTCAGGAAAGGCAATATTAGCTTATTTCAGTGAAAGTCTCTGGGGTGGCACACCCTGGAGAAAGAAAGACCAACTACCTGTTGACTTACTCAAATGCCACTCTTTAGTGGCAATAGTGAGAAAAAATACACATTAGTATCTGGAGTCCTCACCAAGCTTTGGAGGAAATGCTTTGTAGATGAGATCATACTAATCAATGCTCCAGAGCTATCTGAATTTTAGAACAGAAAGCATGGAGTGGAGAACCTATCAGGATTGGAGAATTCTAGGCACTGCACTCTCTTTTGGGCAAAGGCACTTCACTTAGGCTAATACCTCCTCTGCTTACACGGGAGCCTCTGACTTGAACACAGGGTATAGGGGTTGGTGGCTTTGATATTTTTCTGAGAATGGACTTAAGGGGATTTGAGAGATTTGATCTGGGGCTGTTCAATTATGTTTAGCTGTTGTTGTTGTTGTTTTTTTTTTTAAAGGGAAATGCATCTTATTTATTACAGAGCTATAGTGGGTTCTGAGAATGGCCTAGATGTACTCACTTACTTATTTTTTCTTTATTAACTTCTTTTATTATGGTAAGAACACGTAACATGAAATTTATCCTCTTCAAAAATTTTTTTAACAAAATTTTAAGGCAATGATACTGTATTGCTGACTATATACAGTACAGGTCTGTACAGTGCATCTCTCAAATGTATTCATTTTGCCTAACTGAAACTTTATGCTCGTTCATTAGCAACTCCCCTTTTCCTCCACCCCCCGGCCTCTGCCAACCACCTTTCCACTCTTTGGTGCTATGAGTTTGACTGTTTGTCTTTCTGTGACAGGCTTATTTTATTTAGCATGTAGTTTGGTTTGAAATTACAACATTTTATGGGAAATTGAAATTTTTGTGTACGCTGAAAGTAGAATTTAAGGGCCTCTCACTACAATGGTGTTTTGCTTTGCTTTATTTGGGTGTGGGTTTTTTGGTTTTTTTTAAAATTTCTTTCCTTTTTTTTTTTTTTTTAACCTCACGCTCTTTTTTGATAAGTTATGGAATGAATAGAACCTCTCCCTTATGAAGTTCCAAATTTGTGACAGGCACTGTGCTGGGTATTGTACAAGCATCATCTCACTGATTCTCACAGGGACGACATGACCATATACAATTATCCCCAATTACACATGAAGAAATTGAGATTGGATAACCCACCATGTAACACGGCTAGTGAATGGGAAAGTCAGCACCTGAAAACAGATCTTTTTTTCTCTCTCCTTTTCAAAACACACAGTCTTTTTTTTCCTCTAAGAAAAAAATGGTAAGCACTCATTTGGTTACTAGGGTGAGAAATTTGCATACGTTTTCTTTCAAATGAGGGTTTTCATAATATTTCTTTTTATTTAACATTTTACTCTGAGCAGCATTTTAGTGAGTATCTAAATTTAGACTAAATACTTGATTGCACAAGGGATTTGTACTATCCCTTTATTTGAAAAGTATTAATTAATTTGATTCTTTTCTTCTGGGAAATACATAGATAATTTCAAGGACAAGCCTTCAATATCATCGGAATGTAATTAAACTGATTTCTCCTTAATTCAAGCTATTTTTATTGAGCCATTACAATTAATATTGGGATAAAAGAAAGTGTGCTTATAGAGAATCAGGGAGAGATGGGTGATAAGCAAACTGATATCAGTATGTGGGGAGAGGGTCTGCTGAGTTCTGGTAAGGTTCACTAAAGTTTGAATTTTTTTTTTTTTAATTTGAGAGAGAGAGAGGATGAGCAGGGGGGAGGGGCAGAGGGAGAGGGAGAAGCAGACTCCCCACTGAGTGGAGAGCCTGACACAGGGCTCGAATCCAGGACCCTGGGATCATGACCTGAGCTGAAGGCAGATGCCTAACTGACTGAGCCACCCAGGTACCCCTAAAGTTTGAATATTAAAGCTGAGCTGATTGGAAAACTGGCTAATAAATTTTATAGTGGGATTTCCTGTGCAGCTTAGGGACAGAAAGCTTCCCTGATACACACTATTGTTGTTTCTCTGTGTTTTTTAAACACTTCATTTTAACATTTTTAACCCAAACTAGTAGAATTTTCAAGTTTTTTTTTTTTAACGTAAAAGCTTCACCAAAGTAGATAAACACATGGCAAATAAGCATATGAAACGATGTTCCACATCATATGCAAATGAAATGAATGCAAATGAAAACAATGAGATACCACTACACACCTGTCAGAATGACCAAATCTGGAACACTGACAACACCAAATGCTGGAGAGAACGTGAAGCGACAAGAACTCTCATTCATTTCCAGTGCAAATGCAAAATGGTACCATCACTTTGGAAGCCAGTTTGTCTATTTCTAACAAAACTAAATACACTTTTACCATATGACCCAGCATTTGTCCCCCTTTGTATTTACCCAAAGAGTTGAAAACTTATGTCCACACAAAAATATGCATGTGGATGTTTACAGCAGCTTTATTTATCATAGCGGACAAAACTTAGAGGCAACCAAGATGTCCTCCAATAGGTGAATGGATAAATAAACTAGGTACATCCAGACAGTGGATTATTATTCAGTGCTGAAAAGAAAAGAGCTAATAAGCCATGAAAAGACATGGAGGAAACTTAAATGCATATGACTAAGTGAAAGAAGCCAATGTGAAAATCATACTGTATTATTCCAAATACATGACATTCCGGGAAAGGCAAAACTATGGAGACAGTAAAAAAAATCAATGCTTGCCAGAGGTTTGAGGGGGTGGGAGAGGTGAATAGGTGGAGCACAGAAGATATTTAGGGCAGTGAAACTACTCCGTATGATACTCTCATGGTGAATACGTGCCATTATAAATTTGTCTGCATAGATGGAATCATGTACTTACATAAAATATACAAGAGAAAAAGTGAACCCTAATGTAAACTATGGACTTTGGGTGATTATGATTTGTCAGTGTATGATTTTATCAATCGTAAAAAAAGATGTACCACTCTGATGGGGGATGTTGATAATGGGGGGATTATTTATGGGTGGAGGTGAGTGGTGTATGGGAAGTCTCCACACCCTCTGCTCAATTTTGTTGTGAACCTAACACTGCTCTAAAAAATAAAGTCTATTAAAAGATAAAAGTTACTGGTGTAGGTACAGAATGCAATATTCTAAAAGGTAAACAAATATAATACTCAAACACCTGAAACCCGACCAATACAGAAGAACTTGAATTCGCTACCTAATTATTTTGAAAATGCTTTAAATTAATCTGTGTGGGAATTCACAAATGTAAAAGTGGCTTCATTGATTATTTTATCACTACTACAGACATTGACAATTGCTATTTTCAACTTTGACCTATTTTTACGTGTGTAAGCATGGAATATAAATAAATCATGACACATAAAAATACAGTTGCATCATCTCTCTGTTGGTATCAGGTGCTGGTTTATTTTTTTTTCAATTCTCTAATTATATGTATAAACACAACCTATTTGAGTCAGTTGGAAAGTGTTAACATAGAAATATCACCACGTGGCTTCATGGTTTATGTATGTTTAATATCTGTAATTTAGGACAATAATGAATACAGATGAGATTGTTGCTTTGGTCTGGAGATACTCATCTGATAGGAATAGCCATTGGAACTGCAACAGCATAAAATTAAAGTCTCAGACTTAAGAGTCTTAACTGATAGAAGCATAATCGTTGAGAGTTTAGAATACAGATTATCCGGTTTGCTTTTTGAATATTTGTAGATATCAACTATTGTGGGAAAAGGTATTATTTGAATGGTAACCTTGTGTAAAAGTGTTTTTTACTATTTTACATAATGCAGGCCATATGTTCATGGGATTTTAAGAGATGGCAACCTGAAAAACCAGGTGAAGAATGCAAGGGTTTAACCTGACTCTATATAAGAAATAGGAAAAAAATCTAGCTGTGGGCTACCTAGTCTTTCAGAGTCCTGTAATACCAAGTATTTATAGGTAAACCACTAGTTTCTAAATAAAATGGTTATTACACACATACAAATATATTTTATATGTATGCATATGATATTATATATATATATATATATTTCTTATCAGCTGATGCTTTGAATCCCCGACATACCTATGTCTATCTTCAGTATGTATATGTAAATGTATTCACATATTATATGTATATGTACATATTATCTGCATGTTCTACTATACAAATATGTTTTCTTTTAATGTTTTTTTATTATATTGTTAGTCACCATACAGTACATCCCTGGTTACAAATATGTTTTTAAAAACACATACAAATATAGATATTTAAAAAGTATGAGATAAAAATAAAAACCCTAATATTTAACTTCTTTTTCATTCATTTTTGGTGTAACATCATTTTCCTGCTAAAATTTTATTAATGGTGTTCTAGTGGCTTACTTTTTAAATGTTTTGCTCATAGTGTTATCCTCGTACTACCATGGGCTATTAGCTGAAGGCAGAATATAGAGTCAGTGTGAGGCTTATCATTAGTTACAATGGATGCAAATTCATACTTTCAATAGCTTTCTTGATAATTTCAGTTAGGAGATCTTATCTGGTCTCATTAGACCATTATTATTTTTATTCTCAAATGGAAGTAATACCTTATTTTAGTTGTAGGAAAAGGGTCAGTTCTGACATGTTTTGTTGTTCTCATGTACTTTAATGGTAAGTATTATAGGTCATCTGTGGTTTCCTTTAGGCATAATTTAAAGGGTTATTTGAGTTCAAATAGTTGAAATAATATATTCTATAAAAACTCTTAACCAGAAGCCCACCTTCTAATACTCTGATGACCTCCAGTGCCCCCTTCTGGGAGAACTGTCACTCTGCCCTTAGGTTTCTCTGTTCTTGATGTTTGCCCTAAGACATGTCAATCCATATAGTAAATGCTAATACATATGTTACATTCCTTTTTTTTTAAGAGAAGCATTTTTAATAAAGTTGAAATATTGTAGTCCCCTACCAGCTGAACTCATAATAGACATTAGAGTCTTGTATGCCGTCTCAAACAGTAAAAGACAAGAGTTGGAGCACAAGAAAGAGTGAGAGTGCCACGTTTTCAGGCACTAGTGGTCAGGGGAGAGTGCGAACCCACTCCCCCACTACCACAAATTATGCATTCGAGTTTCCCACATTTGGGGAAATTGCAGGGGTCAGCACATCCGGATTGCAATGGATAAGCCTTGCCCTGGGAATAGCACCTTTGTGATCAAGTAAATGCTCCATTCTCTCCTAATTTTAGATGAATATACTAATAAAGTACAAGTTTTCCCTCCACCCCCCTGGATCATCGTGGCAAATTCTGGTGTGAACATGTCTGTTGCCACTTTGGAGACCCCAGGTAAATACACAATGGCAAGTAAAGTAGCTCTCCAGAAAAAGACAGCTATCTGGACTGCCTCTGTGCAAAAGGCATCTTTAATCTATAATTTTTTCTTTTCTAAATAGAGGCACACTTAAAACATTTGTGACCTAGAGAGTCTCATCCAGAGTAAGCATAGTACATTGAACACATAGATTGAGCAGTGCTGGGTGAATAGCTCTATAATGCAGAGGAGGGCAAGAGCAGGGTAATGATGGCTCAGCTGGTTTTACAGTTGTATACTCCGTGCTTTTCTATTGTGTAGAGTTCTACTACTCTGTTTAGTTCAATTCTCCATTCTATTTGGATTTCCCAAATATTTATTGGATTATTGGATTCCAAAGGCACATGAAATCTGATCTAACACCTATTCAAGGCATAAATCCTCTCAACAAATGTCTTAGAAATGGAAGTCCAGTTTCTGGGTTTTCTCCTCTAACATGGGCTGCCTATTCTCACCATGAGCCAGGTGTAGTGGCTGCCTCTCATAATGGCTCCTAATCTTTTTAAGGTCAAATATTCACAGGTCTTCAGTTGTAATAAACACAACAAAGAATTGTCAATACACTGCTGAATTCCTTCTAGCATCCTATGATCTACTTTGCCATTTTTTTCTAAAATTTGAAATATATGTGAAATAAGTATTAAACAATGATAAAAAATACTCCATGTGTTTTGGTGTGGCATAAAGCGATTCTGTGAGGCCCTTTGATTTGACCCTTATACCACTATTAATGTAGACTAGAAGTTCAATTGCTTTTTGCAGCAGATAGACTATGATGATTGCACATAATGCATTTATCCACCCAACAGGCCTACTGTCCCTATTTTAAGAACTTTCGTAAGCATTTCTGCTAAAAGACATCCTTCATCATTTATTTGAGCATCTGACCTTTGAAAACAAAGGAATCCCAGGGTTTTTTTTCTTGTTTGTTTGTGTTTCTAACCATCACTCTATCAGTGTGTTTTTTTGCAGAGACAATGAATTATCCATCATTGTATTTGCCAGGGTATGTGATGTAAATTTTGTATATTAGGTATTTAACTTGTTTGGATTCGGTGGCCAAAGTAATACAAAATTATGTTGCAGCGGCACTATCCTTTTATAACTTGAAATGAGGTAAGCCTGGGCATGCATTACTGATGAAAGAAAGGAAATGTTAAAGGACAGAGAGCATGGGAAGAAATCATCACAATGCCAGCACAGAAAGGTAAAGAATTTAAGCCCCAAGCTCTAGGGAGAAATCCAATGATGAGCAGCTAGTTTTAATAGCCTGGCATGTTCTGACATTTTGGTTGGGAAGGACTAGTCTACATGGTCCTTAGATAGAAATTATTGAATATTAGGGTTAATATTAGCATCTCTAGCTTTAAGATTAGCTGTGCAGGTATCGCTAATTTTGATTACAATTACCATCAGAAGAATTACTCTCCCGCTCTCTAGCCCCGGCATACGCAGGTAAATCTACATCTTCCTTCCTTGGTATCTGCCAAGCCTATGGCACTCCATGAACCTGGTGATAACACGGGCTTTGTTAGCTGTTTGCATCTTACAGTGACTGAAGTTATTTGATCATTTTCTGAAGCAGTCTTTAATCTATGAATCTCTAATTGTCCTTGGGAGTGGCTTAGAGAAGGCATGTGTAATGGGACTTTGTGGTTTCTATAAGGCAAACCTTGTGGTATTAATCATTCTGCCTGGGGTCATCCTGTCTTTTAGAAACCTCCAGACTGGTTAGGAACTCTGGATGATTTCTTCTTGACTGTGTTTCAGAAAGAGGCTTGATGCTTTAAAGCAATAGAAACAGACAAACCTCATCAGAAACAGGGATATAAATCTTACCCAAATGCTTCTAATAAACTAAAAAATATGGTAACAGAAAGAGTAACATTGCTCTACTTAAAGGGATGGTTTTCAGAAAGATAAACGTAGCTTTGCCTCTACCTGTGTGTGAAGCTAGGACTCACTGGGTGGCAGCAGGATTGTGGATATTCGAGGGCCAAATAGGCTGGATTTGCTGTAGAAAGATCAGAATCCAATAATGCAAAGGGGGAATAAATCAGGGATTCCGTCTATCAGATCACAACATAGGTCAATTGCAGCCTTCTTGATAATCCATCTTTCTGTCATTTCTGATATTGAGAGAGCATTGGTTTGCTGCTACTGGGAAATCTGCCTCCTGGCCTAGAACCTCAAAAATTTGCCAGTCTTTTGTTTTGAGGCAATTTTAATACTCCAGATTTGGTCAGTAAAGACCATTCCTTAATTTCCTTGTTTTAATTCCACATTTGTTAAATGTTTACTGTTAAGTAGCTGTGTTAAGTACAATTTTTTTTTTTTGAAGTAAGCTCAATGCCCAGCATGGGGCTTGAACTCAGGACCCTGAGACACGACCCCAAGATCAAGAGTTGCATGCTCTGCTGACTGAGCCAGCCAGGTGCTCACGTACAGTTTAAATACAAGCTGAAGTCACATGGTAGGACCCATACATTTCCTTCAAGGCTAAGCTTTAGTCTCCATCCCATCTCATGATTTTGGCTCCACTTGCCCAATTTTATTATGGTCCTTACTGTTAACACCATCATTCTCAAAAGGGTTGTCTTTGTTGAACTCTTACCTTATTCTCGCATAGTTCCAACACTTATCCATGGGGTACAAATCAGTCTTGTCATTATTATCATTTATCACCATTAGTATATCTATCTGAAGCTATTTAGGCCCAGGAGTATTACCTCACTTGTCCAACCTCAGATAGCCAAGAATGAACTGAATCTCTCTAGGGCCCATGCTCTGTGCCAATGTATCTATGAAGTGTTCATAGGGGTTTGCTGGGGAAAAAAAACATGGCTACAGATATATTTCCTTCAAAAACGTATTTTAAAAATTAAGTTGTCTTGATTGTTATTGTAGCACTATGATTATCCTTGCACCTTTAGGAGATGGCAGGACTCAGTCCCTACCACACCCCCAAATCCAGGTAAGTGTTTTGGGAGATCAATTCAAGTATGAATGAATGATGCGAGGTTTGAAGTTGAGAACAGATGCAGAGACTGTGTTGATTGTATAACATTCAAGACGACATATTCCTACATTTGATAATACTAGTCAATGTTATGTGTATTGTCTTATAAATTAGCATTTGTTTTTTCATTAAGCTTTTCCCCCTGTCAACTCTTACGAACTCTTTTTGGATTGGCATAGTGAAATTTTTACCACGAAGTCAAACTACTTCAGGAAACTTTCGTCTATGATGTATATTCTCACACCTGATTATTCATCAATCAACATTCATTTTTTAAGAAGCTAATATGTATTTATAGTTACACATAATGCTCAGAGGGTGAAAATTTCCTGTTTTGCTGGGAGCTGCAGAAATTGTTCTCCACTTGTCTTTTACCTACATAGTTTTCTTCCCTCTGTGAGTGCAGAAATGATATCTTCTATTGATTTATATTCCCTTGCAATGGAGAGCACAGTTTTGGGAATATAGTGAACATAGAACAGTATATTACTCTTAACAAAGAGCTAAAATAAACAGAAATCAGTCTATTAACTTTTTAATTTTTCAGGCATTTGTTCAGCATGACTACGAAAATGAGTTTCAGCCACATCGAAGTATTTTAATTAAGTCTGTTTCTTCACTCCAGCCAGGTTGATAGTTCTTCCTAAATTGACTGATTCCAGTTCATAATGTGTAGCCACACTTGGTGGCATTTTAATTTAGAATTATTTTCTAGAATTTGAATGGTGTCTCACTAAGACTTATATCCCAACTGCTTATTGCTTTTTTACTGTTATCATGTCCCCCTCCCCAGCAGATAATGGGGATCTTTAAACTATCTGCAGTTTGCTTTTTGCATTGTTCATTATGTCTTACAAGTCATTTGCAGTACTGATGAATTTGATAGAATGTTTTTCACTTTCTTGCAAATGATAGATGACAGCTTAATGATCCCTCCTTAAGGTCTCAGCATGCCGCACTGTAGCGATAAAAAAGAATGGCAGTGAGAGTGAACATTTGAGGGTGAGAGGGAACAGAGCTGGTTTCTAAAATAGTTCCATGTGAGGCATTGGAATTGTTTTTCAACCGAACTCCCCAACATGGAGACCATAAAAACAGGAGTTTTCGAATTAAAAAGAAAAGAGTTTCAATGAGACAACTTTTAAGGTTGATTTGGTTTAAGTATGTCTGTTGGATCTAAAGAATGAAGAGCGGTCATCACCAAAGCCACTTTAATTTGATGGAATAAGCACACAAAGATTTCCCAGAAGGATGCTGGTTAGTACATACATTCAAAGGGGGAATTGGTCAAGCCCCAAAAGGGGCAAGGCCAACCAGAAGTGTCTCCAGCACCATCATGGTTTGCCACGTCTCCTTTCTGTGTGTCTTTCTGAAAGGATTTGGTTCTTTTAAGCAACTTTTTCCGGATGGCGATGGAAATGCCCGGGAGCAGGCTCATTAGCTTACAACTCCGGGATCAGAGAGGATAGGACTATCTTTCCCCAGCTCCGAGTCAAAAACTCCTGGGAAGAAATTCCCCTTGGCTTGGCCGAGGTCATGTGACCTTCCTTTATCAGGCAATCTTAGAGGACTGGGGCGCTTGTGCTGGATTGCCTGCTTACTACTCTATGATCTTGGCAAGGTTACTTAACTACTCTGCACCTCAATTTCCTTATCTGTAAAATGGGGATAATTAATAAGCTTTTAAAATGAGGTGAGTATTACCTATAGGCCAGGGCAAGAGAGGCTCTTGGTTGGGTCCCACATTGAAAAGGGCTATTATGGACTGAATCTTGTTCTTTTCCTATTCATATGTAGAAGCCCTAACCCTGTTTTCAGAATGTGACTGGAGATAGGGTCTTTCAAGATGTGTTTAAGTTAAAACGACCATTAGAATGGCCCCAAATCCAGCTGATCGGTGTCCTTTTAAAAGGAGGAAATCTGGACACACAGAGAGATAGCAGGGGTGCTAGTGCACAGAGGAAAGACCATGCCTCTGCCCTGACCAGACAGAATGGCTGCTTTTACTTAGCACTGGATGCCCCAAAGGGGGTGGCTCAGCAGCCTGGGTTCCCCAGATGACAGTGCTACCTCTCCCTATCCTTCTGCTACAGTGATAGGGTTACGAGAGACTCTTAGAATGGTCTGGAAATCCCAAATGGGAAATGTGAGATACAAGAGAGGAGAATCTGTGCATCTCTGTTCCCTGGGGACCTGTTCAGTCCCCTAATTTGGGTTTGAGTGTATCCTTTCACCTTGGACAGAGGCTTTATTTATAACCTTAAAATTAGGTGTAAAAAATGTAGCCTCTATTTTTACAATTGCCCCAAAATGTTAGGGATAATATGAGTTGATACATATTAATACATGCTAGTGCTTGGCCCATAATAGCGTTCAAGAATTTTTATTACTGTTGAATCATTGTGGTATCTGGACCAGGGTTGGAGGTCTGTGGTTGTCACATCTTCAATCATCTGTTCTTCTCTATAGCACAGGTGTTGGTAGTTGTGATTGCAATCTTCATCCGAACTGTATGGATTATAGAGTAACATTCTACAGGAATGTGAAAAATCCTGTTAGAAAAAGAATAGGTTACCAATTGCAGAAAGTTCCCTTGTTTCCTCAAAATTGTCCTCCCACGTTTACATATTTTATTATTTTTAAATAATAATTTATATATTTATATATTTTCTCTCTTTGTTGTATGGAAATGATATTATCTTTGTTATAGTCCCATTTCACATGGAATTATTAATAATAAGCACCCTAAGGTCATGCATAGCCTCAAAACTTATGCTATATTATAAAGGTTGTACTTGAAACCAAAATGTGGAGATGTGAGGGAGGGTAAGGTAAAATAGATCCAACTTACTGTAATTCTACTCCTTCATTTTCACAAAGCAATGTTAAGTGTTTTTTAAATGGAGAAAAATGTTTCATAATCTAGGTTAAGTTCTCTGAAGTATCTTCACCACCTTAAACTTCTACGGAAGCAAATAAAAAGAGAAACAGCGTTATGGAAAACAGAACAAAGCTATTCTTCCTAATAAAAAGAGCAGGAACATAGAGAATTTTTGTGTCATTCACATTACATTCACCTCTGTCCTGCCTTGCTGGCTGTTGCTGGCTGATCACGGAGGTGTGTGTCAGGTGGGGTGGGGGAAGGGCTGGATGACATTTAAATCTAGTCTGCAGTCTAAAAATAGATAATAAAACTATAGATTGGCTTTGGTAATTTGTAAGAAGCATTTTATTCTAGGTCGAAAGGAAATATTTCTTATTATCATCCTTGTCAAAATTGCCCTGCAAGAAACATCTTTCATACTTTAACCCGGCATTTTATTTTTTAAGAGTATTTTGAAACTGACTCAACTTCAAGCAGTATAGTTTCAAACTGATGACCTGTAAGAACTGGCACGTTCAGTGACATTTGTTCTTTCATCTTAAGCAGAGGAGTGAAGGGCAAGAAGAACACTTCAGAGGTCAAGATTTTGAGAGTCGTATGATTGATAATTGAGTGTATCTATCAGAGTTGCAGCCTTAGTGAGCCATGGATTTATATGGATCCTACCGGTGGAATTTTGAGGCTTTGTCTTAGTCTACTACGAGCTTTAGGAAGAGCTTGTGGGGAGAAATAAATAATATTTATGAAAAGATTATCACATCAAATTTGTGATTGTGTTATTATCATAGTATTAAAGACAATAATTCTCCAATTTGAAAATACTTAGTGGGGGGGTCCGCTCTTTGACAACCATTGTACTCGGTGATGATTATCAAAACCGGGCTTGATCGCTGCTCTCGTAGCATCGATGGCCTCGTGAGAGAATTGGCATTAATTTAACACGGTATCTGTGACACCTGTTATCAAGTTCATGTTGATATTAGTGCCTACACTGTGGGTACAGGATGTAGACAGATGGTCCCAGCAACGTTTCCCTGAGAAAGTGATGCTGGTGCTTAGGTCTCAAGGGTGGGAAGGAATTAACTGAGCAAAGAGCTTTCCAGGGCATAAGGAAGAGCATGGAGCAAATAGCACAGCAAATAGGTCAGGAGGCTGAGGTAATAATGGGAATCATGGTGTCATTTGAGGCTGGATAATTCCTTTCACGAGATTGTTAGACTTTGGGAGTGAAAAGTGCCTGTATGAAGTGACGCAATTTGCTGCACATTCTGCCGCTTATGATTGTAACACTAAGTGCATAAAGGAGTGATTTATTAGATGTGCTAGATTTTAAAATGGCTTTTTCTCTGCCAAACAATTACGTTAAGTATTTGCACAGATGTCTGCAGGATCTATGTGATTCATTGAACCAACCGATTAATTTTTTTTTGGTACAAAAGCCCATGGAATATTTTTTCCATGTAATGCTATATGATGTCCATTGAAAGCCATAGAATGTTAGTTTTAGAAGGGATTATAGGGATCCCTTAGCTCAGTCTTCTCTTAGAGTAATGGAGGTGGAGAGAAAGGGGCATTTTCCATGGTTTCACAGCGACTTAGTTGCAGAGCTGATGTTAAAATAGAAATTTCTTAATTTTTATTCTGTTGCTTTCATTCATCACACAAGCTGCAATTACAGTGTTACCTCTTTTACCTTACTCACAGAAGTAATGTTTTTTCCTATTTTTCCAGTTCTGCCTCCAAAAGAACATCACATGTGTGAAAACAGTTTCACACACTTTGGTTCTGTTAATGATATTGATGACCAGCTGTCGTAATATTAACAATACTCAATATCATGGTGGCAGAGATCCAAACAGACAAAAGAGATTTTGAATATAGCTTGCTGAAACACAGAATAAATACTTCATACAAATGGAAATCCTTTAAAACTGGCCTTGAAAGCAGAATGAGCTGGGGTTCTTTTGCCCCCAATTATTGTGGGTAGGCATTTGATGGAAAGGCACAGAAAAGGGATCATCTCCATAAAAATATAGTTAAAGACACTTCAACTTTGATTCTTTTTAAAGGTCACATTCTTGCCTTGCATTCACACATACATCCTCTCACAAGAACACATAAACATCTTTCCATCATGCCTCTTTCAAATCAGTGACATGGTGCAGCTTTTGGGAAACTAAACTTGAGCTGAAAAGTACTCAACTGTGTATCACAAATCTACCTTGTTGTTCGAATAGGAGATACTCAGTGCTATGCTTAATAAGGTGGTATGGGGATTTCAAGTGTTTCATTATTTACCTCTAGAAAGGTTACAACTTATTCTAATTTTTTCAGGTCTATGCTCTTCACTGCAAATGCAGGATCTTGGTGAGATCACCTGCTTAAAGCATTGTTGATCCCAGCTGGGATTGAGAGGCCCCTCTGCATGACCTCCCTTCTTGTTTTCTGGCAGGACTCTGTGATATTGATCACAGTGCTGCAATGGGGTTTTAAATGGATCCATTGAACTATAAGACCAGGAACCAATTCAAAGCAGAATTCTGCGTTGTCTTATGCCCAGTGCACATTAAGAATCTTTCCTGTATCCTCCTAATATTATTTAAATGTATTTGTCTTTCTATGATAAAAATACATCATTGTCTCTCTTGAGACTAGAAACTGTGCCTCATATATTTTTATGCCCATAGTACCAACTTATCAAGTTAATTTCAAAGAAATATATGATCCAAATTTCAAAAGTTGACTTAAAAACAAACTTGCAGAACAAATCCCATACGCACATGCATAGCATGACACAATTTGGTCAATCTGCTTTCTATATAAATATATAAATACAACTGTATGTATGTGCATTTGAGTTTCGCAAATGAAAATGTATTATTCCTAAAATATCTGTATTTATATATTCATGTTGGCAAATATATGAAGCAAAACAGTTAGTGCTTAGAAATTAATGCTACTTGAATTAAAATTATTTTAATTTTTTACTTTACCACTCATATTCTTTATTTTGTGGGTTCCTTTAGGAAATGCATTGTTTCATCTGCGGCAACAGGAGGGTGGTAAACTTTAGAACACTAATAGAAGATATTTAGCTCAGAGTAAGAGTAAGTAAAATATAGATAGCAGACTTTCGTAATAACTTAGTTTGCTGCTATTTAAACATGGATTTATTACTGATAGGTTTGAAGGGATATAGCTTTGATTTGGAGGTTGGGAGAAGGTGGTGTAGGAGTGGTAGTTTTGTTTCGTTTTGTTTTACCAGAACTTGACTTTGTAATCATGGAACCCCAAATCCTACCTATTCTATGTATCCTATTCATGTGTTCCTGAAATTCATCTCTGATAAAAATTCCTAAATTAAAGGATGTGGAGATGGCTTCCTTCATTATTCCATCCAGCATTTGCTGAGCACCAACTGTATTCCAAGCACTCTTTAAACTCTGAGAACACAAGGATGAAGCAGCCCCATTTCCTCCCCCTCAAGGAACTCTCCCGCTAAATCTTGCAGATTAATTGTACGCGCTTTTGTGTGCGTGCGCGCTCGCGCTCGCGCTCGCGCTGGAGGGTGTACGTGCGCGTGCGTGCAGGTGCGAGCGGCGTGCGCGACCGCACGTGCCCGTCCGCACGTGCCCAAGCGCGTGTGTGGAGCTCTGTGTGTTGTTAATCACGAGTATTCTCGTAGCAGTTTTCAGTGCAAATGTATCCAAGGGAAAAGGATTTCTGAGGCATTAAGACTCTCCAGTAACCACTCGGAGTCACCATAACGACGCAGACTTGGGGAATGGAAAGTACTTGGGTTTTGAAGTCACTGAGACCTTGTTTGAAACCTCCCGTCTGGAGATCTTCGAATCTGAACCTCTGTGCCTCCCAGTGATTTGACAACGAGGTGAGATAACTCAGGTAAAGTGTGGTACGAGATGAGATTAGCACGTAATAGTTGCCTTGGATTCATGTGAATACAATTGTCATTATGGTCAAGAACCCTATTCTGGAGCCAGCCTCCCTGGGTGATAATTCAGACCCAGCCATGCTCCAGTTTATTTGATCTCGGGGAATCGATATGGGCCAGTGTTTTTCCTCATCGGTGTTATAAATGAAGAGTAAATGACTTAATGTTGAAAATAGACTGTTAAGAATAGTTCCCGACACATACTAAGTACTAGATGAATATTTGTTAAAATCAGATATATTTCCTTTATTTGATTCTGTAGAATCCACTTTATATTGATTATATCAGATGTCACCTATCAAGGTTTGGGAGGGAATTTTAGCAGCTTTTCAATGAGTTGACAAATAATATCAAAACAAACTGCTGACTCAGTTATCTCTAGGCATGTTTGATGTGTCTCTTAGTAATAACAATTACTATCTGGACTAAAAATATTTTGTAGAAATTTACTTTCATTCTTACTTTGAGTACTGTTTTTTTCTGTTATTTACTGTTCTTATTGCTAAATGACTTCAAGCTTATATTTAAAAAAAAGATTGATAAAGAGATGATTTTAGTTTAGAGATGTTTAGAGGTGATTTATTTCAAACATTACCTCTCATTGTTGGTTAATGAAGTTCTCAGGTGATTAATTGACTTGTTGGCCACTCTGGAAATGTCTGGAGGTGAGAGATGTTAAAGTTATGGTAAAAATATGTGACTTTAAAAATTACTGTGGTGGATGTCAGGATTTTTTTAAACTCTGTTGCGCACTACCCCCAATACAATTGGGCTGTACATAGTTTCACAGGCAGATTCACCAATATGACTCATATGAAATTAGCGATGACATTTTTTGATTAAGAAGTCACATCTGTCATCATCTTGTTGGAGAACCAGCTGTTGTAATTGTTAAGTTATTTGGGAGTGCAATAGCAGTTTTGTTTGGGAATGTTGCTAAAGTCAAGGAGATTCTTACCTGTTATTGTTGGTAATGCAAATGTCAAAAGCCTAATTTATATTTGTGTTTTCCTCCAAAGACTTCAGAGAGATTTTGGAAAGCATCAATAAATTGTCATATATTCTGTTTTAAGAAACATTTGGGGGGGTGCCTGGGTGGCTCAGTTGGTTAAGTGTCTGACTTAGGCTCAGGACATGATCTCGGGGTCCTGGGATCCAGCCCCACATCAGGCTCCCTGCTCAGCTGGGAGCCTGCTTCTCCTCCTGCCTGCTGCTCCCCCTGCTTGTGTTCTCTCCCTTTCTCTCTCTGATGAATAAATAAATAAAATCTTAAACAAAAATTTGGAAAAGAATATTTATGATATTCATTGTTCTTTTAAAATTCTTTTTAATTGTCTAGTTTCTAACAATAACTACTTCATTTCCTATTTAACTAATTTTGTCTCTAACCCCACTACTTTTTGAATGATACTGATAACTAATTAGAGTTGCCAGGTGTCCATTCATTCTGATTAATTTCAGATTAACAATAAGTAATCATACTATATAATTATTTGTTGTTCATCTGAAATTAAAATTGAACTGGGAGTCCAACACTTTTTTCTTTTTTACTAATTCTAGAAATCCTATAAATGATGTTACAAGTCCAAGAAGAAAACTTTGAAACCTGTAGTTTGAAGGTTTAACATCCATTTTAGACAGAGATGAACTATTATTCCTTGATGCCTCCAGGAAGATTTACCTTTGTCTTTAGCATCCACAGCCTGTAACGTGCCTATCATGGAACATATCACAAAATATTATCATTTATCTTCACGACTTCTCTTGTATGCTAGCCTATGAAATCAGGGGCTCTGTTTTAGTCATCTTGGAGTCACCAGAATGTAGCTCTGTGACTGACAGATAAAAAAGATATTTATTAATGAATAATGGAGGCTTTCTCGTGCCCAGCCTCCAGTCTCCAACTGAGATCCAGACAAGTGGACATCTGAGGGACCTCAGTTTGTCCGTATCAGTATATCCAACACTTAATTTGTCATCTTTCCATAAAGTCTGATACCATCTTTCCACTTCCTGTTCTGGTTAATGGCAGCACCATTTATTCAAGTCAGCCAAGCAACAACCCTGGAAGTCTTGCTAGATGTATCCCTTTCCATTCCTTCTTCCTGCATCTCTTCAGTACATGAAATCCTAAAGGCTCTACTTTAGTATCTCTTGTATATAGCCCTCATTTCCAACCTCATTGCAAAATAAGAGGGAAACACAGTAGTACCAAAGACAAAGTAGAACTAAAACTCAGAAATAGTGAATGACTCGGGTGTCTGGGTGGCTCAGTCGGTTGAGTGTCTGACTCTTGATTTCAGCTCAGGTCATGATCTCAGGGTCATGGGATCACACCCCGGGTGGGGCTCCATGCTCAGTGGGGAGTCTGCTTGAGATTCTTTCTCCCTCTTTCTTTGCCCCTCCCCCTGCTCTCATGCTCTCTCTCTCTCTCCAAAATAAATCAGTAAATCTTAAAGAAATAATAAATGACTTATGAAAACAAACATTTTTGAGTTCAGCATCTATATGAGATCCTAACACAACCTCCCAAGTATCTGATACCTGAGTTTCAGAAGAAAGTAGTCTATTGTATCTATAATCGTAGAATTTTTGGTTAACTCTAAAATGCTATATAAAGGGACAAACTTTTATTTATAGTGATTGCACCTGGGAAGTAATTCAGTATAAATTATCTACTTTATTTGTGTTTTCATAAATATTTGAGTAGTTTTTATTCACCTTCTTCTTTACCTCCCTTTCTCTCTTTCTCTCTCGCCTCCTCCTGAGGAACTTGGGACAACTTGAGACTCAGTCAGGATTATGTGACTCATTCTCAGCCACCCAAGTGGTGGCAGAATCAGAATGGATGGGTCTTCTTCAGCTTAAGCCAATGGTTTTCCAAATGTGTACTTAGAAGTTGCCTGTTTTTTAAGCCCTGAGTGTAATTACTGGTCCATGTATGACTTTTTAAGAAGAATATCATCATCTTTGTTTTATAAGATCAATTTTATAATTGTATGGTCTTAAGTAGACACACACACACACACACACATGCACATGCACACAAAACAATCTTGTCTAATATCTAGTCTGAAAGATGCGGTATATTTGGGCAAGAGAAACTGTATTATTTGCGTTGTGCTCTGTTTATTAGCTAGCAGTTTTCCAGGCAGAATGGTAGATTTAGAATGAAGAAGAACTAGAATTTATATTCTAGTTTGACTACTTTCTGGGTGTTTGGTGTTGAATAAATTATTTGGCCTCTCTAGTCCTCATTTTTCTTATTTCTAAAGTGGGAAAAATAAGACCTATTTCTGTGCCTACTCTGTATCTAGCAATGTTGGTTTACCTTCCTTTTGCTGTCTTTTGAATGTTAGAAAACAAATGATTTACTTATATAAATAAACCTACTTTGTTTTCTTAGTTTAGTCTAAAGTTTTTTTTTTTTTAGTATCTCATTAGAATTACCTTTAAAAAAATACATGGTCAAAGATATCTGGTTAGTTTGAATGCAAACATCTAGGCTATACACAGTAGGCACTGAAATATTGGTCTCTGAAAATTTTATAGCATTTTAGCATAGTATATACCAAAAATGTTTTAACTACTCAATTGAATGTATCATTATCACATTAGAGTGCATTTGTAAATTTCCTGAAAAAAGTTCTGCAAATCCATGCTGTGTGCTCATCACAGGCTAGTAAAGTGCATTGTATTTGAATAATTACCTTCATGAACAAAATTAATTGTTCTTTTTTCCATTTATGCTAAATTGATCTTTGCAAATTAGGATTCCGTGTGTCAAAAGCTTTGTAAAGTGCAAACATTGATTTACTTCAGCAGTCTGGATAGAGAAATGCCTCAGAGAATGAAAGCTTCCACATAAATATATTTCTAGCTAATTAAACCTCTGGAATATTTGCATTTCTGTAATTATGAGTGAGGGTAAGAATCTTTAAAAACATACTATGACAAATTCAATACATACAAAAAAGTTTTAAACTACAATGCAGTACTATCTTTGTCCATATTATATAGCTCAAGAAATAAAACTTCACCAACTAGTTGGAACTAACTCTCCATCCAAAATTTGGAGTTTAATGTGCCATGTATTCTTTCTTAAATAGACTTTTATTACATATATTTGCATTCCTAAGTGATAAATGCAGCCTAGATTTATGTGTTTTAAAAATTTAAATAAATAATATATTTTGTTTACTCCTGTGCTTTTTTTTCCTGCTCAATACTAGTTTACTGAGATCCATCTGTGTGGATACTTGTAACTTTAGTTCAGTTATTTATTTTCACTGCTATTATAAGTTTGCCATTATTCAGTTGGTAGATAATTAGGTTGTTTTCAGATTTTTTTTTTTCAATTACAAGAATTGCTGCCATGGACATACTTGTTCATATGTATGAGTTTTGTTAGTCTGTACGCATATGAGTGGGGTTTCTGGGGCATATGAATGTATCTGTGGAAGACGTTGCGCTACTGCTACCAATATGATTGTTTTAACTTACATTGGCCAGCAATGTATGAGAAGTCCCAATTGGTTCAGTTGGTAGACCTTGTGACTCTTGATCTTGGGGTTATAAGCTCTAGCCACATGTTGGTTATAGATTACTTAAAAATAAAAATCTTTTAAAAAAATTCCCTTTGTTCCACATCTTGTCTAAATTGTGCTTTAATATGACTTTTGTGTGCACAGGAGGATCAACTAATTGTTTATTTGCATTTCTCATTTTGCTAGTGACCTTAAGACATTTTGACTTGTTTTTATCAGTCCTTTGCAATTTTTCTTCTTGTTAGTGGCTTTCAAAAAATGTTCTCAAATTACTTTGTGATGGTTAACTTTATGCATCAAGGATGCCTAGATAGCTGGTAACATGATTTCTGGACAATATGGAACACTTTTTTTTTTGGCTTATATATGTGTGTGTATTGTAATTTTCATATATTTGACTGTAATTGAGTTTCAGAAGCACATTATATATAAAAGCCTGTACTTTCTCCAAAAAAGTAATTCTTTTTGTTGATTTATGTAGACCCTTAGATATTTCTAGGTGGAGTCATTTTTACTTATCATTCTAGGCATCATTTATAAAACCTTGAAACAAAAACGGAATCTTACTTTTCTTTGGTTGCTCTTATGTTTTCTTCCTTTATAAGATCTAAAGTTAGAAATCAAATTGCTTTAAAAAGTGATCTATGTAAATGTGTTAAAATTAGATTTTTTTTCCCCAATAAGGCTCATGGAGGAAATTTTAACAAACACTTTTTATTTTTACAATAAATGCATATTTCTTAGCTAAGATGTATTTTTAAAAACTGTCCATTTCTACTTTCACCCTCCCTTCATTTGACTAAACTTTGACAGGTTTTTTCCTAGGTATAGGCCTCTGACCTGCTCTCTCTCTTTTTTAGAGCATTTATTTAGGAAACTTGTAGTAATAAATTCTTTCTCTGCCTCTTTTGAAAAATATAACTTTTAAAAGCCTTTTGCCAAGGAATGTCTTTTTCAGGGAACTGGGAACCATTATTTTGAAATGTAATCTTGGGGCACCTGGGTGGCTCAGTCTTTAAGCATCTGCCTTCGGCTCAGGGCGTGATCCCGGAGTCCTGGGATTGAGCCCCACATCAGGCTCCTCCACTGGGAGCCTGCTTCTTCCTCTCCCACTCCCCCTGCCTGTGTTCCCTCTCTAGCTGGCTTTCTCTTTCTCTGTCAAATAAATGAATAAAATCTTGAAATGTAATCTTGCCAGGGACACCTGGGTGGCTTAGTCGGTTAAGCATCTGATTCTTGATTTCAGCTCAGGTCATGATCTCAGGATTGTGAGATCAAGCCCCACATTGGGCTCTGTGTGCCTGGAGCCTGTTTAAGATTCTCCTTCCCTCTCCTTCGCTGCCCCCCCCCCCGCCCCTGAGCATGTGTGTGCTATTTCTTTTTTAAAAAAAAGAACACATATATAAAATCTTGCCATATTCCTTGTTGTAAAACCATAAGGATAGGCGATACTTTTCCTTTGTTGCCTGGATCTCTTACCTTTTCTCCAATCACCTTATCTTTTATTTGAACCATCCATTCCCAAGTCACTCCTTTGGATCTTGTCATCAACATAAATTGCTCCACTTCCAAAATGGCTAATTCAGTCATCTTGCTCCCTGACCACATCCTCTCTCTTTCCAACTTGCTTGCACAAACAACCCCATTGCAGTCATCCTCAAGCCTCTTTGAGCCATCAGACCATTGACCTGTCCTCCCAATTCCTCTGTTACCTACTTTCTTCATTTCTCTCCTAATCTAGGTTAGAAATCATGACCTAGGATTGCAACATTACTCTTATCCATACCCTAAATGATTACCTACTCCTTTTGTCCTTTTTCCCCACGCATCTGACAAAACTCTAATCCTGAATGAATTTAGCCATTCATTTTTTTCTGTGCCTTAGTAAGTTGCCATTTTCTGAGTATTCCTGGAGAAAGTCACATAAAAGAGAATATTAGTTCCAATATATTCAGGATCCACTGAATTCCAATGGGCTCTTCATATTGCTTGGCAGTCCAGCTGAATTGCTATTCATAGTGTTCTCCAAATTTCAAAATCACAATTTCAAATTTTCTTTACACTCTTGAATTTTCGAAATCCTATAATCCTTAGTAGTTTTACCTTATTCTATTTTTCAGAGAAAAAGGAAGGCATCAGGTAGAAACTCCTCTATTCTCCGTATCAAATATACATACTTACCTACACCTGTATTCACCCTCTCCTTCCCTCCTGCTGCATTATACTAGCTTAAATTTGCAAGTCATGAATCTGGACTATTTTTTAATCAGCTTTTTTGAAGTACAATTGATAAACAAAAAACTTCACATATGTAATGTATACAATTTGATGAGTATAGACATATGCACACACTTATGAAACTATCACCACCATCAAGGTAATAAACATATCCAGCATTTCCAAAAGTTTTTGTGCCCTGTTGTGGTGGTGGTGGTGGTGATAACACTTAACATGAGCTCTACCCTCTTAAAAATTTTTTTAAGTGCACGATTCAGTACTGTTAACTATAAGCATTATGTTGTACAACAGCTCTCTAGAGCTTATTCAACTTGCATAACTAAGACTTTACAGCCATTGACCAAATTCCCATTTCCCTCTCCTACCAGTCCCTGGCAACCACCATTCTACTCTCCACTTCTACGAGTTTAATTGTTTTAGATACTTCCTATAAGTGGAATCAAGTGATATTCATCCTTCTGTGATGGGCTTATTTCATTTAGTGTAATGTTCTCCAGGTTCATCCATGTTGTCACTAATGGCAGGATTTCCTTCTTTTTAAAGGCTAGATAAAATTCATTGTATGTATGTACCACATTTTCTTTATCTGTTCATCCATGGACAGACACTAGGTTGTTTTCATATCTTGGCTATTGTGAATAATGTTGCAAAGAACATGGGAGTGTAGATATCATATTGAGATTCAGATTTCAATTCCTTACATACCCAGAAGTAGGATTGCTGGATCATATGGTAATTCTTTTTAATATTTTGAGGAAACTCCATACAGTTTTCCATAATGGTTGTGCTAGTTTACATTTCTACTGACAATGTTCAAGGGTTCCAATTTTCCACATCTTGACAATGCTTGTTAACTTTTTTGATTTTGGTTATTTTGATAATGGTCATTCTAACAGGTATGTGATAATATCTCACTGTGGTTTTGAATTGTGTTGACCTGATGATTAGTGATGTTGAACGTTTTCTTACACCTTTGTACCTGTTGGTCATATGTATGTGTTCTTTGATGAAATGTCTGTTCAAGTTCTTTGCCCATTTCTTAATCTGTTCATTTATATACATATGCTATTGAGTTGTAGAAGTTCCTTACTTATTTTGCATATTTAACATTTTATCAGATGTACGGTTTGCAAATATTTTCTTCCATTCTGTAAGTTGCGTTTTCATTTTGTTGTTTCTTTTGCTGTACAGAGCTTTTTAGTTTGATGTAGTCTCACATGTCTATTTTTACTTCTGTGGTTGACTGTTGACAATTGACGTAAACTGAATGGCATCTTGGAAAGGTGGGAACCGAGAAGATATACTCTGTTCCTTCACTTTCCTTCTGATACCACTGAATAGTCTTCTGTGGCTTTTGGCAATGTTAAGTACAGAGTTCTAGGAAGTTATTTTGCTTGGAATTCTAAGGGGGATGGGGCTAAGCTGTGGTGGTCTTAAGTGGGCTATTGATACTTTGAATTCATTAAAAGTGAACATTATGAGAGATTTCATATTGAACTAATACCACTAAGACCTGAAGAAATCCATTTCATAGAGAGATAGGTCAGGACATATCTGCTCAAAGAATCTCCATACATGTGGGCTGCAAAACCCCCTCTCAAGAGAATAAGAATAATCTCAACAGAATAAGAAATTGAAGAGGTATTTATTTCTTTAGACTCTTAACTCACAAAGACAAGATAATTTATTTTTAGACTTTACATTCTTTAGTTTTCCGTATCTTTGGGCTTTAATCTGCAAACAGATTTAATCTTCAGATTTTAGTTTTTCCATGGGAATTTGATAGTGTGGTCTTCATACCCCAATTTGGGACATCTTAATTTGTTGTTTCTATTATATGAGGTATTTTTATGTTACCATTTTGGAGGGCAGTTGGAAGCTGTCATCATGCTGGTTCTGCATTTCTGCAGGGACAGGGAGCTGGGAGCTCGGAGGTGGTGGCTATTCTCCACTTGGTCCCAGTACTCCCAGGCTCTTGTCACCCAGTTTCATTATTGGCCCCCATTAGTGCATGATATTAACACAGGCTCTGACATCAGACCTGAGTTCAAAGCCCATAACTGCAACTTACTGTCTCTGTGACTTTTGGCAAGTTAATCAACTTCTCAGAATTTTTTTACTCATCTGCAAAATTGGAGGAAGGAGACTTACCCTTCACTATTGTTGTGATGGTTAATTATAGTGTAAAGCACTCAGTCTGGTGTGGGCGTGTAGTGGAGGTTCAGCATAAAGCGGCTTTTAGGAAATCGTGTTGCTGCATAGGGAGGAAGAAACACAAGTGTAGCTCTTTGTATATTCTGGGATGACAGTATGACTTTTGATGGCAAGATGGGAAAGCTTTTGAGAAAATACAGTGCTAAAAATTGTACGATGTGGTTGGAAATATAATTTAGAATAATAAATAGAACAGAGATAGTAAGGACTTAAGGGGGAAAACCTCCTGAAGTGATTTAACTGAGAGACACTTCAGAGTATCGTGTGAGTATGCCGTTCTTAGAAAATCCCTTCTGCTGACTAGTGGTCTCAGGTGGATCCACAACAGAGCAGGGCTTGGTATTGGGAGACTGGCTTGACAGCCAGAATATGATGGCTCTGTTAGGCTGTTCACTTTCTTGCCCAACAGGATGACCCGGGCCCTTGCTTTATCATAGTCTTAATGGTTCAAGCCAACGCATTAACTGAACCAAAAGCAAGGCAGGTTGGGGAGGGGTATGTTCTTCCTTTCTCTTGACTCCAGGCAGAGGGGGTCACTATTACAACACCTTTCTCTTTTCTCTACCCCTCACCCTTCTCTCCAGATGAAAAAGGAGTAAATTGTTCCTGGGACAAGGAATCTGGCTCAGCCCTTTTCTGCTTTCTGCTTATGATCTGTCCGTCACAGGAGAGCAGTGTGTTTTGGTTTTCCTTGCCTGGGCTGCAAGCTTAGCTTAGACCTCTGGTCAACTAGACCTATGGTTGACCTGTGTTCTTTGTGACTGGACGGGATTCAGTATCAGGGAAATCACTGTTGTCTTCAATGTTTCCAACGACGTTTTAATCAACAATAATGCTCATATTTTGATCCCCAAATCCTCACTCCGTGGTCTCACAATTGATTAATCGTGTCTTGCCTGGATTCTTTCAGCTTCCCTTCTTGCCTCTGCTGTGTATTCTCAACACAGTAGCACGAGCAGTTCCTTTGACGTAGGTCAGAGCAGGTGGCTTCTCTGCTCCACGCTCTCTGATGGCTACATACCTTGCCTAGAGCTAAGCCAAAATCGATGCAGTGTTCTGTCAGGACCTCACAAACTACACAGCCTTTGCCCCGTGACTTCATCTCTTAGGCCAGTTCCCATGACCACTTTCCTTCTCACCTTCTCTGTCCCAGCCGTACTGCCTCCTTCCTGTTTCCTTAACACCAGGGCCCCTGCACTCTCTGATCCATCTTCCTGGAACCCTCCCCCAGCTCTTTGCTTGCTCAGCTGCCTCCCCTCCTTGGGCTCTGAGCTCAGATAGCACCTCAGTGAAGCCTTCTCCATCTGCCTAAAGTTGTGCTTCCATCCCTCAGCCACCCCAACTCCCTACTTCACTTTGTTTTCTTCATAGCCTCATTCACTCTCTGTAAACTACATATCGTGATGATTTATTTACTGTTTATCTTTTCTTAAGTAGAAACTAAACTCAGTGAAGGCAGGAAGTGTTGTCTGTTTTGTTCACTGCTGTACCTCTAGTCCATAAAATGGGTTCGGTAAAAATATACCCAGTAAGTGAATAAACCACCCTGGGTGGTCTCTTCCTGTATAAGAAAGTGAGCTCTAGAGAGTCAGGTTACTGAGAAGAGAGAAAGTGAGTAAACTTAGATATCAAATATAAATCACCCCTCTTTCAAAAATGATGTTCTGGTCAACAATTTGTTCAAATATAAGTTGATTTATTGATAACTTATACTATAATCTAGCCTAAGAACTTATTAACTTGCAGATAGTCTAAACATTAGAAATTTTTTTTTCAACACTGTACAGTAGTGTTGTCCCTAAAAGCATCCCTGAGGCTCACCAAGTGACTCTGAAGATTTTTATAAATATTTCAAGGGATTAAAAAAAATGCTTTGGGGCTACGTGCAGTTCCATGTATCCTAATTCCTTGAAAATTGGCAACTACATAGGGTTTGTAATACGAATCTTGGTGAGTCAGGAGATTCACTTAACCAGAACACTTTGTTTATGCATTCAACGGTATTTACCAAGTGTACTAAATGCCAACCTCTGAGGTCAGCCACTGGAGGTACAGAGGTGGGCAGACATGGTCCCTGCCTGTGAGGAGTGAGCAGTGTGGAAGTAAGAGGGTTTACTGTATTTTATTTCATATCCCATCCTCTGTGTTGGAGACTGGGACTCCTGTGTGACTGTCAAACAGACTTTTGCATTTAGGAAAAGCATGTGTTAAAGTTCATTCTCTATCTCAAGATCACTTCCTAGTAGAGAATATTCTCAATTTTAAAATTACTATTTCTAAATATGCAACATCCTCTGCATGTTTACATGTGGCCTCTGCAACTGTGGTTTTTCTTTTCTTATATCCACTTACATCCTATATCCGACCTCATTTCCTTATTAAAAAAAAGAAATACGTAGCAGTATTTCT
The DNA here is from genome assembly GCF_024610735.1 of Ursus americanus. Classification (NCBI taxonomy): domain Eukaryota; kingdom Metazoa; phylum Chordata; class Mammalia; order Carnivora; family Ursidae; genus Ursus; species Ursus americanus. The sequence continues at coordinate 15,270,252 of NC_142145.1, read as the reverse complement.
TTGCTGTGGAACAGTGGCCCCAATTAGTATATGTCATGTTGCTTAGAGCATGAAACTGATGTGCTGATGAGAAAATTTATCTGACACACTTCTTCCCAATTTTGGGCTTACCACATCATCCTAATTACATTAACTTCCTTTGTTAAATCAATTTAGTCTACATTCCTCCTTACTTCTTTATTAGCAGCCTCTGGAGGTAGTGATTCCACCTGTGATATAATATAACTGGAAAAAAATTGTGGTTGATGTTCTTGCTTTGGCTAAAGGCAATGTCTTAAAATGTGTGGTTTCTTCTTCTATGTGTAACTAACAGAGCATGTCAAACACTACTGAATTTGGAATATAAATAAATATTTGTTTTATATTAACAGATTAATTCTTTCAGACTGAATGTGTCTGTCCCCAGTCTCTGCTTGTCTCCCAGAATTATGACATTGCTTGAATTGATAGGTGAACACTGTCAAACACAGGTTTGATTTCTTAAAAAGATAGTTAATTTAATTCATAATATGAGTGAACTGATTAGTTGTTAGGGATGATCTTTTATCCTGGAGACCTATAAACTTGGGGATTATTGAAGGCACAAGAGAGGCATTTTGAGATATTAGCAAGAACTCTGGATTAGGGGTTGGAAGATTAAACCAATAAGTGGTTTTGTAGTATTGACCCAGTCTTTTAACCTGTGTGTCTTATTCCTCTTTCAAAAGATGGAGGTGTCTGTTACCAATCTAATGTGTCAGGATTTTGAGAGAATATAATGAGAAGAACCTTTGAACATTATAAGAACCATGTCTATGTAAATGTTTAAAAAGTTGTTAAAAGTTATATTGATGCAAATACAAGATATTTGTTATTATCATCTTTACCTATTATGTTTTCATTACTTTTAGGCAAATGTTAGCCTTAGAAGAGTCTGAGACAGATTAATAAAAAGGCAAGATTGGCAGCAATCATATGAGTCAATGAAATGATATTTGTAGTTAAACATTTTAAAATATACTTCTAGGTTAAGATTATAAATGGTACTTGATGATGATGGCTTTTTACGGAATTAAAATATGCTACTTCATTACTGATTGCAAATTAGGAAGCAAAAATAATTGTTCATGTTTACAGTTCTCAAGTAGAAATCTCTGTTCTGGCCATGCTGTGAAGATTTAGTACGCTTTGTTCTTCTAAGTCCCCAGTTTAGGATTAGGTTCCAAAAGTCCATTTTAAGTATACTTTTTGGAACAGAGAAAACCTTTTTCTTCTTCCAATGAAAATAAAATAAAAAAAAAACAACAACAACCCTGCATGCTCTGGGAGTTTCCACTTTCTTGTCTTTGCTCATACTTTCCCACCTGCCTAAAGGAGTTTGAATTTTCCTCCTTCGTTAAGGCCCAAGACGGTGAGTCCTCTGAGAGCAGAGAACACGTAGTATTCATTTGTGAAAACTGCAGTGTCTCCAGGTTTTCTAGCCCACCGGGCCATCCTTCCCTTTCACGTGCAGATGTGATGGCAAGAGCCATCCCTCCCAACCCCAGCAGGGTGAGGGGTCTAACTTTGTTTCTCTGGCTCAGAGGGTTCTGGGGGAGGATCTTTGGCCCTGATTGTTGATTTGTCCTTCTCTGAGTTGCTACTCCACGTTGCTCTGGGTTTCCCCTAAATGCTGGCGCAGCACCCCAAATTATCCAACAAGAGGCTGTGACCTTAACACTTTGCAGAAGAGGAATAGTTAACGTTGGGTGTCGGAGAACATGCTCCTGGATGCCGTCAGCCAGGCTGGCACAAGGGTTCACCATGATTTCTTCATGTCTACCTCCCATTGCCTGTGTGTTGCTGAGACCTCTTTCCTTTTCCCTGTGGAATTCCCCTCAATCTCGTCCTTGGTTCTCAGAGCCCAAGCCCAGTACCCCTGCTTCCTTCTTCTGGCAGATTGATGAACAAGAAAAAAAATCAGTTGACCTAATCTCTCAGAAACCTGCTGCTATCTGTATCCTCACTAATTTACATGATGAATACAGAATAATTAGCATCTCTTTCTTAAACTTTTGATTATTTTACCAGTGTTTATAGTTAGTTGCCTCAAAGCTGCAGAAGAAGGTGGCCAGTTGCTGTAAAACTGAAAGTACTTACCAGAGTGGTCTCTTGAGAACAAATGGGAAATTGGTTTTTCCGCCCTTCGAAGTCACAGGAAATAAATTGCTTTCTGGCAATTTAAAAATAGTGATTTTGTCTTGTTTTTAATAATCAAGAGTGCAGAATAACTTGCTATGTTTCATCTCCAGCATAAACCTAGTTGATACCATACACTGGATTCATGTTTGTTGATGAATAATTGAATGAAAAAGCAATAAGTGATGTTTATCAAGCCTTTCCTAATTGTCTTTGTTGAAAAGAACTTCACTTTGATTAACCAGAGCATTTTATATATATCTTTCTAATTTTTAAAAATCACTTTCTGATATGGATTATGGTTGTGTCCATTTCGTGTTCCCTACTATAATGTAAGTGCATTGAGAAGAGTAAACATATGTTTTCATTATTGTATATTTCATCCATATACCATAACTTTCCACATTTTCTACATGTTTTAGTGATTTAGATACCCAGGTAATTCTGTTTGTTTGCCCATCTGTCCGTCCATCCATCCATCCACCATCCATCCATCTGTTTCTTAGAGGGGCATGACAAGAGAACCATTTTGGTATATTACTTAAAGATGTAAGCTCTGGAGCCTCAGTTTCCCCATATGTAAAAAGCAAACAATAAATGTACCTGTGTCATAAGGTGATTGTTAGAATTGAATGAGTGGATACATGCAAAGAACTTAGCACAGAGCTGGGTCCATAGTAAACACTCAGTAAATGTTAGCTATGATCGTTGTTATTAATTCAAGAAAAAGATGGAAAATGTGTATTTGTCAGGACATAGTGGGCACTGAGGGCAAGGAAGAATTAATCTTCATCTTACAGAGGTACACAGTCTAGTAGGAGAGGCAGACAAGTCAAGGGAAACACACTGAGGGTACAGAGTGCTTCTGCTCCTGTACAGAGTGAACGATGGGAACAGAAGTGGGCTAGTCTGGGCACATGAGGCTGGGCCAGAAAGGTTTCTTGGAATAGTTATTCCTGAGCTATATAATCAAATTGAAGCCAAAATGTAGCTAGTTAGCTATAACAATGAGTGGAAAAATACTTATTCAGTATGAATAATTGAGCAAAACAGGAAAAAATGGTGAAATTGAACAAAAAGTCATCTTCCAATGTAGATTTAGAGTTCGAAATTGAGGAAGCAGTGATTATATAGAGCATTCTTGGTGTTTTATATCACTTGGCAGGAGAATTAGGGCCTAGGGGAAGAGCATTGCCCCAGGGGGGCAGAACGCAGAAGGGCCTTGTATGAATAATGTGCAGAGTTGGGTATGGTCAGAATCCACACCCATTCATGGCTAGACCCCCTCCAACTTTATGTAGAGTGGGGACTGAAAATCAGTTACTTGAAGCTGTCCTCTAGAGGAGAGAGCTCAGGGTGGAAGCTGTGGCTTTCTGTGTGTATGGGCACATTGATTTGAGGTCATAGAAGACTCCTGGTAGGAAACAAATGCTTTATTTTTGTATGTTTTTGGTTTTTTTGAAAGTATAGTTGACATACAATGTTAGTTTCAGGTGTGCAATATAGTATTCAGCAATTCTACACCATGCTCACTATGGTAAGTGTGGTCACCATCTGTAAAGAAACACTTTATAAATGAGTCTCTTGGTTGAGGCACTGTACAGGTCTGGCAGAGTCCAGCCTGCCGGTGACAAGATTTTATAATTGAGGGAAGACAGACAAGGATAGACAAGTTTGGCCAACAGATCCTGATTCACTTGGCATATAAAGAATAAAAGGTAAAGACAGATTCCTCCACAAACAGTCCATATTGAACGTGTACAAAATTACCTTCATTGTCTTTCTTTTCTTCTCCTCAATCAACTCTTCTTCCTGCCGTCTTTAGTTTGGAGAGTGTCAATGCTCTTTACATTTGCTGCCTATGTAATATTTATCTATATGTGTTTTTTAATTGAAACTTTATTTTTTAAAACAATTTTATTTATTTATTTATTTACTTATTTATTTATGGGGGAGGACAGAGAGAGAGCTCACATGAGTGGGAGTGAGTGGGGGAGGAGCAGAGGGAAAAGGACAAGCAGATGCCCCACTGAGCACAGACCCTGACGTGGGGCTTGATCCCATGACCCTGAGATCGCGACTTGAGCTGAAATCAAGAGTTGGACGCTTAACTGACTCAGCCACTCAGGCCAGGCACCGCTATCTTTTTTGTTTTGTTTTGTTTTGTTTTGTTTTGTTTTTAATTGAAGTATGGTTGACATTAGTTTTAAGCGTAACTATAGTGATTTGGCAAGTTTACACATTATGATCAACATTAATGCGGCTACCGTTTGTTACCATAAAACACTATTATGGTCCCATTGATTATTCCCTCTATCTGTCTTGTCATTCTCCTTTCATCTTCTTTCATCTCTTTCGACCAATCTGTCAAGAAGTCCTGGTGATTATGTCACTTTGAAGTCTCTGAACTGGGCATTTCCTCCAGTCTACCATGTCACTTGGCCTGGAACAGGCTCTGGCTATCTGGACCATCCCAATAGTTTTCTTACAGCTGGCTCCGTGCCTTCAGTTTCTTTCATACAGGCCAGATGGTAAACAACTTAGGCTTTGTGGCCACCCAGTCTTTGTCGAAACAACTCAGATCTGTCATTGTAACATAAGAGCAGAGAGACAGTATGTGAACACATGGGTGCAGCTATGTTCCAATAAAATTTTAATTATAGACATTAAAATTTTAATTTTATATAGTTTTCATGTACAAAATATTATTATTTTCATCTAAAAATCTTTTAAAAAACACATAGGCTATTTATAGCTCATAGAAAAACAGGTGTGGGCCAGATTTGACTGGCAGACTGTGTTTTTCTGTCTTTCTTTTTACTGCCATGACCTTTTCAGCAACTGCAGAAAAAAGTTTGAATTGCTCATCAGCGCACAGTAGCCCCTTCCTTGCATATGTCTACAACCTATATTTCTATTCTCATCTTCAGTCTTTTCCCCTGGCTCTGATATTTCCTAGGTTTTTGTCACATTAGATTGTCATTTGTAATCGTAAAAATACTTGAAGAACTTTAGCACCTTTAGGCCCTTCTGCATGTTATTCTGTCTTTTCTTTCCATAATTTGTCTAAGTAGCAGACTTCCATAAGACATCATCATATGTTGCATCTTTATAATTGCTTTCTCTGAATCCACAACTCAGCAGAATTCATTTCTCTTTTATTTGTATTCCCATGGTACCTTGTACATTTGTGGTTTTTTTTCCCATAGAGATCATCACATTTTGTTTTAAAAAAATTACTTAGCTTTATTCTTCTTGGCTATGAGCTTCTTAGCACATAGGAAAGTGTTCAATAAATCTTTGTTGAACAATAGGATGACTTAGCCATATTATCCGTTGTTGCTAAATTGCTATTACCTTCCTTATTTTATTTCTAAGATTAAATAATGGAGAAAACATTGGAGAAAACATAATTTGCATAATCTAAAATATGCCAATGACTAAGTCACAGCGGAGAACTCAACAATTTCTGTCTGCTTTTCTAATTCAGTAGACTTTATCGTGGTTCTTTTTTTCCCCAAGGATTGACTCTTATTTTTGTCTCATCTTTCTTGGAAACTATTCTTCTAGCTCAGTGTATCTGGTATGCATAATATCAGCCTTATACAGAAAATCGAGAAGGCTCTGACATTGTGACAGAGGGCTCCTGGAGAGATCCTCAAATATTTCTTTTACCTCCTGGTTGGCATCTTACATTTCATACTGGCATATCATCATTTTAGTTAGAGTTTTTTTTTTTTCCCTTTCTGAAATTGGTCCTACTGAAAGGAAGATATACCCGAGAGAAGCAGCACATTGCAACTTCTATTAGTCATTTACAGTTTAGTGTGAACTGGGGGTGGACACAGTAAATTCCATATGGAGGATTTTGAACACACAAAAGTCCTAAACTCTTTTGGGGTTGGATAAATATCATTTTCTTGAAGATAATCATACTCTGTCATATCATGGCGAGAGCATTTGTATAGAGTAATAAATTATAGTGATATTCTATCTCTTCAACATGCAATGTCCCTGAATACTAAAAGTCTTGGGGTAAATTTGCATATACTTTTTCTTCATATAAGAGAATGTTGCAACTTTCATGTAAGATGAACCCTGTAATTACTAATAATGCTTTTTATAAAAAGAGTTCCTCTATCAGTTTCCCTGTCACTTCGGCAATTATTGTGGGAACTGCTGCATTCCGTGTTAGTCTCTTTACTGTTATCTATATTCCTGGCATGTTTGACCTGAAGTGATGGATAGAAGTGTATTTGCTCTCATAGGTAAGAGTTGAGGGGTAAAAGGAAGGAAGCCTGTGTTTACGTCCTTGATACTTTATAGTTTTATAGCGATATTTTTGGACTACTCGATCCAGTAATGTGTTTCTCAATTGCTTGAGCTTGAATATATGATAACTTAATACTTTAGTTATTCTTTGAAGCTGTTATATACATTTTTAAAACCTTTTTTATGTCTTTACTGGTCAGAAGAATTCTCCTAAAAAATGTTCTTTGTTGTTCATTTCCTTAATTCTTTCAAGGTACAATATATCTTACTGACTACATTTGCAGTCTCTGAAGCTCTGTTCATTTTTTTCTTCCTTAATATATTTTCTATCTGTTGTTCATTTTGGATAATTTCTCATGTCCTTCATTTTCACTAATTCTTCTTTCCTCTCCATTCTACTCTTGAACCCATCCAATGGGTTTTAAAATTTCAGTTATTGTATTTTTTAGTTCTCAAATTCTCCATTTGGTTTTTCCTTATGTTCTTTATTTATTTGCTGAGACTATTTTTTCACTTGCTACATTGTGTTTGTATTTGCTCTTCAATTGCTTTAATTTTTTTGGTCAGATATTTCTAATGTCTCCCTTATCTTAGTGTTGGCATTTGTTGATTGTCTCTTATTCACTTAAGTTGTGATTTTCTTGGTTCTCAGGATGACAAATAATATTTCAACTGACATTTGGACATTTGGGGTATTATGGAACTCTGGATCTTATTTAAATCTTCTGTTTCACCTGGGTTCCTTTGGCACCAATCCAGCAGGGGATGGGACAGTCATGGCCTCATTCTTGCCAGGTGGGGATAGAGGTTTGGATTCTCCAGTTGGCCTCCATTGACATGAAGGGTTTGGGGTGGGTTGGGAGAAGACTCTATTCATCTCTATTGGGTAAGGGCAGGAGTTCTTGCTCCTCACTAAGCCTTAGCTGATTCTGCCCTGGCTGGGAGGGGGCAGGAGTGCCTTGTTACTTGGGTGCGGGGAAAGGGGAATTGGAGAGGGACTGACCTTGTTAGTGCTGGGTGGAGTGAAAGTCTTGGCTCTTCATTTTCAGCAATATTAAGCCAAATTACTCAAATAAAATAGTAAAACCCCCCTTTTCCCCAACCCATGATATAGGTCCATTATATCACAGAGGTGGAAAAGGAAAACACTTTCCAAATTTCTCATATAGCAAGCTGCTACTATCTTAATGAAGATAATTTCTATTATTTTATCATGACATCTGATAAAATACTCTTGATGTTTTATGTCCCAGTTGTATATAAAATATATCTTTGAGATAGTCTATATATTAATGAGCTTAAGTCAGTTATATTAAAAGTGAATCTGAATTTAGATGCCTACATATTTTTACCAAAGGAGAAAATTGCAATGCACGATGAAAATAACCAGATGGATAAATTTTTTTACCTTTCAACCAATAGCCTATAAGGATAAACCAAGACAAAATTTTCATAGGAATGAATCAGTGAATCTAACTTGAAATGTATCAATTACAGTGAAGCCACAATATAAGTTTTCAGCACATTTCACATATCATAGCATTCTTGATCTTAAGTTCAAATATTGCATAAATACTTCCTAAATATTTACCAACTAACCACAAACTGCCTAAAACACTATTGGATGTTAAACAGTCCAAGTAGGTGTTTGTCGTATCTATTCTGCTTAGCCTCTGGTCATCCTTTTTGTGTGTCTGTAGCCCGTGGAGGCTTGGGAAGCTGTCTGTAGCTGTGGAGCAACTTTTTGAGCTATAGTGCTAAGTGATCTGTGTAGGAGCCAGTCTCCCATCTGGCTGGAGTATCAGTACATCACTGTATAAAACTAAGGCAGATTGTTTTATGTATCAGGTCTTGAGGAGTCATGCTAGTGTACCTTCGGGAGGTTTTGATGATATGAGTAGTTATACCAATTGCTCATGACCATAGCTGTCTTGGGCATTCCAGCGAGAGTGTTAGAAATTAATCCTGTGGCAAAATTCAGTGGACCAAACTGAATTGCTTTTATGAGTCTCAGAATGTAAAAGGAAAACAAAATAAGAAAGAACCAGAGAGTACCTTCACTGGGTAAATTCCCTGATAGCCCCATCAAGGAGGTGTGGACATTTTTAAACTAGTCCCTAATCAGCACTATAGACATGGTCTGTGAGCTTTAGTGGACATGTTTTCATGTCTTCTCTTAAAAGCAAAGCAAAGCTAGTGCCTTCTGGGTGCTATTAACCTCCACTGAGAGGCTGTTAACCTCCACTGAGAGGCTGCAGATACTTTTTTAATGTACATTGACTGAAATCCCAAGAATAGCAGGCACTCAGTTTATGAAGTCTTCACTGATGTTGTGTGTCCCCCCAAATGCACAGTTTGTGTTACAACCAAGAGCCTCCACTTGGTGTTGATTCATTGCAAATCTATACCATGAAAAAGAAAAGATACCACTGGAAAATGCATTGAGGATGTCAGCTAAGAATAATATATCATATTTATGGTTTCTCTCTTTTCATTGCTGTCAGTATACTGAAGCATCGTGTTCATGTTGAGGAAGAGTAGGTTGGCAAAGGGAATGGATTAAAAGACACTTAATGTATCTCATATTTTATCACTGATAGGTTATTTCTGTTTAAAAGTATGTGATTTCATGAAACTGCTTTTTTTTTTTAAGATTTTATTTATTTATTTGAGAGAGAGTGAAAGCAAGAGAGATCACAGCGCCCCGGAGAGGGAGAAACAGACTCTCCACTGGCCAGAGAGCCCGATGTGGGGCTCGATCCCAGGATTCTGGGATCCTGACCTGAGCTGAAGGCAGTCGCTTAACTGAGTGAGCCACCCAGGTGCCCCACTGATTGCTTTCTTTTTTTTTAAATCTTTACTTTTTAAAAATTGAGTTTTAATAGACATATAACATTGTATTAATTTAAGGTGTACAGTATAATGATTTATGTAGACACCGAGACATGATTGCCTGAAGGTGAGTTAACATCTGTCATCTCACAATGGATTATTTTTTCTCGTGATGAGAACTTCTAAGTTCTGTTCTCTTAGCAACGAAACTGATTGCTTCTAAACAGACATATCGAATTGGTATTGTTTCCTTTGAAAAGAGAACGCTTCCAAATGCTGCCATTACAGAAATATTCTGGGCTTTCTGGTTTCTAATTGCTTTCTATAGTAAATATACATGAAAATGAACATCCTCCACTGTAACAAATCTTCAGGTTTTGAAGGTAGGTTGCAAAGTCGTTTGAGATGAAGTCCTTTGAATTAAAAATAGTATAATATTTGAAAAATATTATTGCCTCATAGTTTAAATACTAGGAGCTGGAATACTTTCATTACTTGGAGGCCAACCACTAAGCCAGTTTCCTACTTTGTGTTTTATTATGTAGAAGTTATTCACTTTTCTACATGGTGGAATCGATTGACTCTTTTGACTTTTTGTGGTGAGTTAAACATCAGTGATGCCACTGAAGGTATGTGGAATGCTCACTAGAATGCCTTCTCTTATGATTTGGAAACATTGCTTTCTTGGTCTTGGGCAAATTGCAGTTACTGCTGCGGAGAGGGATTTACATCCCCCATAAACACTATATCTCTGCACCACTGCCTTCCTCAGGAGTGTACTGTTTTATGCTTTTTCTCTTTTCTGTCTCTAGCATTCAAAAATTCAAGTCCCAGTTGTTGTGGAAAGTGTTTTAGAGTTTGTTGTCTTTGAGAGTATGTCTTGAGGGGCACCAGGGTGACTCAGTTGCTTAAGCATCTGCCTTTGGCTCAGGTCATGATCTCAGAGTCCTGGTATGGAGCCCCACTTCAGGCCGCCTGCTCAGCGTGCACAGTCTGCTTCTCCCTCTCCCTTTGCCTCCCCCTGCTCATGCTCTCTCTCTCTTAAATAAATAAAATCTTAAAAAAAAAAAAAAGGAGTGTGTCTTGAACCATAATTTTAAAAGAGACAATTGTGTACTTGAAAGTACCAAATCTGACCTTTTCAAGTTTTCTATCTTCTAAGATTATGGTCACATGTCTCCTAACTTCCCTCTTTTTTTTTTGGTAAGCACTGTGGTCTGAAGAAGTCACATGAGTGACTTTAACAAGATTTAGGGAAATGGTGGAAAAGATCTAAACAAAGTACAATGGGAGGTCAAAAGAGGGGCTGATTCCCTGTGCCTACTAGGATTGGGAAAAGTTTTATGGAGATAATGCCATTTAAACTAACTTCCACAATAGCAAGCGAATGGGGAGGAGGGGACTTCACAAGAGAAAGAAGTAGTAGGTGCAAAATCAGAACAGATTGAAAGTAAATTTTTTTTTGGACAACAGAAAGTCATTGTCATAATGGGATTGAAGCATGGTGTGTGTGTGTGTGTAGTATGGGGTGGTGGTGGAAGATATCTGTGGCCGTGGATCTTAGGGTGACAGGAGATGTAGAGAACAGTGGCTGCTGATCTGTGTTTTCCACTGCAAAATACAACATTTAAAAATTTTCAAAGAAAAAAATGTTTCAGTAGCATCCTCTGAGTTTAACTCAGTTGGAAAAGGATGGGTTAGCAGGTCTCAGGGAGAGCCCTAGGGCTCAGAAAAATGGAATGAGTTGTTCCATGGTTCTGGGAAAAAAGTCACCCACAGATCAGGGGAGATTTGCTCTGCCACTTACTTACATAAGATTTAGCCCGTAATTGTGCCCCAGAAATTACCTTTATTATTAGTCTTAACAATTAAGCTAGGGCTAACTCTTTATAATTTACTGTATAAAGCCTTTTTTTTTTTTTATAAGGAGACTACAGAATGCTTTCTGCATTTATTTCCTGAACAAGTTCTTTTCTGCTTTCTTTACCATGAATGCCACTTTGTTCTCTTTCTGGTCTTTGTTGTTTGCTTTTTGTGGTCCTTTTTCAAGCTAGTGTTAGAGAAACAAGACCCACAGTTGTTCAAACACTGCAAAGAAAATGTATCTAGGATCTTGTCAGTCATCTGCTAACATCTGGCATGGACATCTGCATTTTTTAGATGCTGTCCTGGGTTCATGTTCTTTCTGGAACATAATAATGTGAATAGGGTTGTTGTAAATGTTATCAGTTAAGATGAGACCATACTAAGTTGGGAGGACCCTTAATCCAATATGACTGATGTCCTTATGAAAAGAGAAGAGACACAGAAAGAGACATAGCATGTGGTGATGGAGGCAGAGACTGGCCAGGTGTGTCCACAAGTGAAGCAACACTGGAAGCTGAGAGAGGTACTTAGAACAGGTTCTCCCCTAGAGCCTTCAGAGAGAGCATAGTCCTGCTGGCATCTGGCGTTCAAACTTCTAACTTTGTGGGAGAACTGTGAGAGAATAAATTTCTGTTGTTATAAGCCACCTAGTTTGTGGCCCTTTGTTATAGCAGTCCTCCCAACCAATACAGATGCCACTGGCTTCTTCCAACAATTCAGGGCTAAAAGCCCCTGATCATTGTAGACTTTGCAAATGCCTGTGTAGACATTCAAGGGATAGATAAAAACAGAATCGGGAAGGGCAGTGTTAAAGATTGGGGAACATAAGCAGAATCTGATTAATATGGTAATTTAGATTGGTACCAAACAATGAGAAAGTTAAATGAATCAGTCTTTGCCTGATTCTTCAGTATTTGTTGACTATGGGAGGCAGGCTTTACAAAGTTTACTTGATGGGGGAAAAGGTAGCTATTCATATCTTGTTGTAGGGCTATGATTTGGAAGCTTTGCCCAGGTAAACTGTCAAGGCGGAGTGATGCCAGTATGAGCCAAGATAGAGCTCGGCTGACCATTTGAATCTGGTGCAGGAGTTGGCCATTTCCTGCATTGGGTTCTGTATTAGTTGTCTAGGGCTGCCGTAACAAAACACCATAGACTGGTGCCTTAAACAACGGAGATAGATTTCCTCACAAATGGAAGACGATCAAGGAGGCTAGAAGTTAGAGATCAAGGTGCCAGCAGAACTGGTTTCCTCTGAGGCATCTCTCCCTGCTTGCAGATGGCCACCCTCTTGCTGTCTCTTCACATGGTCTTCCCTCAGTGCATGCGTGCCCCTGGTGTCTGTGTGTCCAATTATAAGGATATCAGTCAGATTGGATTAGACATCCCTACAGCCCTGTCTTAACATAATCACCTCTTCAAACATCTTATCTCCAAAAACAGTCATGTTCTGCAGTACTGGGGCTTAGGACTTAAACATGAATTTTGGGGATGGGGGCACAATTCAGCCCATAATAGATACCTAGGAAGGCTTCAAGAAAATTGAGATGTATTTCTGTGTCTGGTATTGGGAAGAATGAAAATTTGAAGAGGAGTAATATCACAGAAGAATGAAAAATATTGACACTTATTGAGGATATCAATTGAACATATTCTGTAGTTAAATGAGTGTTTCTGAGTTGATACTTAGAATAAAAAAAAATTTACCACTGGATCATGCAAGGGTAGGTGATTTTGTCAGACATTTTCTCATAAATCAAACAGCAGAACAGTAACTGAAGATTTTAGATGAGATCAGAGTCACTGACATTTACTTCAGAAAGACTTTAGTTTCTTTATGACACTTCCAAGCTTTAGTCTGTTCTCTGATTTCTTATCAGAATTGTTTTGTGCATCTGTATAAATGCTCAGCAAGAACAATGCAGGGATGTTGCGATTCTCATCCCCACCTGGAGATGTAATAGCACAGTGCACAGTGTCTGCCCATAAAGAACAAATACTAATAAAGCTTCCGAGAAGCAGAATAATTTAGGTGAAGTGCCACCCCAAGGATTGTGAAATGAGGATTCTACAGTTTTCTTACATTAAATACATGTTGTAAGATTTATCTCTGACCTTTTTATCCCATTGCTGAGTAACTGAAAGACCATCTCCTAAATCAGATTTTAGCATGATAAGAAATATATCCCCTTATTGATTGTCCTGTCAAAATTATGCCATAATAGAATACATGTCACTTGGGGGTGTCATCAGCAACGTGATTGAGATGGTAGAGGTGGAGGGGTAATATCAGAACTCCAGCTAGGTTAGTGATGTCTGAGGGATGTAGGTCTAGAAAACAGGTCACCTTTTCCAGAAGAGTAATACTAGCTCATTTTATGGAGTGTGCTGGGCATTGCTTCAAGTGCTTTACAACTGTGAACCTTCAGGAGGTAGGTACTTCTTATATTTACTGATAGAAGAAGAAATGGAATCACAGACGGGCTAAGGAAGTTGCCTGAATTACACACCTAGTATATGACAAAGCTGGAATTTGAACACAGGAAGTCTAAGTACAGAGTCTGCACTCCAAACTACCCTGCTCTACTGCCCTTCGTAGAAGTAAGGCTAAAACCCTCTTGTTACCACCATACAAGGGTGTGATCAAATTGGGCATCAAGCCCAAAGGCAAGGAGAGAAGTATCAAGAGGTCTTTAGTTTAGAATGATACACTGAATTTGGAGTCTGGGAGGTCTGAAATAAGGGGTGATTAACTTCTTTAAAAAATCTAGTCGACAGGTACAGGAAACTCCCCATAGAAAAGAGACTTGTTGAAAAAATGAGTCCGAGTTCTTCTCTTGCTTTCTCACCAATGATAGAATATATTCTCAGTTTGTGGACAGCTGAAACCTGAATATGATGGCAAATGGGGATGTCTGGATAGATCTCGAGAATGAAGGGGTGTGAGAAGAGATCCAGTTCTCTGGTGAGATTCTGACTTTTATGGTCTTTCAAGGCCTCACCTTAGCCTTGGGGCTGACGGGACTGATGAACAGACAAGATGCCGAGGGTTGGAGGAAAGCCCTCAGCCCCTGCAGAGGATTGTCCCTGTCACCATACAGCCGAGCTCCCAGTTCCTGCACTGCCAGGCGTGGCCACTGAGTGGACTCTAGCTTCCATTTAAGGCAGTCAGTGGATTACACCATCAGTGGCTGACTTGGGGCTCTCTGAACTTCCTAGATAATTAAATTCCAGATCCAGCTTTTCCCAGTTGCTTTTTTTCCTAGCTTTGGCTCTGACATCATCTGTGCAAACAATTCTTTTCCTGCTCCCACCACTAATCTGGCCTTGGCCTCCATTCATCGCCCCATCTTGGCCCACATAGTTACGTTGTCAACCTCCGTGTGCAAGAAGACCATTTCCAGTCACTTAAGCAGCTTACTGACAGTACAGCTGACTCTGACAATACTCCTGGCTCTGGGTGTGCCCTCAGCCCTGGCAGGGAACAGAAAGCCACAACGTGCCACAACAAAGCAACACTGAACTCTTTCAGAAACTTGAGTTTTTATAGCAGCCTTTTAGGTGGCTTATAGAAAATTAGCTCAGTGCAACAGAAAGTGCTCAGTACTCTGTAATCAGTATGAGAATCACCCCATGGGGCTTTAACTGTGACCTGTAAAGGTGACTACGTTTTAATCTGTCATTTATCAAGTTGAGTACAGAAGTGTAGAATCATAGCTCTCCAATGTTAAAGCATATTCAGTTTTCAAATGAAAATCCATTTACTTTCATTTGTTTAATCATGGAAGTTGGATTCTAATTCTCACTGGAATATTTCTTATAGGAAATATTTCCACTTTGAGCTGGGGTTAAATGGGCTACCAGTTCTTTCAGGATTTAGCATTTTTTTTTTTTCTATTGAAAATCAAGTTAGATTTTTCTGTCTACTTTTCCAGGAAAAATACCTCTTCCTGAAAGTTGTGCTTTGCTCTGGTTAGTGTCTGGTTCCTTGGCGTGTGGGAGAAATGTTCTTAGGGTCTTGCTTTTATTTTACAGTACTTTCCACAGTGTAAAATCAATGAAATTCTGGTTTGCTTTCAGTTTGAAATACCTGATTTTGCTCTGATTGCTTAAGAAGAATGCCTTATAAAGCCTCCTTAATATTTTTCTACTAAAACTAAGGAAATTCAGCAAATATTTATTGAGCGACTAATATGTACAAGGGATTTGCCATGTACTTCAAGTCTTAAAAAAAAAAGAGGGAACATTTTTGTATCTTCCCTAATTCTGTGCCTTAGAACATAAAACCTATTATGTTACCAAAAATATTGGCTGATTAATATATAAGGGAGTTGAAGGAAAGATTTTGATTATTAATAGACTTAGAAAATCCAGGGAAAGACACTGATTTACCTCTATTTTTTCAAAATGCTTTTCAATTGTATTTATTTGTGTGTTTTTTTCCTACAATAAATCTGAACTAGATTAGTGTTTGTATCCCTATTTATAAACAAAGAAACATGGGGAAAATGTGAACTGCCCAAGTCCAGTCCCAGAGCAAAGTGTGAAATAAGCATCCTGTTTTAAGTTTTATTGGTGGCATAAAGATTCTTGTCGGTTTGCTGCTCTGTTCTCAGTAATGCCAGATTGCTTGTGCCTTCTTCAGCGGACCCCCTTGGCATTTAAACCTGCCTCTGCTGCTGATGACATTTTATTGCCATCTGTGAACACTCCCCCATCCGAAGGGACAAAGTGATATCAAACGCTGCTTATTTCACAGCCCCCTCATTGCTTTTCCCCTTTGCCTCCACGTCTCACCTATTTAAAATGTGCAATTGTTTTTGCTCCATGTAACCATTCCAGTACTCGCCGTTCCTCCCCAAATTTTTTTTCCCTGTAAATACCAGCCTCCAGAAGTACCTAATTACATCTTACTCCGCAATGTCTTTAAAGCGGAATCTGGATAGCATAGATAAGATGTTTTCTGTCACACTAACTGGACAGCAACATGCGAGATTGCTTCTCAGGTCTCCAGAAACACTTGAAAGCTACCTAACACCACAGGCTTACGATTACAAATTAAAATTAAGATAAACTATGGCCAAGAATGACTCTAAGATGGGATAGTTATTTGAAGTTACAGGAACGAATTCTTCTTGCCTTTGTTGCTGTTGTGGTTAAGGCTACGATTTTTATGTCAGTATTTATTATATTATTTGTAAAAACAATGTCATTTGGAACTAAATTATTTGGCTGCCACATCATCTCAATCAGTAGTGTTAAAAAAATAGTTCAAACACCTGGGGTTCAATGGATTACTAAAGGAAACAATTTTAATCCATTTTAAATCGTCTCCAGTTAGAGAGGATTGATTGTTCACCATAGCTCACTGTCAAAGGAATACAGCTCCTCGATCTATTTTTTTGGTTGACTAGGTATTTTAATTAAAAATGTCATTAATACCACCAGTGGAATTTTACCAAAATAATAAGCTATATGTGGTTAATAATGTACAACATAAGGTAATAAGACAATACCGAACTGTTGGCATGTATGAGTTTAATTTATCTTTATAATTATAAACAATTAGACAAAAGAAGTAATAACAATTTGATTTATTAGCATATTTGCAGTTTTTAGGAAATAGCAAGCTGTTATCTGCTCTTTATTCTAGTTTAGCCATGGACTATAATAACAAATTAGCTTACATTAGATATTACTCATTATTATAAAGGAATTTATAAGGCAATTGCATTTTAAATATATTTTGCTTCATATTGGAGTATATTATTTTTATAGTTTAAAGGCATGGAGTTTTGGAGACAAAGGTAAATTTTCAAAATACCAGTATTTCCATTTGGAGGTTTTTTTTTGTTTTGTCTTGTTTTTTTTCTTTTTTTAGACAGAGAGCACAAGCAGGGGGAAGAGTAGAGGCAGAAGGAGAAGCAGGTTCCCCACTGAGCAAGCAGTCAGAAGCAGGACTGAATCCCAGGCCCCTGGGATCATGACCTGAGTCAAAAGCAGATGCTTAGCCAACTGAGCCACCTAGGTGTTCCTCCATTTGGAGTTTTTTACATTTGTTAGTTGTTGAAAATCTACTAAACTCTTTGGGCTCTCTTTTGCCAGAAAATTACACTTAGCCACAAAAACAGGTGTGCATGCAAAAATATGCACATACTTTCAACCCATGAATCCTCAGATTAAGAATACCTGTCCAATAGGATGTAGAGTATTATCTAGAATAGAATTAACATTTAAAACTAACTAATCAAACTAAAAATTAATTATTAGTTAATAGTTAAATCATTAAAATAAAACAGATGATTAAATGACATCAAATTCGAATTATTAATTTTATTCTAAATTATTAATTTAAATCTAATTAATTAAATAATATTTCCTGGATTTCTTAATCCAGGAAAACTTTCCGGTAATAAAAGACCTGAATTTTTTTAGATTGGCCCCACCAGTTACATGTTAAAAATTGACTGAGAACAACCAACCAGAAAATATACCCTAGTGAAACTATTAGACTTTAAAAATAAAAAAAATAATCCTTAGTGCTTACATATTAACAGACCAAATAATTTGCAAGGGCAAGATGATGATTGTGGCTTCAGACTTCTCAAAATCAACATTGAAAACAAGGTAAGAACGGAGCAGTATTTTTAAGAAACTTAAGGGAAAAAAGTGCTAACTGCAGATTTTATATCAAATAAATTCTATGTCTTCTTTCTACTAGGGAGTTCATTTGCATTCTTAGTTCCTGAATCCTTAATGGTATTAAACATCTGTATATTCTCTTTTATGTCCATTTGTCCTAAACCACCTAAATGTTCACTGTGTGGTGAGCATGTGTATGTAGCTTGAGAGCATCACATGACAGAGAACAGTAAATTCTATATTTATGTGCTGTTAGCATGAGTACATATTTTAATTTACATATTATATATTCTGGTAAAATCAGAACTGCTTATAAGAAGCTTTCAGTTTTGAAAGTTGTAATCCTATGTAAATTGAAACACTACATTAACTAAAAAATAAAGTACACAAAGAGCTTCTGAAAAAATATCCTTGATTCTTATGTGAAAAGAGGCAATAAGAGCCAATTTAAATGTTCGTGAAATCTTTATTTATATAGAATGCACATTATTATTCACCCAGTAACCGACATAAATTTTCTGAGAAATTTTTGGAGGTCCTTTTAGCGCTGTTCTGCTTACAGAGATCGAATCTCAGTTTATGATACATCTTCGATACCTGCTTTCTAAGATACGGTGACCAGGAGAATAATAACGCAGTGCTGTTTCTTATGGAGTCTATTTTTATATTCTGAGCATTTTCCCAGTTATTATTTTAACCAAACTGTTTGGTATAGTTCACCAGACTGGTGTGATTGATATAAATCTGGAAGTATTGACGATTCTTATCAGTCCCTAGCTTAGAGCATTTTCCTTCATGAACATAGAATTTATACCACTGAGCACTTCACAACTATTACCTCATTTAATGCTTCTAAAAACACTCTGTATTTTATCTCTAATTTACAAAGGAGGAAATTTAAGCACAAGGTGACACAAGCTATTAAATGGTGGAAATGGGATTTGAACACAGGCATTCTGGCTCCAGAATTTGTGCTCCTCAAATTAAATAGATGAAAAGGTAGACTCACAATTAAGTCTTGCGTTACCTCTCATGAATACTGCTTAAAATGCTGCTATAGACTGAACGTTTATGTCTTCCGCAAATTCTTACATTGAAATTCAATCCCCAGTGTGATGGAATTTGAAGATGGGGACTTCAGAAGTTGATTGAGTCATGAGGGTCCCATTAATCCGAATAGGATGAATGCCTTTATAGAAGAAAAGCCAGAGAGCTCCCTTTCTCCTTGGGCCATGTAAGAACACAGAAAAAGGCTGCGGTCTATGAATCAGGACACCGGTTCTCACTAGACATTGAATCTGCTGGGGCCTTTATCTTAGACTTCCCAACCTCTAGAACAATGAGAAATAAACTGCTGTTGTTTATAAAACACCTATTTTGTTATAGCACCTGGATGGGCTAAGAAAAATCCCTTATAAAAATCCCATGATTTTAATGCATAGGATATAATACACAATACAAGTAAAATATAAGAACGAATTCTAGTACTTATATAGATGAGTTAAAAATTCCCATCTGTTCAAACACAAATCACTGGTGGTTCTGTGATAAAAAAAATATTGACAGTGGGAGCCAGGTAGAAGTGACTGCCTGGAATCATAGTTGAAATTTTAAGCAAGAGTGGATATGAGAGAAAGGAGGTAGGAATTAGAACTCAGTCGCTTGCTTTCTTTCTTTCTTTCTTTTTTTTTTTTTTTGAGGTTTTATTTATTTATTTGTCAGAGAGAGCACAAGCCAGAGGGGTGTGGCAGGCAGAGGGAGAAGCAGACTCCCCGCTGACCCAGGAGCCTGCTGTGGGACTCAATCCCAGGGCCCTGGATCATGACCTGAGTCGACTGAGCCACCCAGGCGTCTCTCAGTTGTATTCTGATACTATTGATAAGCATGGTGTTAAAATAATTAAATTTATCATGAATAACATGAAGTAAACAAGATTAAGAAAACTTCTGGATCTGGATGAAGAGTATTGAAGTGTTTGGGGTTAGTCCGAGATGGATTCCACTGGGCTATGAATCCAGATAGCATTCTTACTGTTAACGCTTCTCTTGGAAGTTGTGTGTCCTAATTGCTAACAGTAGCACCCAGCTGTTGGCATCTTTTCAGTAGGATTTAGAGAACTTGACAGCTTCAGACTGATCATTGTTACCTTCATATCTCTGACCCTAGTTTTATAGAGTGGACAGTAATTACTTCCCTTTTGTATTAAACCCTGCCTCTTTTTACCTTGGATAACTTTATTTGCATATCTATCATAAAATCTCACCTAATTCAAAAGAACTGTTTATTTATAAAAATTGGCAAGTGATAAATACTTTGGAAGAAATGTTGAAAGTTATGGATTTTTTTTCCTTTGTCTCCATAGGCATTTATCTTTTTCAGTAAACTAATAGGACACTCTCTTATTCACCACTTCGTTATTGATGCCTATAAGGTCTGACACCTAGCAAGTGTCAGTACATATTTATTGCAGAATGAATTGTCGGAAGCCAGATAGTGAATTTAGAAGTAAATGGGAAATGAGAAAGTGCTAAAGTAGCCTCGGAGGAGATGGAGGACTCCTGCACCGAGCACTTTTGAACTGTATGTTGTTGCTAGATAAAACAAAGTTAGCCCGAAAGCTGATTTAGGAGATTGCCATTGCCGTATTTTCTGGTATGTGCTAGATTTTGACCAAGTGTTGCCTCAGAACCACATAGTTTTTAGAGTCTTCCATAGTGACGAATTTTGTTGCCGGTATGCAAATGTTCCTATTAGTACTGTAGGCGACATTTTTGGTTTTAGTAATAGATTCTCAGTTGGATTCTATCTAGTTCAGACTTCATTTACCTCACACATCTGAGTAATAAGTCACTGACAGTAGACTAATCATAAGGAATTGATATTAGAGGATTATTCTATTTGTTTGGAATAAGGTTTTTCTTCCTTTAAACCAATTGGGATTAGTACCATGACCACTAAATTATAGAAACACTTCTTTGTCCATGATTTTTCAAAGATGGTAGAATAGCCGTTTATTAAATTTTTGTCCCTTACATTAAACACTTTCTTCTTAACAAATACTTTTTTTTTTTTTTTAAAGATTTTATTTATTTATTTGACAGAGACAGCCAGCGAGAGAGGGAACACAAGCAGGGGGAGTGGGAGAGGAAGAAGCAGGCTCCCAGTGGAGAAGCCTGATGCGGGTCTCGATCCCAGAACGCTGGGATCACGCCCTGAGCCGAAGGCAGACGCTTAACGACTGTGCCACCCAAGCGCCCCTTAACAAATACTTATATCAAAATATATAGTTTCACCCATTTTTTAATGTTCTGTGTACGGGATCATATATTGTCTGTCTCATTCGTAATCCATTCCACTATCCTTTGAGTATTTCTGCACTAATCAGACTAAAAAGCCCAAATCTGCAATTTTCAGACTTCCTTGAAAGGATAGTAGAGTCATGTGGACTTGGTTTCTAACAATAATACGTACTTTTTAATGTGATATCTTCTGATCAATATTATGCTTGTGAGACTCACCCATGTTGTTGCATGTGACTATAGTATGAACATTTTATTGGCTGTTTAGTGTAAAATAGAATGAATATCCTTCAATATACTTATTTATTCTGATATTCTGATAATGATTGATATTTAGTCACTATTTTTGATTTATACAAATAACGTTGCTTTGAACAGACTTAAACACATCTACACTGTGCATTCACGTGGGGGCATGTATCTGAAAATAACATTTTTGGATCATAGAGTATGAGTATTTTCTTTTCTTTTTTTAAAGATTTTATTTATTTGACAGAGAGAGAGGCAGCGAGACAGGGACACAAGGAGGGGGAGCGGAGAGGGAGAAGCAGGCTTCCCTCCGCCCCCCCCAGCAGAGCCTGATGTGGGGCTGGATCCCAGAACACTGGGATCTTGACCTGAGCCGAAGGCAGATGCTTAACGAATGAGCCAGCCAGGTGCCCCAGTATTTTCAACTCTAAAAAATAAGCTAAATTGTTTCCCAAAGTGACATATAGATTACACTCCTACCTTTAGTGTATGAGAGCTCCTGTTTTATCCCTGTCAGGTATTGTCAGTTTTGTTTTTTAAAGACACTGGTGGCTGTGTTCTGATATTTCATTGCGATTTTAATGTATGTTTTTGATTACTTAAGAGGCTTAGCATCTTTTGTTATGTTTACTAGTTCATCAGGTAGCCTGATTTATAAAATGCCTGCTTGACATGTTTGCTCACCTTTTCTTATTGGGTCTGTCTTCTTGATTTGTGGGAGTTCTTACACATCTAGGGTCTAAGCACTTTGATTATACATATATGTATACATATATTTCTTCTCCCACTCTCTAATCTAATCTTTTCACTCTCATAATGGAATTGTTTGATAAACAAGTTTTAATTTTATGTAGTCCAGTCTATAAATTCTTTTCATGTTTAGTGCTTTTTTGTCCTATTTAAAGCAGCTTTTCTACCTTAGCTCAAGAAGGTATTCTCTTTTATCTTCTCCTTGAATTTTATTGTTTCACCTTTCAGATTTATTTCTGTAGTATTATTGTAACTGCATTTTCTTTTTTGATGTAAGTGTCAAGATTCCATATGTATGTCTATTGACCCAACATTATTTACCAGAAAGGCTAATCTTTATCCACTGCTTTCTATAAATCAAGCGTCCATATATATATGTTGTTCTGTTTCTTCTTTTTTTTTAATATTTTATTTATTTACTCAACAGAGATAGAGACAGCCAGCGAGAGAGGGAACACAAGCAGGGGGAGTGGGAGAGGAAGAAGCAGGCTCATAGCGGAGGAGCCTGATGTGGGGCTCGATCCCATAACGCGGGGATCACGCCCTGAGCCGAAGGCAGACGCTTAACCGCTGTGCCACCCAGGCGCCCCTGTTGTTCTGTTTCTTAGTTCTGTAATCTTGATTTCACTGTCTATTATGCACTTTTGCACCAATGACACCTTCTCTTATTTACTGTCCCCTTAGAAAATGTTGCCATCAAGTAAAGCAAATTGTCCCACCTGGTTTTCTTTGGGGAAAGTCTTACTACTCTTAAGCTCTAGCATTTGCATGTAAATTTTAGGACTATTTAGTCAAGTTCAACACACAAAACTATTGGCGTTTTTGTTGAGATTGCTTGAAATCAACCTGAGGAGGGAGGTCTGATATTTTTAGTACATTGAATCTTCCAATCCATGAATATGATATATCTCTAATGTACTTGTGCCTTATTCAACTTTTTAAAAAAAATTTTATTTATTTATTTGTGAGAGAGAGAGAGGGAGAGAGCAGGAGCGGCCGGGAGGGGCAGAGGGAGAAAAAGAAGCAGACTCCCCGCTGAGCAGGGAGCCTGATGCAGGGCTCCTTGTGGGGCTTGATGTGGGGCTTGATCCTAGGACTCTGAGATCATGACCTGAGTGAGAGGCAGATGCTTAACCTACTGAGCCACCGAGGTGCCCCCTTATTCAACTTCCTTAGTTATTTCTTATAAGTTTGTATGTACAAGTTTTGCATATCTCTAATTTTATTTCTAGGTGTTTGTTGTTTTTGATGGTATTGTATGTAGTATTTCAAAACATTTTATTTTCTGACAATTGATGGTGTATAGAAATACAACTAATTTTTCTATATTAAATATATATCCTGAATCTTTGTCAAACTCTTAGTAATTCTAATGATTTATCTGTAGATTATTCAGGATTTTATGACATTATACATTATCATATAATCCTCAAATAATGAGATTATAATTGTTTACTTCAAATCTATAATTGTTTACTTCAAATCTATAATTGTTTACTTCAAATCCTCAAATAATGAGATTATAATTGTTTACTTCAAATCTATAATTGTTTACTTCAAATTGTTTATCTGCCTATCACCATCATCTATCTATCTTTACTGCCTGATTATTCTAGCTAGGAAGTGTTATTATTATCATTATTATTATTACTATTATTTTAAACAGATCATTTAGCAGATTTGCCAAGTTTCTTTTTTTAGATTGAGTTTTACTAAATTTGTTTAATAAATCTTTTGAGATAGTTATATATTTTTCCTTTCATGTGTTAAGTTATAATGATTAATTATCTAATGTTAAATCATCATTGCATTCCATAAATAAACCTATCATCATTTAATATGCTTTGTATATATTCATGTATTCATTTTGTTACTAATTTGATTAGGAATTTTACAACTATATTCATGAGTAAAAATCTAATACCATTTACCTTCCTTGTTCTGTCCTTATCAGTTTGGTAACACAGTTTTACTGGTCACGTAAAATGATTGGAAAATGTTCTTCCTTTTTTTAATCTTTGGAATATTTTTTGTGCTTGCCATTTTTGCTTCTTTAAATATATGGCAAATTTCACTGCTGAAGTCATCTGGGCCAGGAGTTCTTTTAAATGAAAGCTTTTAAATATAGATTGAATTTCTTATTTTTTGTGAAAGTTATGTTATATTTTTTTGCCTAGGAATTTGTCCATTTCATATACATTTTCAAATTCATTGGAATAATTTTTCCTGATATTTTCTTTTCAGTAATTTCATAATCTGTAGTGATGTCTTCTTTTTCAGTCTTGACATTGGTTATTTACTTTTCTCTTTTTTTCTAGTAAGTTTGTTTGGTTCCTTTTAAATTCTGTTGTTCTTTTCAAAGAACAAACTTATTGTTAATCCTCTATTGTATGTGAAGTTTAATTAATTTCTGCTCCTTATTATTTAATTCATTTTTCTTTATTTGGTTTTATTTTGCTTTTATCTTCTGAAGATAAGTCCTTACCACACTAGTTTTTAATTTTTTTCTTCTTTAATATTTGCAGTTGGGAAAGTAAATCTTTAAGCCCTGCTTTACCTGTATGTCACAAGGTTTTATTGGTAATATTTTAATTGTTCAGTTCAAAAATGGTTTCTTCTCTCTGTTGTGTCTTTTCTTCTTTTAAAATTATTTTGTATTTCCAAATATATAGGATTTTCTTATTACCTTTTATGTTACTGATTTTTAGCTTTATTAATTATATGACTTACTCTCAAAAACTTTTGTTGGGCTTCTTTTTGTTGTTTTTTTTAATTTACCTTTTTTAAAATTTCTTTTTTTTATTATTGAAGTATAGTCGACATACAGTGTTATGTTAGTTTCGGGTGTACAACATGGTGATTTGACCATTCCATACATTATGCACTGCTCACCACAGTAAGTAAGGTACCATCTGTCACCACACAAAGTTACTACAATATTATTGACTATATTCCCTGTGCTGTATTTTTCATCCCTATGACTTACTTATTTTATAACTGGAGGTTTGTACCTCTTAATCCGCTTCACCTATTGTGCCCATCCTCCCACCCCCATCCCCTCTGGGTTTCTTTATGGCCCTGCATATAGTCACTTTTTTGTAAATGTTTTATTTGACCTGAGAAGAGTTGGGTTTTCTGAAGTTATTAGCTTTAGTGTTCTTTATTAGATCGATTTTGTTAATTGTTTAGATTTTCTTCATCCTTAAAACATTTTGTCTGTTTTCTTAGCAACTAAAGAGTTTATGTTAAAATCTCACAATATAATTGTGCTTTTTTTCTACTGTTCATTGTAGTTCTGAAATTTTGCTTTATGTATTCTCAAGTCATGTTATTAGGTACATAAAATTTAAAATTTATATATTTTCCTGGTGCATTGAACCAGTCTCATTTTGAAGTGTTTATCTCCAGTAACGCTGTTTGTCTTAAAGTAATTTTGGTTTATTAAGCTTGATCATTATTTTTTTCAGTAGTTTTATTTAATGTTCACATGAAATATTTCTTTTCTTGCTGCTTACTTTCATCTTTGCTATATCATACTGTTTTAGATGTGTCTTATAAACGGCATATGCTTGTATGTCTGTGTATGTGTATTTTAGTCAGAAAATTTTTGTCTTTTAATTGCATTAGTTAAGTCCATCCACATGTAACTGTAATAATGGCTAGATATGGGTTTAAATCTACCATTTTAATATTTTAGTATTAAATATATTTTAATATTTTCTATTTGTTTCATCTGTACTGTGTTTTATTTTCCCTCTTTTCTGAAGTTTTCTTGGGCTTATCAAGTACTTTTAAAAATTCCATTTTTCTCTGCATTAGTTTGGAAGTTAACTATTTTTATATGAATATTTTACCCTAAAGATTTCCTTCAATTATCATGGTCTAAGTTAATTGGTACTTTTCATTGTTTTGACAGATGATAAGACCTGACAACTCATGAGTTCTATTTATCTTTTCTCTTTATGTGCTGCTGTTGTTTTGTACTATAATTTGATACATATTTCAAAAATTCCCAGGAGTTATTATAATTGTTTTATATAGTTAATATTATTCTAAACCTACCTACCTATTTTTCTTTTCTCTCTCTCTCTTTCTCCATTTGTTTTTGCATTCCTAACTTTTGATATGGGATTACTTTTTCTCTGCCTGAATTTCTAATTTGAGGAAGTGTGTCCACTTATTAAATTTGAAACCTCATTATAGTCCCCTGAAATTGTGTTATTACTCTGTTTTTTCAGTTGGAATGAGAGTGAGGAAAAAGTAGTCACCCTCTTATCAACTGGATGATTGAGTCAATGCTAGGAATTGATTAATATGAGTAAATACAGTATATTATTTATATTCAATGTGATTTTAAATGAAAGGGTTTTGGATGTCTAGGAGGCACACTGCATTGGCTAAAGTTTTATGAGTTTTTTTCCATTTCTCTGGTTATTATTTCAGCTTGTTGTTATTTCAATTCCCTGCTGAATACTTCTGATTCAAGAGAATTGCCTATGAGTGAATTGAGATGTTGAAAATGAAGTAATATGAAAATTGTTTATAGAAATATTTGTAGTTTTTATCAATACTTAACAGAAAGCTCTCAGACAAAAATAATAGTGGAGAGTATTAGTTTAAATAACAGAAAATGAGTACTTATTAGTGTGAAAACAAAAGTCTGTAGAGTTAGTGGGTAGCCAGAAGAGAAAACAATCAATTTTGGGTATATTGTGAACTATGTGGTAGATAGCAATGAGACAATAAATACAAATTAGAATAAAAGGGCAGCACAAGAGAGCTTTAAGGGTTATAAATCAAGATTTTTAATCAATAGAAATTGCTCTTGGGAGCATACCTGTTGCTCATGAAAGTAATTATAACTCTACTTCATCTTGTCTTATGAAGCATCTTAGAGGGTGGATCCCCAATAAACTATGGTGATTGGGCTTCTATAAAGTATGCTTTATGGTGAATTTTAAAAACAGTTCAATTTTGCTTTATTCTACAGCTCTTAGGAAAAAAGATCTTTGTTTCCACAGCCAGTATGTCATCAGCTAATAAAAATACAAACATGTATACAATTATTGCAGCAATTATAGAGAACTTCACTGTTTAGATGTTGTGGTAAGATATGGTTTATGTGTGTGTGTGTATATATATATATACCAAAAATGATGTATAGTAGCTAACCTTTATTTATATAAATATTCTATTTTTATATCTATAGACTTAAATCAGGCTTTCCATAATCAATCCTTGTCTAATTAACAGGCATTTACAAATTTATGAAAGAGGAAAAATACAAGATATACTTGTTGTTAAAAAGTAAAGCAAAGATAAAAAATAAAGAAAGTAATGTATTAGGGTCTTTTTTCTGAAGTCTTTCAGACAGCACATTACAATGTAGGAGTTTAATAATTTGTTCAGTTGGTGAATAAATCATTTACTGGCATTAGGGTTAGACTTACAAATTTAGTATACTAATATTTTCCATCTGTGTCATTAAAAAGTCTTTTAAAACATTAAATATTTCACCTGTCTTTTGTTATACTTTCGTACTTAAATCAGTTTATTAACAGATGGATTTACAGCAAGTCCTAGAAACTGAGCAAATAGAACTCATACTTTAGCTTTAATCTAAGACTTTTTATATACTTCATAAAGTTTTAGTTACATTTTAAATTCTCCATAAGACACAACTTGCCAGATAAAGAGATTCTCTAGTGTTTTCTTCTTTTCTTCCTTCCTAGTTTCTTTCCTTCCTTCTGTCCATCTGTCTTCTTTTCTTTGTTCTATTATTGCCCAAGCTGAGATTACCCAGGTACTCTTTAGTAAGCGATGTTGGGTATTTATAATCAGTGGATAGAATTTGCCTTTTATAGATGAGATTCCAGTAAAGGCTCAGATACAGCCAGCAAACCAAAAAATCCATGTTTTGTTTAGGCATTTAGCTATAAATGCAAGCTAGTCTGCAGTTCATCAAGTGTTTAAATTCTGAGTTATAAAGGACAGGGCAAAATGATGTCCCTTCATTTCTTGTTGGGGCGTCTTTCCTTCATTCCTTTCTTCTTTCTTTTTTCCTTCCTTCTTTGCTACCTTCCTCTCCTAAAGTTCTCCCTCTACCTCCTCACCTTAACTCCCTCTTACTTTCCCCCCTTTTTTCTCTTTTCTTTCTTCTTATTCTTTTCTAAGTAGTTTTAGTACTAGTGAGGAAAAGGAGCAGAGATTTGTATTAAAAAGGTGGTGAAATTGGAAAGGCTCTGCCCTCTAAGACAGCTCTAGAGGTATTTGTGGTGTATTTTTCCCTTTGTGAATTCCTAGATTAATATTTTTTCTTTTAATAAGGTTTCAGTTTTGTAGATTACCTAAATTAAGAAATTGATGAGTGAATTTTCCCATAGACCAAAAAAAAAAAAAAAAGCTGGAATTCTTCAGGTCATATCTGGCTTTCTTTGTACTCTGTGAAACGGAGTGTCTCATTATTTCCAGAAGTTACTACATTCTCCTTCTTTCCTTCCTCCCTCCCTCATTCCTTTCTACCTTCTTTCCTTCTTTCCCCCTTTTTTCTTTCCTCTTCTCTTTTCTATTCTTTTCTCTTTTTTCTTTCTTTCATATAGTCTAATGGATCTTCCCTCAAAGATAATATGCAGACTGGAGACCTCACATTTTTAAATTTTTGATCCAGTGTTTTGTTCATTTAGTGTTTGTTCAGTTTTAAAATGCTGTGGTGGGGGGCCACCTGGGTGGCTCAGTTGGTTAAGCATCTGACTCTTGGTTTCAGGTCAGGTCCTGATCTCAGTGTCCTGGGATTGAGCTCTGTGTCAGGCTGCCTGCTCAGCGGGGAGTCTGCTTGAGGATTCTCTCCATTTGTCCCTCCCCATGCACCTGTATGTGTGCTCTCTCTCTCAAATAAATAAATCTTTAAAAAAAATGCTGTGGTAGGGGCACCTGGCTGGTTCAGTCAGAAGGGCATGTGACTCTTGGCATGTTGGGTTTGTAAGTTTGAGCCCCACAATAGGTGTAGAGGTTACTTAAAAATAAAATCTTCAAAAATAAAATAAAATGCTGTGGTAAATATGCTACTGATAAAGGTAATAGATGATGATACAAAATAGATTTTTACTAAAATGCAAGTATTCCTTGCAGCTTATTTTGTTAATTTTAAGGTCATTTTCAAGTGATTAGTAGGATGACTGTCTTGCTATAGGTGTAAAACTTGTCAAGTTCAAGGGCAACTTCGCTGTTGGTTTTATTTGCAGATGCAGGTTTCCAAAGTCAGGCAATAACAGCCATAATATTGCATGCATTATGTCACTTAAAGTTTTTCACCTAAAAATTTCCATAAATAAGTGAATCTACCTACATAAGTCAAATAAACCTTCATAAATTTGTGATTATTAGCAAAAATAAAGTTGTCATTTTGAGTTTCAATATCATGATATAGATAGACACAATCAATATCATTCTTTATTCTAATTATATTCAGCTTTATAAGTAAACTTAATCAGAGGTTTACTGTTAACTCTGAAGTTATTATCATTTGATTTATATGTGGTGACTTTGGTTGGTTTTTTAAAAAGAACTTATTTTGGGGGGCACCTGGGTGGCTCAGTCTGTTAAGCATCTGCCTTCAGCTCAGGTCATGATCCCAGGGTCCTGGGATCGAGCCCCATATTGGGCTCTCTGCTCAGCAGGAGCCTGCTTCTTCCTCTCCCTGCCGCTCCCCCTGCTTGTGCTCTCTGTCTCTCACTGTCTAATAAATAAATAAAATCTTAAAAAAAAAAAACCTTTAAAATAATAACTTTTTTTTAAGAGCTGTTTTAGGTTCACAACAAAATTGAGAGAAAGGTAGAGAGAGTTCCCATGTCCCTGCCCCCACACATATAAATATATCATATTCACTCAGAGTCTATAGTCTATATTACCTGTGGGTTTGTCTATAATGTCTATGATGACATATATCCATCATTACGGTATCATACGGTATTTTCACTGCCCTAAAAATCCTCTGTGCTCTACCTATTCATCCTCCACCATCCACAACCCCTCACACTATGACTGATTTTTTTTTTTACTGTTTCCATAGATTTTTCTTTTCTATATTGTCATATAGTTGGAATTGTACAGTAAGTAGCCTTTTCAGATTGGCTTTTTTCACTTAGTAACATGCATTTAGGTTTTCTCCATGTCTTTTCATGGCTTGATAGCTTATTTTTTTTCAACATTGAGTAATATTCCATTGTCTGGATGTATCAGTTTATATATCCATTCACCTACTGAAGGACATCTTGATTGCTTTCAAGTTTGGGCAATTATGAATAAAGCTGCTGTAAATATCCTTGTGCAGGTTTTTGGGTAGACATAAGTTTTCAACTCCTGTGGATAAATACCAAGAAGTGAGTTTGTTGGATTGTGTGGTAAGATATGTTTAGTTTTGTAAGAAATAGCCAAACTCTTCCGAAGGGGCTACATGATTTTGCATTCCCACCAGCAACATATGAGAGATCCTGTTACCTCATATTCTTCCACATTTGGTGTTGTCAGTGTTCTGGATTTTCATCAGTCTAATAGGTGTGTAATGGTATGTTATTGTTTTAATTTGCAATTCTAATGACATATGATGTGGAACATCTTTTCATATGCTTATTTGCCATCTGTATCTCTTTTTTGGTGAGGTGTCTGTTAAGGTCTTTAACTCATTTTTTAATCAGGTTGTTTGTTTTCTTTATTGTTGACTTTTAAGAGTTTGATTAGTTTTATCACCATTATGAGGTTATATTTATAACTTATACCCATCAAGATCAACCTCCAACTACATTTACACTCTATGATGAATGACATTATCATTAATAATAAGATCTTGTTATTTAACCTTGATACTTAGAAGCTGGACTAAATAAATGGAGATTTCCATGTGTTTCTTAAAATAAATAGATTTTCATCATAAACTTTAAAAACTAAAAGCTATTAACAGAGTTACAGGTCTTGAAGTCAACTTGAGCATAGGCCTAAGAGTTTGATGTCTCCATTCTTTTGGGGACTTACAGGAAGAGTAACCATTTCTTGTAAAGCAAATATAACAAGTCAGTTTTGCAGGAAAATGGCTTATATTTAGTGTTTTTTTTTTCCATCTCTTTTATTTAGACGATGAGTCATAGACAATTCAATGTCTTATTAAGACTGCAAATGAAAAGAAAACTGAGATAGCATGATACTTCTTTTTAAAGATTTTATTTTTAAGTAATCTCTATACCCAATGTGGGGCTCAAACCCACAACCCCAAGATCAGAAGTCACACACTCTACCAATTGAGCCGGCCGGGCACCCTGAAAACATCATGCTTTTTATGATTCTACTGCATTAGAAAAGTAGACATGCTTAAATAAAGTGCAGATTTTTCAACACTGGTGTTTAGAAAGTCCAAAAAGTATTTTTCCCCATTTTGAACTTTTATCTGAAGCAGTGGAATGTTCACAAGATTGATGAAAAAGGCAAAATTCATCAGCTGGAAAGGTACATTTGCCTACATTGAGAAAACTGGAGAAAAATGAACTGTATAAAAGCAGGGAGGAGGAAGAAGAAGGAGGAGGAGGAAAAGGAGGAGAAGAAGGAGAGGAAGCTGAAGAAAGGGAGGAAGGGGAGGGAGGGAGAAAGAAGAGGAAGAGGAAGAAGAAGAAGCCGATGACGATGACAAAGCAGATGGCAAACCTGTAATAGCGCTCTACTAGACTGCTTTACCTGCTACCAAATACCAGAGTAGACTTGTTTCAGTCCACAGCTGTATCTGTAAGAACTTTTTTGCTGCTTTTCCTTCTCTCACTGACCCTGATCCTGCAGGTAGTAGAAAAGGCAGGAGTAACTGGAAAAAGGAGAGTAAAAGCAAGGAGAAAGAAGAAAAGAAAACCCAACCAAACACCCTTACCTGCTTGTGGTGCTGGCGTAGTAGGGATTAGGCAGAAGAGAGATGCCATCACTTACATGCATTTTGAATATTTTGAGTATTGCACTATATCGAACATTTAAATGATTGAACTGAACTCTTTTGTGAATAGAAG
The DNA here is from genome assembly GCF_024610735.1 of Ursus americanus. Lineage (NCBI taxonomy): Eukaryota > Metazoa > Chordata > Mammalia > Carnivora > Ursidae > Ursus > Ursus americanus. The sequence goes on along the minus strand of NC_142145.1, from coordinate 15,238,148 downwards.
TAAATGTATCCCTTTTCATTACTTAAAAGTAATGAGAAACATGGATCTTGCCTTGAATTTCATCTAGTTAGCAGGAAAAAATCTACCCACATGAAATTAATTTTAAGAGATTGTGAGAGATGAAAATAAAGTTTCATTATCAGGTATTCCATGATCATGCCTCTGCAACCAAATCATTATACTTATCATAGGCATCAGTTAAAGAATATGAGTATGTCCCCCTTGTGTCAACTAAAAATATCAGAGTTTACATGAAATGGAAAATAATTATGTAAATGCTTACATGTTTCAGGCCACAAATATAATTTACTTACTATTTTTTTCAACAAAAGCTACAAATTAAAATGCCTATTAGGTTCTTTTAAAATGGGAAACATTTTTCACTAATGTAATGTCCTTTTTTTTTTTACTGATAATTCTGGTTTTTTTCTACAGATAGGGTTGTTGCAAAATTATTTGTCAAAAGAGTTTTTATAATGACATCTTTAGAAAATGAAGTAGATGACTTTACGAGAGTCTTAAAATTGTAAATGCTGCTGAAAGACTCATCCCTGTTTTCAGCGCTGCATTTCTCATGAATCTGGCTGCTATGGACATCAGCAGCCAGTTTTATGCAGCCCGTCAGGTCATGTCATCCCCATGTGTCACCCAGCAGAGCAGAGCATCTTTAATAATAATAATAATAATAATAATAATAATAATAATAATAATAATAATGGCATGATTAAAAACTGAAGAATCACTTAAAAAAAAAAACCTTTTAGTACAAGTCTCTTGCTTGGATAATTCTGGATAGACTCCCAGTTTACATTTTCATGCCGGTTTAAATTCTATTAATGATAAATAAAAAACTTCTAAAACTTTATTTCACATTATTTTCTCTAACTGTAAAATCAAGAGGTGTCACCAAACTATTTTCTATATATTCATAGCTGTATCTGTGTAAGATAAAGTGCCTCGTATGCATTTTCTCTTCACTTTTACTTTCTCCCATCTCTGTACCACCAAATTCTTGACCTTTATAAATGCAATGCATGGTTCGGGGGTCATGTATGTTTTATATTCTGTAAAAATAAGTACAAATGTATTCTTCTTTTAAGTAGTTTTTGAAATTTTCACATTTCCATTTACCACCCCCCCATTTGTTTGCTTCGCTCTTAGTCAATTAGTAAAAGTCCTGCAATGATCATTTTATGACAGTGCGTAGATTAAACATCACCTTAATCCTTGCATTTTAGAATCTTTCATGTGGCCTTCACACACTGCAGAATACTTGGCTGTGTGTGTGCTGGACATTTATGCAGAGAAATGGACCCAGGGATAGATGGGTGGATAGAAATGCTTTAATAAATATTAGGTATTATATCAAAAACACTGCTCTTAAATAAAATGTTATGTTAATTTTTACCTGAATTTAACACAATAAAAAGGCATTGTTAAACTGAAGACATTTACATTTAATACGTATTTCTTAATCACAACACATTTCTTAAAAGATTCTTTTAAGACAACAAATATTATGAGAAACTTAAGAGGTAGTGACAGTACTTTTCATATACATTTCATTTTGAGACAGCTTTACTGTTTTCCTGCTCTGATCAGCCATGGCATTGACAATTTATATACTTTTCCATTTGCTCTTTCCCATCCTCTCTTTTCCGTAATTCTATCAGCATTTTATATTGTACTGAAATATGAGCTTTGCTGTTCCTTACCCATAATTCCCATTGTGGTTTAGTGTGTACTTTAGAAAATGCCGGTAAAACTACTGATAGCATCAGTCCTTTTGCCACAGCTTCTTCAATGCCAAATTCCCTGTTGATTTGACATAGAAGTTTATCCCATCCCACACTCTTCATCAAGGAGATTTTGGATGCTATACATTTTTAATTTTTTTAAGATGTTAAATTTCTTAAATGGTATCTTGACTGCATATAACGGTACTGGGTCACTCTTCCCTCTCCCTCCCCCACCTCTAACTTTGTAGAGATTGTTCCATTGTCTTCAATAGTTCGTGTATGGAGAAATGGTCTCCCTGAGAACAGAAAGGTTTTTTCCTCTTATAGATTTGTTATTTGTGTCTGGAATATGCCTAAAGCATATTTTGTCCATCTTTAATGTTTGTCCTTGCAAATAGAACATTGTTAGTATTGAGCATTTGTATTACGTTTTATGGTTCGCAGTGTCCTCCGTTAACCTGCAAATAGACATTTTCCTTTATTTCAGGAAAATTTTCTTGCAGTATGTCCTCAAATATGTATACACGCTTTTCTGCTTGTCGAATTGTCTATCTTAAGGAAATCCATTTTCTAAATGTTTTTTCTTTTTCTTTTTTTTGTTAGTATTGAGCATTTGTATTACGTTTTATGGTTCGCAGTGTCCTCCGTTAACCTGCAAATAGACATTTTCCTTTATTTCAGGAAAATTTTCTTGCAGTATGTCCTCAAATATGTATACACGCTTTTCTGCTTGTCGAATTGTCTATCTTAAGGAAATCCATTTTCTAAATGTTTTTTCTTTTTCTTTTTTTTGGTCTTTTTTTTGTTTTTCAGTTTTCTTCTTTTTTTAAAATCTCTTTTGATTTTTAATGTTGTTTTGGTGTGTTTCTGTATTCGCCATCTCACTTGTTTTCATTTTGTTCATGTTTCAGGAACTCTGCACAGATATTCTTTGCCCTAAAATAGAATAAATGAATTAATAATTCTCTTCTAACTTCAAGACTTTTTCCCCCTCCTGTTCTGAGCTATCACTTGAGTTTGGAATAACACATACTCTGTGGCCCATAGAAATGGTTTGGAGAGTAGGAGGTTTGGAAGCAGAGTCTTCAGCTTGTGTTAGGCCATCTGGAAGCCGTACTGTTTTCTTCCCAGTGTGGAGCGTGTCCCACTTCCAGCACAGACACAGCACTATGCAGCCTATATTACTGAAGCTGCTGCTTCCTTCAGAGGAAGTCACCCCATGTTCACATTCGGGCATCCTCATTTTCCTCCCAGGGTGAAGAAGAAAAAGATTAAGGAAGTATACAAGTTACTTCTCTCTAGATTTGGGGATTGGATTGGGCATTTTCAGAATTGCCATCACCTCAGAACACCTCATGAAATCTTGAGTATGGATAAGGAGCTAAAAGCTCTATGCATGCGTATTAAATTTTTCAATAAATATTAACTCTAAAATGGGCAAGTTAATCAATGAAACATAAATGAATAAAGAATGATAATGAGGTCTTTACGTATTATTCCATGAAAAATCATAGGCCAACTATTACCATATTTTATGTCATTTTTTAATAACTTAAAATTTAATCAATACCTGTCCATAAGTTCACTTTGAATTACCTGTCTAAGAGCTCAACTTAGTATATTTTAAACAGATTTAAAATATTGGCTTATAACTCAAGATTTTACTCTCTGTATTGTATTGAAGAAGAAAATGCAAACTAGAAAATAGGACAATCAGGTTGGAAATAAAGCACAAAGAAAGAAATCAGTGTTGATTAATGATCATGTTTGTTATATAACAGATACTAAAACACAGGATAATTCAGGGTAATTTTTTTGAAGGTCTGCAAGCAGGAAAATCAATTTTCTTAGACAAATCTGTCAAAAAATGAGCTTTCATGTCTAAATTAAAGTAGATAAGAATTGTTTTTACTTGCAAATTGCTGTAGATTTTTCAGAGGGGTAGAAAAATATACATTAATTTTACCTGCTTTTTAAATGAAGAGTAAAAACTATTAAATGCATGCAACTTCGGTTATTTACAATCTTTTATTGTAGATCTGTTTGTTTATGTTTATATATTATAACTTACCTATTTTATTATAAAACTTAGTTCATTTAAAAATCTTTAAGGTTGTACGTAGTGACAGTTCAGAAAAGAGGATGCAGATGAGAAAAAAGATGATGAGTTAGAAAGGAAAGAGAGAAAGCAAAGTGGGAGAGAAGCAGAGAAGAATAAAGAATTGTGGAAAAAGAGCAGAGACAAGAAGGAAAAGAAAGGACCCTTCGCCAGAAGGGCTAGAGAAAACAGCCATCATGTGCCAGTCTGACCTCCGTCCCCCAGCTTCAGCTGTTTCTGCTGTGACCCATAGATATTTTTGAGGGCTGGTTTGCAGATCTTACAGGTTTTGGTCATTTTTCTCTGCTGAACTCACTTTGAACTTGGTCCTGTGCAACCGTGCATGGGCAGGGTGACAATACACAAGGCTCCCTCACTGTCACAGCTTCCAGCCCTTCTGTCGCTGGGCTTCAGGTCTAATTACATTATCTGTCAGAGGGTTTCGGCAGCGTGCATCTGGGAACAAAGTCCTTCTCTCTCTTTGTTACCCATTTTGTCTCCTTTGAAGTAAATCGAAACTTTAGCTAACTGAAAATCGATAACCCGTGCCTCTTTTCTCAGGAGTGTTTTCGTTCTTACTTCTTCAGTGCAATTAGTTCTGTTTCCCAACCCTGCCACCTCAGCGATTCTTAAAAGTTGCAAAGTACACAATAGTCAGATACCCAGTTAACATTCATTGTCTTTGCAATGTCCAGAACGTCTCTAGCTTGGATGTCTTTTAGACATTCTGCTTGAAGAGACAGTCCCACTTTTCAGTTTATGTGTAGAATGCCGCAGAGATGCTGTTACAGTCGTAAAGCATTCATGTACGTGCACTGCTCCTAATGAAATGTAATTGCCATCAAAGAGCTTATAATGTATTTGGCAAAGTATGATATAGATTCACAAAAAGGTATAATAATGGCATGCTGGTAGAAGAAAAAAGAGCTAAATGCTACAAAAATATTATGGGAAATAGATTTCTTTCTTTCTTTTTTTTTTTAAGGAGAGGGAGAGAGAGAATCTTAAGCAGGCTCCACACCCAGCATGGAGCGTGGCGTGGGGCTCCATCTCACAACCCAGAGATCAGGACCTGAGCCGAAATCAAGAGTCGGACGCTTAACTGACTGAGCCACCCAGGCACCCATGGGAGATGTATTTCTTAGGGTGGAATTCTTTTCTTGATTTTCCCAACCGTGATGAAGGTGCTAATGTTGTTTTATTTGCCTGGGTATAATTGAGTCAGTTTACATCATAACCCCATCCAGCTCACCTGGTTGGTCCTGAAAAACCCAGGGGATTGAGGTGGAAGGCAGTAGACTATAATAAAATTAGCTAAGTTAGTAATTCCAGTTTCTGTTGGGTGGTACTGGAGATTTAATAAAGATTTCTTACAGTCTTGAGTGCTTTATGTGGCACATAATAAAGTGGAGAGAGAAAACCAACAATAATTTCTGATGATTAATTTAACTTTTTGGTTTGTTTCTTAGCGCCTTTGCTAGGCACGTGGAATCCAGGGTGAATAAGTCATGGTTCGTGGCACTAGGAGGCTCATGGGAAAGTGTGTGTGTGTGGGGGGGCACAGAAATGAACATGTCATTGTATCAGATTTTCATGCTCTGTGTTTTCCAAAAGAGAGCATAAAATATCAAAACATTTATTATATGTACTGTCATAGATCTCTTAATAGGTGGTTCATTCCATTATCAAATATTCAGGAATGAAGCTTGTTTTTGCCCAGGTCCTGGGTATTCCCAATCATATAAGGCACAGTCCCTGCTCCCAACATACTCTGAAGGAGAAAAGAAAGTAGAGCATTACCTTGGTCCATTTGGGATGCTTTAAACAAATATCATAGACTGGGTGGTTTATAAATAACAGAAATTTATTTCTCCCAGTTTTGGAGGCTGGAAGGCCAAAGTAAAGCCATTTGCAGATTTCGTGTCTGGTGAAAGCCTGCTTCCTAGTAAATAGAAGGCTGTCTTTTCACTGTGTCCTCACGTGGCAGAAGGGGGAAGGGAGCTCTCTGGGGCCTCTTCTGTAAAGGCACTGATTCCATTCATAGGGATTCCACCCAGAAGGCTTAATCACCTCCCAAAGGACCCACTTCCAAATACCATCACATTGGACTACGTTTCAACCTGTGAATTTTGGGGGGACACAAACATTCAGTCCTTAGTAAACAGACCTGTTGAACAAAGTGTCTGGAGTATTATACAACCTTGGGCATTCTTTTTCCCATCTGTAAACTGAAATATCTTAATAGCCTTCTGTGGGAATTAGGTAAGTTTTTGTACGTAAAACACTTTGTTATGTTTGTCTCATGGCAAAGCAGATAGAAGATAGGAGCTGTTATTATTTTAAATGGGTATGTATAGGATGTTCTGGGAGTACCCAAGAGGGAAACTTGTAAATCAGTTGGGGGGAGACCATGGAATACTGCAAGGAAGAGAAAATAGTAGCTTATAGAAGGTTGCTTTGAGACAATGAGGACAATGAGGAAAAAGGGAAAGGACTTTCTTTGTAGGTAGAGGCAACCTGTTTGGAGGGTTGAAGAAGCAAGGACACATGCACTTTAGAGGACTCACAATGGTTAATGTGGCTAAAGAAGTAGAGACAGGTGGGAGTTGGGGGGTAGGGGTTACTCAGTGGGAGAGGCTGGTGAGTAATCCTTTGAGAAAGGTAGGCAGTGGCCAGGCGTTTCAAACTCCTCTAAGGAATATGAATGATTAAAGTATGGGTTTTGGAGTTAGAATGATTGGGATGAAACCCAACTCTAACACTTAACTGGCTGTGTGGTCTTCGGAAGTCATAGAGTACTGTCTACATTGCAGTTTTTAGTCTGTTAAATAAAGATAATAATAGTTATTAATTCACAGGAAATGTAAATGAGGTAAGGTAATATAATGAATGTACATTACATTAATGTTGCTATTATTTGTTGAATGTTTATTATTAGCCTAAAAGTTATGGGAATCAAAGAAGGATTTTAAGCAGGGAGTGATTTTATCTGAATTATGGAGTGGTCACTGGATGAGCGATGGAGATACTGGGTTATGGTGAAGGGGTTGCAGAGTTTGAATATGGGGAGAGTCCATGAGATGGCTTTTGTAGGCTGAGAAATGAGAAACCAAAATCATGGCCATAGGTATGGAGAGGAGGGGAAAGATAAAGGGATTTTAAGGAGGTTGCAGCCATAGATTTAGTGATTAATTCAGTATGGAGAATGTCTGAGTGAGAAGGAGGAGTGAAAACTTCTTCTTTTTCTTCTATCTTCTTCTTTGACTTGGCTGAATTAAGTATCAGAATCATTCACTGATGTGGGGGAACACATCAGAAAGTTAAGGAAAAAACCAAAAAGTGCAGTCACATTTTGAGTTGAGGAGGGGAGGACCACAGGATATCCAAGCAGACACGTGCAGTAGATAGTTGGGCACATAGATCTAGAGTCAGCAGAAGCTTCTGGAATAGAGGTAAAAAATAGGAATCAGGGTGTAAAGAATAATTAGAGCCTTGGAAGAGAACACTTAGGGAGAATAAACAGATAGGAAGGGCTGAAGATGGAACCAAATGTGGAACCAAGCAGAGAAGATCCTTTGAATGAAACTGAGAAGGAATGGCTTGAGAGGTAGGAGGAAACCAGAAGACTGTAATGCCACAGGAGCTTAGTAAATGTTTCAAAATAGAAAATGGAAAATTGTCAAATACCCAGAAAAGTGTGGAACGCTCAAGTATTGGATATTTGGGCTTCAAAAACCAGAAAACATAATATACAAAAATCAAATTTTATCTCAGGTAACAAGAAATAGAGTTGGAATGGCCCTGGAGTTGGTTTACTCAGTGGTTCATCCATTTCATTGACATGTATACATATTCGTGATATGCTATTGCCATGATAAAGGTTTACCAATTTAGGCTGGTTAATATTATGATCCTAAAATCACCACGCAATTCCAGATGGCACATCAACTGCCAGAGGTGGGGAGAAGAGTCTTTTTCCCCCCTGTCTCTTATATTAGCAAGGGAAACTTTTCCAGAAAGTGCGCAACAGACTTCTCACATTTTGTTGTAGGCTGAATAGTGGCCCCTTGGGATGGCCCAGTCGTAATCCCTGGAACCTGTGAATCAGTTGGGTTATGTGCAAAGGGGAGCTAAAGCTGCAATAGAATTAGGTGGCTCATGAGCTGATCTTGAGATGGAGACATTATCCTGCATTATCTGGGTGGGCCCAGCTTAATCATGAGGGATCTTATAAGTGGAAGAAGGAGACAAGAGGGAGAACCAGAGAGATGACAATGTGAGGATGACTTGGCCAATGTCGCTGGCTTTGAAAATGGGGAAGTGGGCCTGACTGAGCCTAGGAATTCAGGCAGTCTCTAGATGGTAGAAAAGGCAAGAAAGTGGATTCTCCTTCAGAGCTTCAGGAATGGATGTTGCCCTGTTAACCCCTTGATTTTAGCCCAGTGAAACACATTTTGGACTTCTGACCTTCCGGACTCTTAAGATACTTGTTGTGCTGTTTTAAGCCATGAAGTTTGCGATAAGATGTAAAAGTAGCCATAGAAAATGAATACATACCTCATTGGCCAGAGTTATAGCAAATACCCTTGCCTAAACTCCCTGTCAAAGGGAATGAGATTTTCTAAACTGGCTGAAGCAATCATTAAGCATATGGTCCCCTGATTCCTGAAAAGAAGGGAAAAATGTCGAAAAGATGATAAACTTTGTCAGGTAAGGATAGGAAGGTATCCATTAGATTTGACAATCAGGAGGCCAGTAATAATCTAGAGAGAGGAAATTCAGTAGGTGGTAAGAAATTGGTGGCAGAAAAAATAAAATATTTTAAATTTACTTGTACATAAGTAAAAGGCAGTATTAAAATCTAATGACTTACTATAGATGTCCATCTCTATAGATGTCAAACTGTTTTTGTTTGTTTTATTTTAATATGTGTAATATTTGTATTGGTTCTCTTTTCTTTCTTTTCTTTCTTTCTTTCTTTCTTTCTTTCTTTCTTTCTTTCTTTCTTTCTTTCTTTCTTTCTTTCGATAGGGACAGAGCCAGATGGGAAGAAGAGCAAGAGAGGTAGAAGATGAAAGAGAGGGGATGTTAGAGGATGAAATTCCCTTAAGACTTTCTCTTAGATCAAATACGTTCACATTTTTACTGTAAGAATATACTCCGGTGGGAAATCTGTAAAAGGGCAAGCCATCATTTTAGGGTATAAATAACAGTCTTCTAACTCACTTACTTTAGACGTTCTGATTTTTCTATAATGGTTATTCACATGCTAGAGATATTTGCAGTCCACGATTAATTTATCTACGGCTCCACTTGTACATAGCATCATTTCAGTGAAAGCTACAGTTAAGAAGTTTCGAATTATGGTATCTGCTAGAATTTGTGCTGATTTCTGAGTACAGATTGCAACTTCATGAGGGAACTCTCCTGAGATTTCTTGTCAGGGGTGTCTTATATTTGGAATCTCCTTTAATAAGGTATTTTGGTGCTTCAGAAATTCAGCCTTTTGGATACACTTCAAGAGGCATCGACCATCTCCCTGGGATGGCTACAGGAGGACAATGGGACTGGGCAAGCTGAGTGGCCTCTTGCAATTCTGCATCTCTGAGTCTGTGAATGCTGCTCTTTAGCAGCATTGTAAACCAGTTTTTACAATTTATCTTTCCTTTCAGATTGCGTGGGGTAGATTTGCCCTGGTGTGCTGTTCCATGTTCATTTATTAAAATAACCATGGGGTGAGGGGTGGGGAACAGATGCCCATACGAACAGGCTGGAAGTACTCACTGTGATGCATAAAAACTCCCTGCTATGTATGAGATTGGAGGAAAGTAAATAATCAGTGGAGGCGGGAAGTTTGTTACCGATTGCACAGCAACCCCACAATGTTTCTGTTATCATCAGCTCTTTTCCCTAAGCTCCAAAGCTCTTTTTGCAAAACCATTTTCTCTATTGTCACATCTCCTTGCCTCCTAGTCAGGTTCTCGCAACAGCTGACTTGCTTTCCTATTTTACAGAGACTAGAGAGTTCCCAAAAAGTGAGCTACTCAGATGTCCTTCTAGACCTTGGAACCTGACCCCCCCCCCATTCTTTCCCTCTTCTTCCCTTTCATGATACAATTCAATGGTCGTATTAATCATGTTTTTAATATTCTGTTTATTATAATGTTTTGACATCCTAAAAGAACCTTTCTGCTTGGAGAGAGATTGCCCGTCTGGGAGCTAGTCAGTTCTTAGGGGTAGCAAAGGACTCAGCTTGGATATGCCTCATGCAAATTAACCAACCCAGAGCTCTATCTCCTCTACCTGGCCTGTACGCCTAAGCTCATATCCCCTGCCTTAGCCAACCCGGGGCCAGGTACCAAGCAACTAGACACCACCCTTAGCCCAGAGCCCACTGGTAGTAATCAAACTAGCTAATCCTAATGATTTATTTTGCCCTGCCTTGCCTTTCCTACAGAAACTCCATTAAAAGCCGTGGCCTAAGTGCTACCCACGCTCTGTCAGCTGCCTCCTGATCAAAACCTGGCATTCTTCCTGTGGCCCTGAATGGTGAGTTGTGCTTCCTTTTTTTAAGGGAATTGTCACATGAAACTTCCGTTTCATTCAATAGCATTGACCTTTCCTGTTGTCCCTTAGTCACCTTTGTAAATTAAGACTTGGGTGCACCACAAAGGCATTCCCCACCCCCCCACTCTGACGGTAATCCCTCTACCTGTTCTCTGGACTCGGGATATTTTGATTGCTCCCTCTCCTATATTTTTCATCTTGTCTTCTCTATTACTGGCCCTTTCTTATAAACTTAAACTGGTGCCTCCCAATGAATAAAATCAACAATAGCAACAAACGAAGCTTCATAAAAGCACCCCAGCAACCACGAGGCGTCATTATCACCATAAGCAACATCAATAACTCTCCCTGTTTGTCTTTCCTTTCACACTGTATTACCTGAGAAGTTTGAGATGTTTCTATAATAGGTGCTTCCACTGCCTCATTCTCTCCTGAGCTCCTCGTAACCTGGCTTCTGCCTGCTCGCTCTGTGTTGATAAGGGGCGGCTAAGCTCTGTAGATACTGTCATTCCTTCTCTCATGTGGCCTCTCCCCCTAGCAAGGCCTCTCTCCCTTCAGTGTTGGAGTTACTCATCATGTTGCCGAAGCCCCTCCTCTTTTCTCACCGGAACATCCCTCCCTGGATGTTCTCCAGTCCCACAGCTTTAATGAGCGTCTGTGTGTTGATATACTGAAAATACGATGATATGCTAATGACACAATTGGATAATGATATGCTAATACTGATGATATGATGATAGTGTGCCGATACTGCTGATGATTCCCTCCCGAACAACAGATTTCTCTATCAGTCATGCTGTGTCTAAAGCTGAAATCATCCCTACCAAACTGTGATGGTTATTTTTGTGTGTCCATCTGACTGACCTAAAGGATGCCCAGATAATAATGGTAAATGGTAAAACATTATTTCTGGGTCTGTTTGCGAGGGTGTCTCTGGCAGAGATTAGCACTTGATTCAGTGGACTGAGTTAGAAGGTCCACTCTCACCCATGTGGGCGGGCACCATCCTGTCCACGGGGGCCTGAGAGGAACAAAACGTGAGGGAAGAACAAATTCTCTGTCCTTGAGCTGGGGTGTTATCTTCTCCTGTCAGACATCAGAGCTCCTTGTTTTTGGCCTTCAGACTCCAGGACTTACACTAATGGTCCTCCCTTCTTAGGCCTTTGGACTCACACGGAATTATACCACCAGCTTTCCTGGATCTCTAGTGTGTAGACAACAGATTGTGGGACTTCTCAGCCTCCATAAACACATGAGCCAATTCCTATAACAAATCTCCTCATATATATCTGTGTATCCTATTGGTTCTCTTTCATTGGAGAACACTGACTCATCTATAAACCTCCTTTTGTTATGTTTCCTATTTCAAAGGAAACCAGTATCCATCCAGTTTCCTCAACTAGAAAACAAATTAACATACTTGCTTTCCCTCTCTCTTACTATCTCACACTTAACAAATTGATTCATTCTGCTACCTCAGTGTTTCCTGTATTCATTCATTTCTGTCCATCTGACCTAACTCCCTAGTTGTTTTCACCATAATCTTTTCCCCAGCTGACATCAAATGGTCATCTGGGTGTCCAGATTCCAAATGTATCCCTCTGCTGCAGGCAACACGATCACTCCCCTGCTCAAATCCTCCTGTGGTAGTCCATTGTTCTTATCATACAGTCAGACCTTAAATTGGCTTGTGAGGTGCTTTTAGGTGTGACTCCTGACTATCTCTCATCTCCTGCTTCTTACTCTGTGCAAAACACAGCCCTTTCTTTGCATACTTTTCTTTGATGGAACTTTGGATCTTGGCCTTCTTGTTCTCTGTTCTCTTTTAATTCACAAAATGATTGGGTCAGTTCTACCCATTTTTAGATTTTAGCTTTAATGCTACTTCTTCTGGTAAGCTTTTCCCATTTGCTGAACCCCGGGTTGCAGGTTAGTTTCTCTAGAAGCAAAAGTCGCGATGGAGATTGGGGTGTGAGTTGTTTATTAGGGATCAACTCCAGTGACAGGAAAGGAACAGGGAGCAGGATTGAGCAAAGGACAGAATCAGATGACAGTGTAGCCTTGACAAAACCTTGGCCAATCTGGCGGGATGTTCTGGAATGAATATTGCCAATTAGAGTTGTCTACTGTGGACTGCAATGGCCCAGCCTACTTCCGTCCAGCTTGCTCCCTCACTGGAGACAGGCTGCCACAGGACGGAGGTGATGGTAGGTGAGGCACAGCCGGAAGTTGCTGACTGCTGGAATGGGGACAGCTCTGTCTCCTGGACATACTCCCCACCGCTGGTCAGCATGGCCCTCATTGCATCTGAGCAGCTCTACCATTGTTTTCACTGTTTGCCCTGTATCATTGCACCACTGTGCCCTATCTTATTTGCTTTTTGGGTGTTAGACTCATCTACTTTCTGTAAGCTTCAGTGGGCAAATGCACCGTTTTTGTCTTGCTCACCATTGTCATCTCAGTACGGGGCATAGGCTTGATCTACAGCAGCGCTCAATAACGATTTCTGGAATACATGCATTTTGGGATCTATTTTCTTTTTTTAAAAAAGATTTTATTTATTTTTAAGAGAGAGAGAGAGCACGAGCCAGGGGTAGGGGACAGAGGGAGAGAGAGAAGCAAACCCCCTACTGAGTAGGGAGCCTGATGGGGGGACTTGATCCCAGGACCCTGAGATCATGACCTGAGTTGAAGGCAGATGCTTAACTGACTGAGCCACCCAGGCGCCCCTGAGATCTATTTTCTTAATGTTTTTCCTCCTGTTGATTGCTGACACCTTCCTTAAATTTCAGCTCAGTTATTTGCCTTGATTTAGAGTCCTCCAGATATTCTAATTATAGCACAGTAAAACCCAACAAATTAAGAACATCGTTCCCATTCATTTTTGGGGAAGGGTTCAGATATCTAGAAATAGGAAATTTCTACAAAACTGAACAGTGTCGATAGTAGGGAGGATCTACAGGCAAGGAAAATTTATTCCAGACAAAATATTTCAGGCTGCTTCCCATGTTTCCTCCTGAAGACCTACCTACTCTTCTCACTTATGAAAATTTCATGGGATAGGAAAAATTTGGGAGTGCTAAGACCACCTGAAACCCTTTATTTTTTATTATCACTCGTTATCCCGACTGATGAAATTGTAGTAACATGTGCAAAGGAGAAGAAACAGCGTGAAAAGGATCGCAAAATGGCTGCCTAAGGGTACGTGTGGAAGTGTTTTATCTTGCACAGGTTTGAAAAAGTTGTTGCCAACATTTAAAAATTGGACAATTTCACATAATTCAGATTCCAGCTTCTTCTGGGGGAAAAAAAAAGATCCGGCAACTTTGGGTACGTGTTTCCGCTTGCCAAAAATTGGTTGGGGCTGAAGTTGTGTCTCCATTGCTTCCTTTGATATGGCTTAACTTCACTATTTTGCCACAATCCCCACTTTTCTGTATTATTTACAAATCTAATTAACCTTCCTCACTTGCGTTACTTGCAGGTGCTTATAGGTACTTAACTCTGGATGATTGCTGGTGATAGCAGTTTTCAGAGATAACTGTCTTGGGGATAGGCTTCAACCAAGGCAATGCCATGGACTAGGAGTCCGTGGCAACTCTATTAAGTTGACTCTTCCACCCCATCGAATTGATTGTTCAATCCTGTTGAGTTGACTACTTAACCCTAATAAGTGACTAGGTACATGGAAACTACTAGGAAAGGGAGGTTTGCTTTTATTTTTATTTCTTTGTTTTTTTGTAAAACAAATCTCACTTTTTTAAAACATATTTTGTATTAAGTTTTTAAAATTTTAATTCCAGTATAGGTAACATACAGTGTTATATTAGGGGAGGTTTGCTTTTAAATAGCAATGAACAGTTTAACTGGAATTCACTTCATTTTAACTACTGATATTTACTGATCACTGCATGAAATGTTGGTTTTCTCAAGAGGAATTCTGTATTCATTTTCCTTGCACGTGACTGTAATGATTAGGAGCCTCGTAGTAAGTTAGGAGGTACAATTTGCGAAGCCTGTAGGGTTTCCTGCCTAGTTAGATATTGAAGCACGCCACTGTATAGGAACATTCAGCTCCATTTGAGAACTTTTTGGTCCGCTTGACACTAAAGCCTTGGGCAATTCAGTACCTTCTGATAACTGAGTGTGATGGCCAGCTCTTACCTGTGCCCTTACTTCAGGGTTTCTCTTAATCCTTGTCTCTGGAACGTTCATGAATAGCACTGCCTAGTATTCAGAAGTGAAATACCCAGTCTTTGTTAGATTTTATCTGTTATCAACCATACCTCCTCCCTTTCCTGCTAAAGTGAAATGAATTTCACTGTGCCTGGGAATCTACTTTGTGTAGAAGCGAACTTTTATCCAGTGTTAAATTCATGATTTCCAAAAGTTTTTTGGTAATTGTTTGGGGGCACTTACCTAAGTCTACTGATATGTACTTTGCCTGGCCTAAACCAGTAGATAAATGAAAGGCCAGTTACAAAGTTGTTGTTGTGAAATTAAACTTATTCCTGCCACTAACTGATAACAACATTAATAATATAGTTTATATAGGTGCACTCATTACCATATATAAAATATCTATGACAAACATTAAATCAGCAATCTACATCTTTTTCCGAGGTGCTTCTTAATGCCTTTCTATACATCAAGTTGTGTGTTTTGGGGCATGCAAACCAGTTTAAAACCTGAAATCACAGTTGGGAAGGTAAGTCTTCTGTAAAAATTGTCTCTATATATCAAGGTCAATTAGAAACCCATTTCTGTTTTGAAATCTTTTATTCTTAGTTATCTATATAACATTTACCTCCATTAGGACGGCTAATTCAAAGCTAGAAATCGATCCTAAGTTATAGTGTGCTTATTTAAGTCAGAAAAAGGCACTATGAACTGAAGTCAGCTAAGATAGAGCTAATTACATAGCTAACGGTGGCACATAATGGGCCATAATATTTTTAGTAAAACAGGGAAAAGAAGAATTATCTAGAATTTAGACACAAGACTCTAAAGAAGTAGCTTACAGAGGTTACAGAAGCTGTGAGACCTCTGGGATGTGCTTCTGGTTTTTTAGATTTCTTTTGCTGTTGATTCTCTTCAGTTCTTCAACTGATAGTGAATTCGAATAAAAATGCAGAGCCATGGAACAGAAGAAGAGAACTGTAGCAATGTCTGTATCAAATAATTCTATCCACTCTAGAATTTCTTTCAAATATTCTTATAAAACATTTAAGAAGTAAGCTATTTCAGTTCTCAACAGCAAGTCGCAGGATAAAATAATTGATATCTTCCAGTGCAATTTACTCTTGGTTTTCATGTGTGGCTTTCAGACTGTCATCTTCAAAGATCTCATAATCTACCAGCTCTTTAGAAAACTTGAAAGCCTGTGGTGTTTTAAAATATGTTCATAAAGTGATTGAAACTCCTCCCACAAGAAGTAGAGCCTTCCTTTGACTATCACCAGAATTAGTGACTTGCTTTTAGGAAGTAGAATAACATAGAAGTGATAGTGTGTAACTTCTGAGACTAGGTCGTAAAAGGCCGTTAGGGCTTTCTTCTTGCTCTTTTTCACATCACCTGCTTTGGGAGAAGGCGGCTCTCATGTCATGTGTAGCATCATGGAAGCCTCTAGCCAACATTTAACAAGAAAGTGAGGCCCCTTGCTAACAGCCTTGTGATGAACCATTGTAAGTGGACGCTTCAGCTCCAATTCAGTGTTGAGATGACTGCAGCTTTGGCTCGCAGCTGAGACCCTGAGCCAGAACCACCCAACTAAACTGCTCTGACTCCTGATCAGCAAAACTTCCAGAGAATAAACACTTGCTGTTCTAAGCTGCTAAGCCTTAGGTAATTTGTTACACGGCAACAGATAACTAATGCAAGAACAGAGACCACCCTGTGATGGTGATAATGTTTCTTTTCCAAGAAAATTTCTACTGAAAGGAAAATTTGATGGTAATTTAATAGACTGAGAACACACTTGGTTTTTTGACTTTATAAAAGGCTCCCCAGTCTTACAACTTTTTCCCTCCCATGCTGGCATGACTTGCCCACATTTGAGAAGTTTTGTGAAGACATGGAAACAAAATGTGAAACTCGTTTATTTTTATGGTGCAAATGTTTCTGGTGTTCCCAGAGAAAAAAAATATGAAGTTTCTGCCAGAAGGGATAGCTTTGTTTAAGATTTATTTATTAGAGAGAGAGTGAGAGAGAGAGAATGAGTGGGAGGGGCAGAGGGAGAGGTAGGGGGAGAGAGAGTCCCAAGCAGACTTGGTACTAAGCTTGGGGCATAATCCCACGACCCCGAGATCACTACCTGAGCTGAAACCAAGAGCCAGACACTTAACTGACTGAGCCACTCAGGCGCCCCCCCTCATTTTTTAAAAAAAAGAAAAATAGAGCCCACTCAGAACTGTTGTCAGGTGGAGTTTATTAATGATTTGGCTCAATTGGCACATATTCTTGGAGAAAAAAAGACTGTCTTCTTGCCAAAGGGTCTACATTCTACCTGAAAAATCCTGATGAAAAATTACTAGTTATGTTAGCTTAGGTGCCACTGTGTGTGAGGAGATTGACAGACAAACAAGTATATAAGCTTTTCAGCACAGTAAGATTTTGAGTAATAAAACTTCATTTTCACTGCAGGTATAGATCTGAAGATACTTAAAACATTTATTTAAAAGCTGCTATTGTTCAATAAAGTAGTATTTCTTTCCTTTTTTTTTTCCTTTTGGTTTCTTTAATGATACACACCCTAGTCAAAGATGACTTCATTGCTATGAGGACAAAGGAATTGGTGTGATGTATTTTCAACTTTAGGAAAGTTCCTAAATCATATTGGGTCTTCTTGTGTGTCACATTAGCAAAACAAATTGGAACAAATTTTTGTTAAAAAAAGAAGTCACATGTGTGACCATGTCACACAGTTAACTTAATAATTTTAAGCTTTTACTCAAGCCCAAAACATAGCAACCTCCATTTCATGTACTACTGAGAAAGAAAAGAACTGCCAATGAACTATGTTTACAATGCTTTTTAAATCACTTAGTTGTTTTATTTTATACTTCTATTGAAAGAGCTAGTTAAACAGTAATTAGGTATGATTTTATCATAATTTTATGAAAATTCATTCTTGTGCATATACAACAGGGAAAATATTAGTGAAGTAAATTTGGTTAAATGTTCCAAAATTTCTTCAAATGCCTGGTCCCAACTTTTAAATAGCTTTTTTGATTTTTCCCATACAATATCATTTTCTGTACAGTTAAGAACATCAGTGATGACACATTTCTCCAAGTCTCTGACATTTGTTCTGTGACTTCTGTTCTTGTTCATGCACAAGCAATAACAACCATGTCATTACGTTACATACATACGTGCATATGACCAGGCTCCGGCTGCTGGTGATTATACACGTTTCTGGATTTCACTGATGTTAAATTATGAAGAAAATGTGTATCCTAAGATTTGAATAAATAGGATGATATAGAGTAAATATTTTATTCAATATGCATTATTAAAATATCGAAAAATTATATAATTCATAGTATTTCAAGGTGCCTATGTATGTTTAAATAACCCACACTCGATTATTAAACATTTAGGCTCTTTTCAGTCTTACCTCATAGAGAAAGTGCAGCAATGAGAATGCTTTTATGTGCATGTTTTCATATTGCTTCTAGAAAGGTTGTTCCAATTTACCTCTTTATTACCAACAGTATTCATCTTCTATTAGTAATAGTGAATATCCTCAAATCAATGTCTTACTACTTCATATTTCTTTTACAGTATCCTTTTATGCTGATGGTTTGGGCCATCTTTTCTAGTTTGAAAAATTGATCTTCTTATGGAAAATACAAAGGCTAACCAGTTAGTTTGTAACAATAATGTTTAATAGAACTGTTCAGTTGTCCCTCTTCCTGCTCGCAGGTCTGAACCTTATCTTCCTTGCTTCCTTTCTTCTTTTTCTTTTATTTTCTTTTATCTCCCCGCCTTTCTTTCTCTCTCCTGTCCTTCCTTTTCCTTCCTTCCTTCCTTCCCTCCTTCCTTCCTTCCTTCCTTCTTTTCATTCATTCATTCATTCATTCATTCATTCATTACCTAGCTCCCCTATACAATTCTTTCATACCATGGAATCAGACATTTATATATCTCTAAGATTTATCTGTTTCCAAAAGTCAGACAATATTTCAAAATTTTTCTTTCCAATAAATATTTGAGAAAAGTAGTGAAAATCATTTAAGCAGTGTTAATTTTATTAATTTTATTATACTTAAGGCATGGCAAATAATTTATTAAAATATAACTTTAAGTTGCTTGCTGCCCAACTATTATAAAAATAGTTGAAAGGAATTATATGTAAGAAGGATTGGACGAAGGAAATGTAGTTCATTTACTTTTGTAGATGTAGTAGTTTTACCAGTCCTCTGGTTGTTAACAAATTGTCCTGATAGGCAATGAGGATCCTCCGTGGGTGGAGAATTATTTTTTCCCATCACTTGCTGCCCTTTTGCCATTAAGTCCAAATTGATTGCCTCAGGAAAGGAACAGCACAAACTGTCCAGAACATGGAAATAATTGCTCAGCGTTGAGCAGATTTTTATAAGTCTGCAGTGGGACAATGATCTTGAGAGCCTGGATTTTGTGAGAGAAGAAAAATATTTTCTCAGAATTCTTAGTTTTCATGTATCAACTCAAAGCCTGAACAATTAAGCATAGAGAAAACTATTGAGTAGATAAGATGAGGATATGATACAAAGGAAGTTTTTGCTACACAGGAAGAGAAAGCCTTTCCTATCTTGGAAGTCATAGTCTGGAAGATAGATAGAACAAGCCAGGGGTAGTCAGTCACATAGGGATATCCTTGTTCCTATCCGAGAATCAGAATTTTTCGGGGAGAAGAGGGGGAAAAATCAGATAGGTTAGAAGAAATACAAGAATATTGGTGTTACTGATCCATTTATTTGGGTATCCTTCTTAGAGAAGACCCGTATTTCCTATAGCTCCGTGTTCACTATGGTACCCAGTGTGGGCTGGAAGAATCGTTGAGGCAGTCCTACAGTGGAGGAGGCAAGCTCCCTGTGTGGGTTCCCACTCACTCAGCCTGGTAGAGAGAAGGAATCTAAAAGTTCCTGGGCACCAATGAGAACTTAAATGCTGGGAGGACTAGAGATAGGAATAGTCCTGAGTCTGGGAAGAAGGGGCCGGAGAACATGGTATCTGTCAACCAGATGCAGCTTCATTGCTGGATCATATGCTAAGCCTGTGTTGAGCTCTATAAGCAGCCACTGGACAGTCTTCCTGATGGGTTCTCCTCGCCCTGAATGAGAATTTCTGCTGCTTTGCATCACCGCCAGCAGTCAATATTGTCAGGTTTTTGGGTTTTAGCCATTCTAATAGGTGTGCGGTGGTATTTCGTTTTAATTTCCAGTTCCCTGATGCCAGTTGATATTGATCATCTTTTCATATGCTTATTTGTCATCTGAATATCTTATTTGATGACGTATCTAATTGGTTGTTTTCTTACTGTTCAGTGTTAACAGTTTTTTGTGTATTTTGGATACAAGTCCTTTATCAGATATATGTTTTGCAGATATTTCTTCCCAGTCTGTGGGTGGTTTTTAAATTCTCTTTAATAGTGTCTTTTGCAGAGCAAAAGTTTTTAATTTTAATAAAGTTCAAGTTGTCAGCGTTTTTCTATCATGGATTGTGCTTTAGGGATTCTATTTAAAAACAAACCACAAGCCCAAGGTCATATAAATTTTCTCTCATGTTTTCTTCAAACATTTTATAGTTTTGCATGTTACATTTAGGTCTATGATCCATTTTAAGTTAATTTTTACTTAAGGTGTAAGGTTTGTATGTAGAGTCGTTTTTTGCATATGAATGTCCTCTACTGAAAAACTGTTTTTTATTCTCCACCAAATTGCCTTTGCTCCCTTGTCAAAGTTGACTGTGTGGGCTTATTTCTGGGCTTGATTCCACCTCATTGATATATTTGTCTATTCTTTAATCAATACCACACTTTTACTGTACCTTTATAGTAAGTCTTGAAATTGGATAGCATGAGTCTTATAAATTCTTTATTCTTCATTAGTACTTTCTGGCTATTCTGCCTCTTTTGCTGTTCCCTATAATGTTTAGAATTAGTTTGTCAAGACCTACAAAATCACAAAGTAGGGTTTTAATCGGGACTGCATTGGATCTGTAGACTACGTTGGGAAAAATTGACATCTGGGCAATATTGAGTCTTCCGGTCCGTGAATTCCGAATATCTCTGTATTTATTTAGATCATCTCTGGTTTTTGTTTTTTTTTAATCAGGGTTTTGTATTTTTCTTCATAAATGTCCTGCACATATTTTGTTAGATGAATATCTAAGAATTTCATTTTCTGGGTATTCTAAATGGTATTATTTTTTTCAAATTTAAAACTTAATTGTTCATTTCTATGTATAACAAAACAACTTTTGTCTATTACTTTATATCTTATGTTCTTGCTATATTCATTTCTTATTTTCAGGAGGTTTTTATTTTGTTGATTCTTTTGGATTTTGTACATAGATGATCATGTCATCTGAACAGAGATAATTCTGTTTCTTACTTCTCAATGTATATACCTTTTCTTTCTTTTTCTTATCTTTTTGCACTCCCCAGGACTTCCAGCACAATGTTGAAAGGAGTGGTGTTAGAGGTCATCTTGGTTTTGTTTTTGATTTTACCATTAAGGATGATATTTTTTGTAGATGTTCTTTATTAAACTGAGGAAGTTTATATTCTCAGTTTGCTGACAATTTTTATCATGACTGGGTATTGAATTTTGTCAAATTTTTTTGCATCAATTGATACGATCATATAGTTTTTCTTCTTTTGCCTGTTAATGTATGGATTACATTGATTGATTTTAGAATGTTGACCAGGCTTTTACATCCAGATTAAATCCCACTTACTTGTGGTATATACTTCTTTTTTTTTAAATTAAATTCAATTAGCCAACATATAGTACATCATTAGTTTTTGATGTAGTGTTCAGTGATTCATCAGTTGCGTATAGCACCCAGTGCTCATCAGATCACAAGCCCTCCTTAATGCCCATTACCCTGTTCCCTATCCCCCCACCCACTTCCCTTCTGCAACCCTCAGTTTGTTTCCCGGAGTCCAGAGTCTCTCAGGGTTTGTCTCCCTCTCTGATTTCTTCCCTTTCAGTTTTCCCTCCCTTCCCTTAGGTCCTCTGTGCTATTCCTTATAGTCCACATATTAATGAGACCATATGATGATTATCCTTCTCTGCTTGACTTATTTCACTTAGCCTAATCCCCTCCAGTTCCATCCATGTTGACGCAAATGGTAGGTACTCATCCTTTCTGATGGCTGAGTAATATTCCTTTGTATATATGAACCACATCTTCTTTGTCCATTCATTTGTTGAAGGACATTTCAGCTTCTTCCACAGTTTTGCTATTGTAGACATTGCTGCTATGACCATTGGGGTGCAGGTGCCCCTTCTTTTCACTACATCTGTATCTTTGGGATAAATACCCAGTAGTGCGGTTGTTGGGTTGTAGGGTAGCTCTATTTTTAATGTCTTGAGGAACCTCCATACTGTTTTTCAGAGTGGCTATACCAGCTTATATTCCCACCAACAGTGTAAGAGGGTTCCCCTTTTTCCACGTCCTCGCCAACATTTGTTGTTTCCTGTCTTGTCAATTTTTGCTGTTGTAACTGGTGTAAGGTGGTATCTCATTGTGATTTTGATTTGCATTTCCCTGATGGCAAGCGACGTGGAGCACTTTTTCATGTGTCTGTTAGCCATTTGTATGTCTTCTTTGGAGAAGTGTCTGTTTTTGTGTCTTCTGCCCATTTTTTGACTGGATTATTTGTTTTTTGGGTGTCGAGTTTAAGAAGTTCTTTATAGATCTTGGATATCAGCCCTTTATCTCATATATCATTTGCAAATATCTTCTCCCATTCCGTAGGTTGCCTTTTAGTTTTGTTGACTATTTCCTTTACTGTGCAGAAGATTTTATCTTGATGAAGTCCCAGTAGTTCATTTTTGCTTTTGTTTCCCTTGCCTTTAGAGACATGTCTTGGAAGAATTTGCTGTGGCCAAGGTCGAATAGGTTACTGCCTGTGTTCTCCTCTATGATTTTGATGGGCTCCTGTCTCACATTTATTTACATAAAAATGTATTATTATACATTTGTTTAATTAGATTTTCTAATATTATCATGAAGATTTTTGTGTTAATGTTCATGAGAGATAATTGTTGTGTCTTTACCTTCTTTTGGCATTAGAGTGATGCTGGCCTTAAGAATGAATTTGGAAGGATTTTTTTCAGCTTCTGTTTTCTGGAAGAATTGTAGAGATGTGATTTTATTCTTTCCTTAAATATTTGATGGAACTCACCAGTGAAACCATCTGGGTCTTTTGGGAAGGTAATAAGTTATTGCTTAAATTTCTTTAATAGAGACAGGCCTGCTAAGGTTATCCTTTTCTGTTTATGTGAGTTTTGGTAGTTTGTGTCATTCAAAGAATTGGCCCATTTCATCAGAGTTATTCAGTTTGTGGGTGTGGAATTGTTTGTGCATTTGCTTATTATTCTTTTAATGGTCATGGGATCCATAATAACGACTCCTTTCATTTCTGAAACTGGTAAATTATGTCTTCTTTATTTTTTCTTGGTTAGCTGGGGAGAGATTCATCAGTTTCATTTATCTTTTCAAAGTGTCAGCTTTTGATTTTGTTTATTTTTTCCTATTGTTTTCCTGTTTTCAATTTTATCTCAAATTATTAGCATTTCTTTACTTCTGCTAAAATTGTTCTTCTTTTTCTAGTTTCCTAAGATGGAAGCTTAAATTTGGCTTAACTTGTTCTTTTTCTGTTTTCCTAAGATGGAAGCTTAGATTATTGATTTTAATCATTTTTTTCCTCTTCTAATAAATGCACTTAATGCTATAAATTTCTTGCTAAGCACACATTTTTTTCTGTATCCAACAAATCTTAACAAATTGTATTAGATTTTCATTTCCTTTAAAATATTTTCTAATTTCTCAAGATCTCTTCCTTGACTCATGTGTTATTGAAAAGTATATTGTTTAATCTCCAAATATTTGGAGTGCTGCAGCTATCTTTCTGTTTCTAATTTCCAGTTTAAGTCCATTGTGATCCAAGAATATATTCTTTCTATGATTTCTGTTCTTTTAAATGTATTAACATGTATTTTATGGCCCAGAATGTGGTCTGTCTTGGTGAGTGTTCCCTGTGAGCCTGAAACAAATGTGTATGGTGCAGTTGTTAGGTGTAGTATTCTATGACTGTCAATGCGATGAAGTTGTCTGATAGAACTAGTCGGGTCAAATACACGCTTCCTGACTTCCTGCTTGCTTGATTTGTCAGTTACTGACAGGGCAGTGTTGAAGTCTCCAGCAATGGTAGTGGATTTGTCTTTTTTTCCCATTTAGTTCTATCAGCTTTGGCCTCACATACTTTGGCACTTTGTTGTTTGGTGTATACACATTTAAAATTGTTATGTCTTCTTGGAGAATTGACCCCTTTTTATGCAGTGCCCCCTCTTTATTCTTGATGTTTCCCTTGTTCTATGGTCTGTCTTGTCTGAAAGTCATACAGCTACCCCAGCATTCTTTTGATTAATATTAGCAGAGTGTATCTTTCTCCATACTTTTACTTTTAACCTATCAGAGTCTTTATTTTTAAAAACCTATATAATTGGGTATTTTTTTTTTGTGCTCTCTGATAATCTTTGTCTTTTAATTCATGTATTTAGAGCATTCCATTTAAAATGACTATTGATATGTTTGGATTAGTAACAACCATGTTTGTAACTTTTTCTAAATATCATCGGAGGTTTTTTATTCAGCTCTCTCTGGTTTTAGTTGAATGTTTTTTAAATAATTTTTATCATTTTAAACAACTTTATGATTCTATTTTATCTCCTCTCTTAGCATATCAGTTATACTTCTTTTAATTTTTTTAGCAGTTTCCTTATAGTTACAATGTACGTTTTTAATTACTCTGTGTCTACCTTCGAATAATACTATTCACTTCTTATGTAGTGTGGGTGCCTCATAGCAGAATTCACAATATCCCCCTCTTATTCCTTGTAACATTACTGTAATTTGTTTCACTTATCAAAATGCTATAATCACCCAGTACCTTTTTTTACTATTATTACTGTAAACAAAGTTATCTTTTAGATCAATTAGAATAAGAAAAATAAAATATTTTATTTTATCATCCTTTATTTCTTCTCTGATACTTTTCCTTTCTCTATGTGATCCGTGTTTCTGACTGCCATCATTTTCCTTCTGCTTGAGGAAAATCTTTTAACATTTTTTGTGGGGCAGATCTGTTTGGTGCTGAATTCCCCCAGTTTTTGTTTGTCCGAAAAAGTCTTGCCCATCTTGTTCTCTGCTGTATTCCCAGGACCCAGACACCTGACTGGCACATAGTGTTCAGTGTTCAGCAAATATGTATAGGAAGGAAGGAAGGGAGAGAGGGAGGTAGGAAAAGACATAGATATATATGTGATATATGTGAATGTATGGTGTGTGTGTGTGTGTGTGTGTGTGTGTTTGTGTGTGTGTGTGTGTAGGGGGGTGGAGACACACACACACACACACACACACACACACACACACGGAGAGAGAGAGAGAGAGAGAGCGAGAGCAAGCTCCTGGAAGTGTAAAGGTGTAGAATTGGATGTTTCTAGCCTAGTTGGTAGTGAATAAAATGGCTTAGGTACAAATACTCAACGAAAGTATGTGAAATGAGAAAAAGGACCAAATCCAGGACCCTGGAGACTGCAAATATCTAAGGGGCTATAAAGCCAAACACAGAAGCTATAACTGTAGAGGATTTAAGATTTAAGAGGAAGGGAGTGGCGAAAAGTGACTGATGTTAGAGAGGGCTCAGCGGGCTGAGGATGGATGTAGGGTCATTGGATTCACCAGTTTGCTGTTTATCTCATTGAGAGCTTCCACTGAGGGGAGCTTGAGGCTCATGGAGTTTCTTACTTCACCTCACAGAACTGCCTTCAGTTGGGTTTTTGTCCTTCATTCCTAAGCTTATATTGAAGAATCCCGCAGGAAATAGCTTCACAAAAACTGCTGATGAATTTACTCTGGGGGTATTGCTGATTATTGACTATTCTCTTTGTGAAAGGCAACACGAAAAAGCATTTTACAATAAGTACACAAACACATTAGCTTACCACCTGGGATTGACATGTTTTCTCCTGACTCAAAGGCATAACTGAGAGATTTTATTTTTTATGTTCCTGTAACCCGATTTTATATATTTATTTATTTTCTGAAATGGTAAAGTAGGGATAGTGAAGAGCTTGTATGTGCTCGCAGTGTTGGAAGTATTACAGGAGACAAAGCACTTAGCGTAGTACTTGGCACATAGTTAAATGTTCAGTAAGTATTAACATATATATTCATGTACAAAATTATTTTATATATTCTGGTATATATTCAGAAATCCCCTGTGGAACAAGGTCGGGAGTGAAGAGAATGGTTGTTAGTGACAGAAGAGTTTTGGGATCTCTAGACAAGATACAGGGAGATCGCCCTACTCAATTACCCCATCCCGTGTTATTGTCACCACCAACCGCTGCTCTAAAGCAGGGTCATGCTGTCTTGCTTCCATGCTTTTGTGAATGCGAGGTTCAAGTTTACTGTGAGGCCCTGGCCGAGAGCTTTATTTGGTATACGGAAGGATTGCCAAAGATGTCTTACTACGCCATGAGCTCTAAATAGTGTCCATCATAGATGACAGAGTTTGCCTTGACCCATCTCTCCTCTCACCCCATCTACCCTGGGAGCAATGACATGTGAGATTGCACAGTACTTAGGTGTGTCATTCGTGGTTGTTTTTCTCTGTGAAATGTTAACGGGGCCATTAAATGATAGTGGCCTCATTTAATGTACAGACAGCAAGGATCCATTTGTTCCAGTTTTGAGCATCTTTTTCCCCCCCTGGGATTAGATTTTCGCCCTAGTGATTCATCTTTCGTGACTGTATAACTGACAAAGAATGACTGGTCCCCATGATCCTTGAGTCATGAATCCTTTAGGTGGTAAAAGTAAACTTTCTCCCTGGGATCTTGTTTCTACAATTTAGCCTTCTGCTGTAAAGAAATGGGCAAAAATCAAATAGAGCCACTCATTATAGCAGTAGGAACAGAAGGATTAAACTATAAAGGGAGAAGGTATTTGTTCTATAACATAGTAAATGTGTTTTTTTTTTAACTTGTATTTTTACCCTAAGCTGTTATAGGTCAACAAAATAGTTATTATGATCACGGCATAGGCAGGATGCTACAGAACAGAGGAGGTTGATCTGACCCAGCCTAGCCACGTGTGAGATTCGAGCCCATGCTCATATACCTGAACTGAGTTTTTGTAAGCATATGGCATTTAACTGGATGAAGAAAGAAGGGAATGACAGAGCTGACAAAAAGAAAGAGGTCTAGTAGATAAAGAGACCCTGGCAAATATTATGAAAAGTTGAGCATGCCAGAAGTAAAGCTTTTGTGTGGGAGAGGGGTGAGATCGATGGCTTTAGAGGCAGGGCTAGATGATCATGGGGTTCATTAACAGTGCCCCCTAAAATGAAGAGGGTCAATGGAAAGACCTAATCCGATTTACTTTTAAGAAAGATAAGCTTGTCAGAAACACAAAGGATGAGCTTAAAGTTACGGTTTTGAGGCTGGTGGCAAAAATATAAGTTAGCAGGCTATTGATAAATTACAAGGGAGAGATGTAGAGACAGTGTGGATGGGAGGGAGGGCTAACTTCCAGAAAAATATAAGACTTGGTGATCAATCAGATTGGGCTGGTGAAAAAAGAGGGAGAATTTTAGGATGAACTGTAGGGTTAGGTTTTGTATGTCTTGGTGGACAGTGATGTTATACACTGGATCCCACCTGTTTGCCTTAGTTATTAGCAGAAACGCAAGACTCCCTAGTCAGCCATTAATAGACTGAGCTCTTAATCACAAGTCCATTTCTTAATGTGACTTACACTCCTTTCCTGTCTTCTTTTCAGATCCTTGTGGTATGACTCTGGGAATCTGGAGTATGTGAACAGCTAATTTCTGTCTCTTGACCCTCTTAACCTCTTTACCTTAATGAACTTAGATTTCTCTCTAAATTCACTGCTTCCTTTTCAGACAAATAGATAACTTCTTTTTCTCATACATTATGTTCTTTGGGGCTAGACACTGGATGACTAACCTTCTTCTTACCTCTTCACCATCATCCATCATCACTTCCAGGCCATTGCTATTTAACTCTGTTTCACAGACCCTTGCACACACATTCAGAGGCCACACCATCCAGACATATCCTCAAGTCCACAATCTCACTGTTGTTATCCCCTATGACTTTGTGGACATTAGTTTATTCATTGCAGACTTTGGATACTGTCTGTCTGTCTACTCCTCCAACCCATTTCTGTCAACATTCACAGTGATGTGCATTCTACATTTTGTCCTTCCAGTTTCCTGACCTCAACTCTGGGCAAGTTTTTTTTCCATATTATATTAGCCACCCATTGTCATGGCTGTGCACTTGACTTTTTTTTTTTTTTTTAATAAAAAATTCCCATGTCTCAAATCTCAAATGTAAACTTGCTATTTCTCTTCAGCCCCAAACTTCTATGCTTCTAGTTCACTAGCTCAGGTACTCACGCTACATCAGTCAGTCAGCTCCATCTACCTACAATCCATTGACTCCAGACCATTTTATTTATTATTATTATTATTATTATTTTTTTACTATAGGTCCCTATACCCTTGCACTTTCCTTCCTTCCTTCCTTCCTTCCTTCCTTCCTTCCTTCCTTCCTTCCTTCCTTCCTTCTCTTTCTCTCTCTCCCTCTCTCTTTTCTTTTCTTTTCTTTCTTCCTGGTATCGGTCAGTATGTCGATCTATCACTATAATCCTTCCCTTGAAAAAGTTTCAGCTCACTCCCACCACATTCTGATGGTTATATTTGCCTTGCAACACCCAACCCTAGATAAGCTCAGCCACATGACCTCTTTATGCCTGCACTTACGTAGTGAGAACACACTTATTTCTCACTCAACACAGTGAGAAATAAAACCTATGGTGGGACTCAGTGGTTTAACTCCACATGTCTGATATGAAGTATTGGTTGGGCTGTCAGCATGCCTGATAATTGAATAATCAGTCTCTTATCTGTTGAGTTTCTCCACTTTCCAAGCCAAGTGTTGCAGACACTCCCTTTTCTCCCTAACCTCCTATTTATACCATCTTTGTTTTTACCGGCATACTCAAAACTTCTGGTTTAATTCTTGCACTGATTACAAAGTAATAAACCACTATACAAAATATCCTCTATTTTCCTACGCATATTCAAAATTACTCATATTTGCATCTATCTTTTCTATTTCCTGAGAGAACTGAGGAAGTGACCCTCTTGCTTTCAAAGGCCAGTTTCTAAATATATGTTCTGGAACCCATCTGTCCTCATCTCCTCAAGGCTTTTTGCTTCTGTAATTCTCCCCCTCTTCTCCCAGCATCATCAGTTTTACATGCTG